>NC_080382.1:23625880-24225880 GCF_014773155.1 Arachis stenosperma | reverse complement strand
AAGAATTGAAGATTCAGGACATACTGCAGAGGAATTACACAGAAAAAGCTGAGCATTCGAAAATGCCCAGTGAAGAAGATAGACTGGCGTTTAAACGCCAGCCAGGGTACCTGGTTGGGCGTTTAACGCCCAAAAAGGGTGCATTTTGGGCGTTAAACGCCAGAATGGATACCATTCTGGGCGTTTAACGCCAGGATGGTGCTAGGGGGAAGATTTTGTTTTCAAATCAATTTTTTTTTCATGTTTTCAAAGTTTTTCAAAATCAAATCTTTTTCAAATCATATCTTTTCAATCAAATGTTTTCAAAATCAATTTCTTTCCTTTTTCAAAGATACTTACTAACAATTAATGATTTGATTGAACATCTCAAATTTGTTACCTTTTCTGTTGAGAAAGGTTTAATGTTTGAATCATATCTTTTTCTTGTTAGGCAAGTCATTAATTTTAAAATCATATCTTTTAAAATTGTTTTCAAATCATATCCTTTTAAAAATTGGTTTCAAATCATATCTTCTCAATCATATCTTTTTAATCACATCTTTTTCAAAATAGTTTTCAATCAAATCTTTTTAAGTTCTAATTTCAAAATCTTTTTCAAAAATCACTTGATTTCTTTATTACTTTTAATTTCGAAAATCAATTAGTGGTTTTCAAAAATGTTTTCAAAATATTTTAATTAATTTTCGAAAAAAATACTTCCCTCCCTCTCACATCCTTCTATTTATGGAGTACCACTCCTTCTCAATGCACAATTCGAACCTTATCTAATTAAAGTTCGAATTCTTCTTCTCCTTCTTCTTTCTATTTCTCTTTTCCTCTGACACCTCAAGGAATCTCTATACTGTGACATAGAAGATTCCACATTTTCTTGTTCTCTTCTCTTTCATATGAGCAGGAGCAGAGACATAGGCATTCTTGTTGAAGCTGACCCTGAACCCGAAAGGACCTTGAAGAGAAAGCTAAGAGAAGCCAAAGCACAATTCTCTTTAGAGGACCTGACCGAATTCTTCAAAGAAGAAGAAGACATGGCAGCCGAAAACAACAATAATGCAAACAATGCAAGGAAGGTGCTGGGTGACTTTACTGCACCTACTCCCGACTTCTATGGGAGAAGCATCTCTATCCCTGCCATTGGAGCAAACAACTTTGAGCTTAAACCTCAATTAGTTTCTCTAATGCAACAGAATTGCAAGTTCCATGGACTTCCAATGGAAGATCCTCATCAGTTCTTAGCTGAATTCTTGCAAATCTGTGACACAGTCAAGACTAATGGGGTAGACCCTGAGGTCTATAGACTGATGCTATTCCCTTTTGCTGTAAGGGACAGAGCTAGAATATGGTTGGACTCTCAACCTAAAGAAAGCCTGGACTCTTGGGAAAAGCTAGTCAATGCCTTCTTGGCAAAGTTCTTTCCACCACAAAGATGGAGTAAGCTTAGAGTGGAAGTCCAAACCTTCAGACAGAAGGATGGAGAATCCCTCTATGAAGCTTGGGAAAGATACAAACAATTGATCAGAAAATGTCCTTCTGACATGCTTTCTGAATGGAGCATCATAGGTATTTTCTATGATGGTCTCTCTAAACTATCTAAGATGTCCTTGGATAGCTCTGCTGGAGGATCTCTTCATCTGAAGAAGACGCCTACAGAAGCTCAAGAGCTCATTGAAATGGTTGCAAATAACCAATTCATGTACACTTCTGAGAGAAATCCTGTGAACAATGGGACAAGTCAGAAGAAAGGATTTCTTGAGATTGATACTCTGAACGCCATTTTGGCTCAGAATAAAATATTGACTCAACAAGTCAATTTGATTTCTCAAAGTCTGTCTGGAATGCAACATGCGCCTGGCAGTACTAAGGATGCTTCATTTGAGGAAGAAGCTTATGATCCTGAGAACCCTTCAATGGAAGAGGTGAATTACCTAGGAGAACCCTATGGTAACACCTATAATTCTTCATGGAGAAATCACCCAAATCTCTCATGGAAGAATCAAGAGAGACCTCAACAAGGTTTCAACAACAACAATGGTGGAAGAAACAGGTTTAGCAATGGCAAGCCTTTTCCATCATCTTCTCAGCAACAGACAGAGAATTCTAAGCAGAACCCCTCTGACTTAGCAACCATGGTCTCTGATCTAATCAAAACCACTCAAAGTTTCATGACTGAAACAAGGTCTTCCATTAGGAATTTGGAAGGACAAGTGGGACAGCTGAGCAAGAAAGTTACTGAACTCCCTCCAAGTACTCTTCCAAGCAACACAGAAGAAAATCCAAAGGAGAGTGCAAAGCCATTAATATGGCCGAATTTGGAGAGGAAGGGGAGGAAGTGAACGCCACTGAGGAAGACCTCAATGGGCGTGCACTAGCCTCCAATGAGTTCCCCAATGAGGAACCATGGGAATCTGGGGCTCAAAATGAGACCATAGAGATTCCATTGGACTTACTTTTGCCTTTCATGAGCTCTGATGAGTATTCTTCCTCTGAAGAGGATGAGTATGTCACTGAAGAGCAAGTTGCTAAATACCTTGGAGCAATCATGAAGCTAAATGACAAGTTATTTGGAAATGAGACTTGGGAGGATGAACCTCCTTTGCTCACCAAAGAACTGGATGACTTGTCTAGGCAGAAATTACCTCAAAAGAGACAAGACCCTGGGAAGTTTTCCATACCTTGTACCATAGGCACCATGACCTTCAAGAAGGCTCTGTGTGACTTAGGGTCAAGTATAAACCTCATGCCTCTCTCAGTAATGGAGAAGCTAAGGATCTTTGAGGTACAAGCTGCAAAAATCTCACTAGAGATGGCAGACAACTCAAGAAAACAAGCTTATGGACTTGTAGAGAATGTTTTGGTTAAGATTGAAGACCATTACATCCCTACTGATTTCATAGTCCTAGAGACTAGGAAATGCATGGATGAAACCATCATCCTTGGCAGACCTTTCCTAGCCACAGCAAAGGCTGTGATTGATGTTGATAGAGGTGAACTGATCATTCAAGTGAATGGAGAATCCTTTGTGTTTAAGGCTCAAGGATATCCCTCTGTCACCATGGAGAGGAAGCATGAAGAGCTTCTCTCAATTCAGAGACAAACAGAGCCCCCACAGTCAAACTCTAAGTTTGGTGTTGGGAGGCCACAACCAAACTCTAAGTTTGGTGTTGAACCCCCACATTCAAACTCTAAGTTTGGTGTTGGGAGGTTCCAACATTGCTCTGAGTATCTGTGAGGCTCCATGAGAGTCCTCTGTCAAGCTACTGACATTAAAGAAGCGCTTGTTGGGAGGCAACCCAATATTATATTTTACATATTTTCTTTTGTTATTTTATTTCATTTTGTACGTTGATGATCATAAGAAGTCACAAAATTAATTGAAAAAGCAAAAACATAATGAAAAACAGGAAGAAAAACAGCACACCCTGGAGGAAGATGCTGCTGGCGTTCAAACGCCAGTAAGCCTAGCAGTTGGGCGTTTAACGCCCAGTCTGGCACCATTCTGGGCGTTTAACGCCAGAAAGGGGCACCAGACTGGCGTTAAACGCCAGAAAAGGGCAAGAACCTGGCGTTAAACGCCAGGAATGGGAACCAGCCCGGCGTTTAACGCCAGCAATGGCTCAAAACGTGAATTTTGATGCCATTTGGTGCAGGGATGCCTTTTCCTTGACACCACAGGATCTGTGGACCCCACAGGACCCCACCACCACTTTCTCTCTTCTTCCCCCATTCACCAATCACCTCAACACCTCTTCCCCAAAAACCCTTCACCTATCAAATCCCATCTTTCTCTTCACCACTCACATCCATCCTTCATAAAACCCCACCAACCTCACCCTTCAAATTCAAACCACTTTCCCTCCCAAACCCACCCATAATGGCCGAACACCATCTCCCCTCTCTCCTATAAATACCCTTCTTCACTCCTTCATTTTAACACAACCTAAACAACACTTCTCCCCCTATTTGGCCGAATACACCACCATCTCCCTCTTCCTCATTTCTTCTTCTTCTACTCTCTTCTTTCTTCTTTTGCTCGAGGACGAGCAAATATTTTAAGTTTGGTGTGGTAAAAGCATTGCTTTTTCGTTTTCCATAACCATTTATGGCATCCAAGGCCGGAGAAACCTCTAGAAAGAGGAAAGGGAAGGCAAAAGCTTCCACTTCCGAGTCATGGGAGATGGATAGATTCATCTCAAGGGTGCATCAAGACCACTTTTATGAAGTTGTGGCCTTAAAGAAGGTGATCCCCGAGGTCCCCTTTTCACTCAAAAAGGGTGAATATCCGGAGATCCGAAGAAGAGGTTGGGAAGTGCTTACCAACCCCATTCAACAAGTCGGAATCTTGATGGTTCAAGAGTTCTATGCCAATGCATGGATCACCAAGAACCATGATCAAAGTGTGAACCCGGATCCAAAGAATTATCTTACTATGGTTCGGGGGAAATACTTGGATTTTAGTCCGGAAAGTGTGAGGATGGCGTTCAACTTGCCTATGATGCAAGGAGATGAACATCCTTACACAAGAAGGGTCAACTTTGATCAAAGGTTAGACCAAGTCCTCACAATCATATGTGAAGAGGGCGCACAATGGAAGAGAGATTCAAGAGGCAAGGCGGTTCAATTGAGAAGGCATGACCTCAAACCCGTGGCTAGAGGATGGTTGGAGTTTATCCAACGCTCAATCATTCCCACTAGCAACCGGTCCGAAGTTACTTTAGACCGGGCCATCATGATCCATAGCATCATGATTGGAGAAGAAGTGGAAGTTCATGAGGTCATAGCCCAAGAACTCTACAAGGTGGTGGATAAGTCCTCTACCTTAGCAAGGTTAGCCTTTCCTCACCTCATTTGTCACCTCTGCTATTCAGTTGGAGTTGACATAGAGGGAGACATCACCATTGATGAGGATAAGCCCATCACCAAGAAAAGGATGGAGCACACAAGGGACCCCTCTCATCATGAGATCCCTGAGATGCCTCAAGGGATGCACTTTCCTCCACAAAACTATTGGGAGCAACTAAACACCTCCCTAGGAGAATTGAGTTCCAACATGGGACAACTAAGGGTGGAGCACCAAGAACACTCCATTCTCCTCCATGAAATAAGAGAAGATCAAAGAATCATGAGAGAGGAGCAACAAAGGCAAGGAAGAGACATTGAGGAGCTTAAGCACTCCATAGGACCTTCAAGAGGAAGGAAGAGCCGCCATCACTAAGGTGGACCCGTTCCTTGATTTCCTTGTTCTTTATTCTTCTGTTTTTCAAATTTTAGTGCTTATGTTTATCCATGTTTGTGTCTTATGATCATTAGTGTCTTAGTGTTTATGCCTTAAAGTTATGAATGTCCTATGAATCCATCACCTTTCTTAAATAAAAACGTGCTTAATTGAAAAGGAAAAGAATTGCATGAATTTTGAATTTTATAACGTGCTTAAAGTTATGAATGTCCTCTGAATGTATGCTTGAACAGTGCATATGTCTTTTGAATTTGTGGTTCATGAATATTGGCTCTTGAAAGAATGATGAAAAAGGAGACATGTTACTGAGGATCTGAAAAATCATAAAAAAATGATTCTTGAAGCAAGAAAAAGCAGTGAATACAAAAAAAAAAGAAGAAGCAAACGAAAAAAAAAACCGAAAAAAAAGGGAAAGAAAAAGAAAAAGAAATAAATAAAGTTGTGATCCAAGGCAATAAGAGTGTGCTTAAGAACCCTGGACACCTCTAGTTGGGGACTTTAGCAAAGCTGAGTCACAATCTGAAAAGGTTCACCCAATTATGTGTCTGTGGCATGTATGTATCCGGTGGTAATACTGGAAGACATAGTGCTTTGGGCCACAGCCAAGACTCAATAAGTAGCTATGTTCAAGAATCATCATACTTAACTAGGAGAATCAATAACACTATCTGGATTCTGAGTTCCTAAAGAAGCCAATCATTCTGAGTTCCAAAGGATAAAATGAGATGCCAAAACTATTCAGAGGCAAAAAGCTAAAAGCCCCGCTCATCTAATTAATACTGATCTTCATAGATGTTTTTGGAGTTCATTGCATATTCTCTTCTTTTTATCTTATTTGATCTTCAGTTGCTTGGGGACAAGCAACAATTTAAGTTTGGTGTTGTGATGAGCGGATAATTTGTATACTTTTTGGCATTGTTTTTAGTATGTTTTTAGTATGATCTAGTTAGTTTTTAGTATATTTTTATTAGTTTTTAGTTAAAATTCACTTTTCTGGACTTTACTATGAGTTTGTGTGTTTTTCTGTGATTTCAGGTATTTTCTGGCTGAAATTGAGGGACCTGAGCAAAAATCTGATCCAGAGACTCAAAGGACTGCAGATGCTGTTGGATTCTGACCTCCCTGCACTCAAAGTGGATTTTCTGGAGCTACAGAAGCCCAATTGGCGCGCTCTCAATGGCGTTGGAAAGTAGACATCCTGGGCTTTCCAGCAATATATGATAGTCCATACTTTGCCCAAGATTTGATGGCCCAAACCGGCGTTCAAAGTCACCTCAAGAAATTCCAGCGTTAAACGCCGGAACTGGCACCTAAATGGGAGTTAAACGCCCAAACTGGCATAAAAGCTAGCGTTTAACTCCAAGACAAGTCTCTACACGAAAATGCTTCATTGCTCAGCCCAAGCACACACCAAGTAGGCCCGGAAGTGGATTTTTATGTCATTTACTCATCTTTGTACACCTTAGGCTACTAGTTTTCTATAAGTAGGACCTTTTACTATTGTATTTGACATCGGGGTAGCTATCTTTGAGTTTTATGCTATCTTAGATCGTTTGGGAGGCTGGCCATTCGGCCATGCCTAGACCTTGTTCTTATGTATTTTCAACGGTGGAGTTTCTACACACCATAGATTAAGGTGTGGAGCTCTGCTGTACCTCGAGTATTAATGCAATTACTATTGTTCTTCTATTCAATTCCGCTTGTTCTTTGTCCAAGATATCACTTGTTCTTCAACTTGATGAAGGTGATGATTGTCACGGATCATCACCATTCTCACTCATGAACAAAGTGACTGACAACCACTCTTGTTCTACAAGCATACGAGGCTTAGTGAATATCTCTTGGATTCTTTAATCGGAGTCTTCGTGGTATAGGCAAGAACTGATGGCGGCATTCAAGAGAATCCGGAAGGTCTAACCTTGTCTGTGGTATTCTGAGTAGGATTCAATGATTGAATGACTGTGACGTGCTTCAAACTCCTGAGGGCGGGGCGTTAGTGACAGACGCAAAAGAATCACTGGATTCTATTCCGGCCTGATTGAGAACCGACAGATGGATAGCCTATGCTGTGACAGAGCATCAGGGACGTATTTCCAATGAGAGGATGGGAGGTAGCCACTGACAACGGTGAAACCCTACACGAGCTTGCCATGGAAAGGAGTAAGAAGGATTGGATGAAGACAGTAAGAAAGCAGAGAGACGGAAGGGAAGGCATCTTCATACGCTTATCTGAAGCTCTCACCAATGATATGCATAAGTATCTCTATCTTTATCTTATTGCTTTATTCGTTTACTACTATACCCATTTGAGTCTGCCTGACTGAGATTTAAAAGGTGACCATAGCTTGCTTCATACCACCAATCTCCGTGGGATCGACCCTTACTCGCGTAAGGTTTATTACTTGGACGACCCAGTGCACTTGCTGGTTAGTTGTGCGAAGTTGTGTTTATGCCATGGTATTGAGCACCAAGTCTTTGGAGCCATTACTAGGGATTGTTTATGTTTTGAAAAGTATTGATCACAATTTCGTGCACCATTAGGCGTGGAGGGTGCAACAAGTAATTGAAAGGCAAGTGCTTCTTCTGGCGCCTAACTTGGAGAATCCCAAGTTAGGCAACACCAAGACCGTACAGATGGAAGAGAAGTGTATACTATTATATATCATTGGAAAGCTCTAGAAGTTAGCTTTCCAATGCTACTAGAATCACGTCAATTGGACGTCTATAGTTCAAGTTATTTCTGTTTGAGTACAAGGAGGTCAAAGTTGACAACATCATCCACTTTCTTCCTCTTCTTCTATAAAATTCTACCAAATCCATCCAAATGCTACCTGAAATAAACAGAATTGCACACAACTTAAAGTAGCATTCATAGTGGCTAAAAAGTAGTTAAATCTTGATTAAACTTACAAATTCGAATGCAAATTCACTAGGAAAAGATAGGAAAGATGCTCACGCATTACAACACCAAACTTAAATTGTTGGTTGTCCTCAAACAACCAAATCTATAGCAAGCTTAGATGTGAATTTGCATGAGAGATGAGTACTCAATTAAGCTCCTGTCTCTTCTTAAAGTGGAGTTTATACACTGCAATTTTGAATAGTCTTAGCATCTCACTATCCTTTGAATTAGAGGAATGTCATTGTCAATTGGAATCAGAGTCTGGATAATATTATGAATTCTCTGGCCTTTATACTTTGGTTTAATCCTTGAACACAACAAATTTTCAATTATTCTCTTTTCTTTGGTGCTTTTCACTTTGAGCCTAGCCGTGACTTTAAATGTTTTATCTCAAGCTGCACTTGACACAAAAACACCACAAGCACTTAACTGGCGAACTCTCTTTTAATTCTGATTTTTCTTTCAGTTACTCTCAGACAGTGGTGCTCAAAGCCTTTGGCATACTCTGTTAAATTCACTTGATCTTGACTCTTAGTGCTCTGTCTCAAGGATTACTTGACACATTTACACCACAAGCATATGACTAGAAAAATAACTCTTTGAGCTTTTAATCATATTTGACCTTCCTAGTCATTGATACTCAGAGCCTTGGACCTCATTTTTCTTTATTGTCTTTTTGCTGTTTCTTTTGCTTCAAGGATTAAGCCTTAAATTTACTTCAGAGAGTTTATAATAGTTCTCTAAATTCTTGTTCCTCATGCATCAACATCGTTTGATTCAAATTCAAATATGCACTGTTCATATCATGCATTCAGAATCATAGATAATACCACCACATTTAAGTCAATAAGACTACTCTTCAATCTAAACTCAATTTCTCATACAATACATCACTTCTTTTTCTTTTTCTTTTTCTTTTTAGATTCAAGCTCAGTGAGCGGTACATGAGACATCTCTTCAATTAAAAGATAAATAACTGAAATTTCAAAATAACATAATTAAACTAGAACCTAGGACTCAGAATTACTAAAGATCATGCAGACATTCAAGTAAAATAGCAGAAAATAGGAATATAACATAATAAAAATGGAAGAAAATATAGAATGAAAGAAACTCAACCACCTCAGTTATCCTAGTGACCGTCTCATTCTTCAGGACTCCTCCATGAAGATGATTCGCCTCCCTTTGGTACCAATAAAATAAATAGAAAAGCCATAAGCGAAGCGACAACACCAAATTTAAAAGTTTGCTTGTCCTCAAGTAAAGAAAAACTGAAAATAAGGAGGAACATAAAAAGTGCACGGATGAGTACAAACAAAAATTATTACAAAAGAAGAAGAAAATGATAAAAGAATAAGAGAGTTTAAAATTAATTAAAATATATATATATATATATATATATATATATATATATATATATATATATATATATATATATAAGGGGGGTAGTTACGTTGCTATGGGGGGAGGGGGGTTTGCTTTGGTTAACGGGTATATATGTGGAAGGAAATCTAATCAAGGGGTGGGGACCAAATCAAATTGATTTGGTATGGAATAAAATG
Organism: Arachis stenosperma; assembly: GCF_014773155.1. NCBI lineage: Eukaryota > Viridiplantae > Streptophyta > Magnoliopsida > Fabales > Fabaceae > Arachis > Arachis stenosperma. Next base: position 24,216,186 of record NC_080382.1, on the reverse strand, counting down.
TGATTTGATTTTAATTAGGACAAGAAGAACAAGCTAGCGCCTAACTCCAGCTAGCGCCTAACTTGATGGAGTTGGAGTTAGGCACCAGGCCTCCCCCATTGCATGCTTCATCGTGTGCCTAACTTGTGTTGAATGGAGCCTAACTTCATTGGTGGCAAGTTAGGTGCCATCCTAGTAGAGACAATTCATGAAGTGTGCGTATCATATGGCACCTAACTTGATAAATTCAAGTTAGGCACCACCCCTCCAGAGACATTTGGCCAAATTAGCATCAAATGTGGCGCTTAACTTCATAATTTCAAGTTAGGCGCTACCCAATCCGAATCCAACTTCTCCGGGTGTCCAAAATTCCTTCTGATTGTACCAGTTCGTGTTTTTAACATTCTGCATGACCAAAATATATGTAAAACAAAGGAAAAATAGTAGAAACTCAAACAAAACTAAATAAATAAATAAATAAATAAATAAAATCAAAGTAAAAATCAAACTTAAGGATACAAAAACATCGGATTGCCTTTCAACAAGTGCTTCTTTACCGTCACTAGCTTGATGGTAAGCTCCTCTAAGGAAGAGGGTGATCATAGGGGCTTAGCTCTTCACCCCTCATTGTGAACTTCTTTCCTGTGCTCTTATGGATTAACTCTATATGCTCAAGAGACAGGATCCTGTTCATTGTATGAGGAAGGATTAGGCATGTAGTGAATACCACCTTCATTCCTGGGGAAAAGTATTCAGTGGGAATCTTTTTATTTCTCCATCCCCTGGGTACTTTCTTCTCTTTGAGAACCTCCTCCTTGGTGAATGATGCATTCCCAACACCAAACTTAAGTTTGATGTCATGGGGAATTTTGTTTATTGTCACCAAAGGAGGTTTGAGCTACAGAACCTGTGGTGCATCATCAAGGGGTTCTTGAAGGTTTGGATCAATAAGCTTAGTCTGCATGCACATCTCTTCTTCACCTGCTGAATGCATATCTTTGAAGACATGAAAGACCAGTTGCTCATCATGCACTCTAAGCACTAATTCACCCATTTCTACATCAATTAGAGCTCTCCCAGTGGCTAGGAATGGCCTTCCTAGAATTATAGAGGCATTCTCATCCTCTCCTGTGTCAAGAATCACAAAATCTGCTGGGAGGAAGAACTTACCCATTTTGACCAAGATATTCTCCACTAATCCATATGCAGGCTTTATAGATTTGTCTGCCATCTGTAATGCTATCCTTATGGGTTGTGCCTCTTGGATTTGCAACTTCTTCATCATAGACAAGGGCATTAGATTTATGCTTGCACTCAGATCACATAGGGCTTTCTCAAAGGTGGTGCTCCCAATGGTACATGGAATTTGAAAGCTCCCTGGATCTGGCATCTTCCTTGGCAAGTTATTCTGAATTATGGCACTACATTTCTTAGTCAAGATCACTGTCTCATCTCCCTTTAAAGGCTTCTTTTTTTATAACAACTGCTTCATGAACTTGACATAGAGAGACATTTGCTCCAAAACCTTAGCGAAAAGGATATTAATTTGTAACTTTCTGAAAACTTTCAAGAACTTTAAAAACTGATTGTCCTTGGTCTCCTTTTGAAGTCTCTGAGGATATATTATTTTAGGCTTGTATTCAGGAACTTTAGGTAATGTTGGATGTGTGTCAAGAGTGACTGGAAAAGGATTGTCTGCATGCCTAGGAGAGGCGTGTACTACTGTGTCTTCCGTCTGCTCTGGAGCTTCTTTTTCAATCGGCTCCTCAGTAACTTATGCTTCCGTACTTGCCACTTGTCTACTTATAAAGGTGATAGCCTTGCACTCCTCTCTTGAATTTGGAATGTGTTACTAGAAAGGCTATTAGTGGTCCTCTGATTAATTTCATTAACTTTTGTGGCTAACTGACCCATCTGAATCTCCAAGTTTTTGATTGATGCTTTGATTTCCTGTATAAAACTCGCTATTAGTTCTTTCAAATTAGTGTTCTTCTGTGATTGACAATTTGCTTGCTGAGGTGGTTATTGTTGAGATGACTGAAACTGGTGGTTATTAAAATATTCTGTTGAAAAATGCCCTGAGAATTATTATTAAAATTCTGTGGCCTCTGAGGTTGCTCTCTCCACCCTAAATTTGGGTGATTTCTCCACCCCTGATTATAGGTCTTGGCATATGGATCATTATTGGGATTTCTAGGAGCATTCCCCATATAGTTGACCTGTTCAGAAGGAAATTGAGCATAGTTATAGCTCTCACCTTGCATGAAGCTACCATTCATGTGTCATAAGAAGACTCTTGAGGGACATTCTGAGCACTAACAGCTGAAACCTGCATCCCACTCAAGTGTTGAGCAAGCATATTAATCTGTTGAGACATAACTTTATTCTGAGCAAAAATCGCATCTAGAGTCTCCACTTCGAAAACGCCTTTCTTCTGAGGAGTCCCAGAGTTCACAAGATTCCTATTAGAGGAGTAAAGTATTGGTTGTTAGCAACCAATTCAATAAGCTCAGTAGTCTCTTCAGGCGTTCTCTTCATGTGTAATGAACCACCTGCACAATTATCTAAACACATTTTGGACATTTCACAGAGGCCCTCATAAAAGATCTCTAGCTGGGTCCATTTAGAAAACATGTCAGGGGGCATTGCCTGGTCAGTAGCTTGTACCTCTCCCAGACTTCATAAAGGGTCTCACCATCTCTCTGCCTGAAGGTATGAACATCCACCCTTAGCATAGTCAGCTTTTGTGGTGGGAAGAATTTGGACAAAAATCCAGTGACTACCTTATCCTAAGTGTTCAGGCTCTCATTAGACTGAGAATCTAGCCACAGGTTTGCTCTATCCCTCACAGCAAATGAAAAGAGCATGATCTTGTAAACCTCAAGATTCACTCCATTTGTTTTCACACTGTCACAAATTTACAGGAAGTTAGAGATAAATTGATTTGGATCTTCTTGCGGGAGTCCGTGATATTGACAATTTTGCTACACTAGAGTGACTAACTGAGGCTTCAGCTCAAAGTTGTTTGCAGCTATAGGAGGCACCACAATACTGTTCCCATAGAGATCTGAATTGGGGGCAGTGTATGAGCCAAGCACTCTTCTAGGTTGTTGATGCGTGAGCATCTTTCTTATCTTTTCCTAGTGAATTTGCATTTAAACTGTTGATTTTAATCAAGAATTAATTATCTTTTAGCCACTATGGGTGCTACTTTGAGTCTCGTGCAATTCTGATTATTTTAGGTAGCATTTGGCTGGATTTGATGGAGATGAAGCTTGCACAAATAGAAGGAGCACAAGAATTAAAGGAGATGATCAGCGAAAAGCGACGCGTGCGCGTACCTGATGCGTACGTGTGACACGCGAAGAGGACCATTGACGCATACGCGTGACTGACGCGTACGCCTGACATGCGCCATGTGCAGAAAATGCTGGGAACGATTTCTGGGTCCTATTTTGGCACTCAAGTAAGGTGCAGCTCTCTGCCAAGTTAGGCACAGATCCAGTGAAGCCAAGTGGTTCCCACATTACAAGGCACATATTATTTAATTAATTCTGATTTAAATTTAAATTTTAAAATAGGAAAAGATATTATTTTAATGTTACAAATTAGATTTTAAATTAATTAGGATTAGATATAAAGGATATGGGGATTCTATTCCAGTTTACATTTCGTACTTTTACAGTTTACCTGAATCCTTATTTTCTCTCTGAACCATGAGCAACTAAACCTCCGCTATTAAGGTTAGGAGCTCTGTCTATTGTATGGATTGATACTATTATTTTTCTATTTTAATTCATGTTTGATTTATATTTCAAGAATTGTTTTCGTTCTTTATCTTATGAATTTGGGTGGAACGGAAGTATGACCCTCTTTCTAATTGAGTTCTTGTTTAACTTGGAAAAGATCTTTACTTGAACAACACTTGAAAATATATTCTTCTAAATTTCTAATTATCTGAATTTAAAGGGATATGTGACATATAATCCTCTTCTATTTGGGTAATTAGGATTTTTATGGCATAATAACTAGAATTAAACTTCACCCCTTAATTGGAATTAATTGACCAAGGAATTGACAATTGATGAATTTTAGAGGAGAATAGGAAGGTCTAAGGAATTAGGGTCTTGTCACATATAGTTTTCCATGAATTGAATCTTGCATGATTAAAATAGTTAGTAAGAAAAGTCAATCCGGAAAATAGATAACTTTAAAACCTTAACTGTCTTCTTCATATTGTTTCTCCCAACTTATTTACTTGCCTGTCTTTTTAATATTTTGAATTTATTATTTATGCTTTTGAATCTTCAAAACCATTTTCTGTTTGTTTGACTAAGCTAATCACTCAAGTATTATGCTTGATCCATCAATCCTCATGGGATCGACCCTCACTCACCTGAGGTATTACTTGGTACGACCCGGTGTACTTGCCGGTTAGTTTATGGTTATAAATATTCGCACCAAGTTTTTGGCGCCGTTGCCGGGGATTGATTGTGATTGACAACTATTCGTTGTTTGATTGCTTAGATTAGATAAATTTTCTTTTGATTAGTTTTATTTTAGTATTATTAATTTTTTTTCATTTGTTTTTTTATTTTTTTTCTTATTTTTCCGTGATCCCCCCTCCCCCTTGTTTCGTTTTATTTTTTTCTTTTATTACTTGGTTTTCGTAAAAAAAATTAAAAATAATAAAATAATAAAATAAAATTAAATTAAATTAAATTAAAAAAAATATAATAAAATAAAAATATTTTAGCACTAATATTTCTCTTAATTTCTGAAATTAAGTTTGGTGTCTCCTAATTAGTCTTATTTTATTTTTTCTTATTTAATTTGCCTAATAATTTAGGAAACTTTTAGTATTAATTTTTCTAGTGATTTTCGAATTTTAGTGATTGTTAATTTTATTCAATATTTTTATCTCTTTATTCAGGTTACCTTACTGGGAATTCTCTGCACTCTGACGTAGAGAGTTCCATCTTTTCTTGTCTTTTATTTGTTTTTGTGCAGGAACAGGGACAAAAAAACATCTCTTAAACTTTGATATTGAACCTGAAAGGACTTTCAGGCGGCGTTTGCAATAAGCAAGACTTTACAAGGCTGTAGAATCCAATATGGATCTTAACAATGCTACTAATGCCAATGTGGCAAATTCGAATGGGAATGAGCAACAAAGTAGAGTACTTGGGTCTTACTCTGCTCCTACCGCAGATCTCTATGGAAAAAGTATTATGGTGCCTCCTATAGCTGCGAACAACTTTGAGTTGAAGCCACAATTGGTCACCTTGGTGTAACAAAACTGCCAGTATCATGGTCTTCCCCACGAAGATCTAAATCAATTTATTTCTAATTTTCTGCAGATTTGTGATACTGTGAAGACAAATGGAGTGAACCCTGAGGTGTACAAACTCATGCTCTTCCCATTTGCTCTGAGGGATGGAGCAAAGATATGGCTAGATTCCCAACCCAAGGAGAGTTTGGATACTTGGGACAAGGTTGTTACTGAGTTTCTTACTAAATTTTTCCCACCAAAGAAGCTGACTAAGCTTAGGGTGGAGGTTCAAACCTTCAGGTAGAAGGATGGTGAAACTCTTTATAAAGCTTGGGAGAGATACAAGCTGCTGACTAGGCAATGCCCTCCGGACATGTTCTCTAAATGGACCCAACTAGATATCTTTTATGAAGGTTTGGGTGAAATGTCCAAGATGTGCTTAGATAATTCTGCAGGTGGTTCATTGTACAAGAAGAAGACACCAGAGGAGACTATTGAGCTTATTGAATTGGTTGCTAGCAACCAATATTTATACTCATCTAACAGGAATTCTGTGAATTCTGAGGCTCCTCAAAAGAAGGGTGTTATAGAAGTAGAAGCTCTAAATGCTATTCTTGCTAAGAATAAGATTATGTCTCAACAAATAAGTCTACTTACTCAACACATGGGTGGCATGGAAGTCTTAGCTATCAACACCCAAAATCCACCTCAAGAGATCTCCTATGACATGACAGGTAATTTTGTGCAAAATGATAATTATGATTATGCTCAATCCTCTTCTAAACAGGTCAATTACATGGAGAGTAGTCCTAGAAATCCTAATAATGACCCATATTCTAATACATACAATTAGGGGTGGAGAAATTACCCAAATTTTGGGTGGAGGAACCAACCTCAGAGACCTCAGAATTTCAACAATAAGTTAATAATTCTCAGGGCAGCTTCCAATAGAACAATTACAATAACCGCCAATTTCAGTCTCAGCAACAACAACCACCTCAGCAGGCAAACTCTAAATCCGAAGAAGATTCTAATTGAGAGATGATGAGGAGTTTTATGCAGGAAACCAGAGCCTCCATTAGAAACTTGGAAGTACAAATGGGCCAACTGAGCAATCAAATACTTGAGAGGTCTGCAAGTACACTTTCATGTGATACAGTGGTGAACCCAAGAGAAGACTGCAAGGTTATTCAATTGAGAAGTGGTAAAGTAGCTGGCTCCGAGACCAAGGTCAATGAAGAGTTAGTTGAAAAAGAAGCTCCAAAGAAGAAGAAGGAAGAAGTAGAACGCGCCCCTCCTAAGCATGCAGACAACCCATTTCCTGATTCTCTTGACACTTATCCCACATTGCCAAAGGCTCCTGAATACAAGCAAAAAATGCCATATCCTCAGAGGCTTCAGAAGGCTTCCAAAGAAAAGTAGTTCTCTAAATTTTTAGATGTCTTTAAGAAGCTACAGATCAACATTTCTTTTACAGAGGCTCTTGAGGAAATGCCTCTCTATGCTAAATTTATGAAAGAATTGTTGACCCACAAGAGGAATTGGAAAGAACAATAAACAGTGGTGTTAACTAAGGAATGCAGTGCCATTATTCAACACAACCTTTCTGAGAAGATGCTAGATCCAGGGAGCTTTGTAATTCCTTGCACCATTGGAGATGTCACCATTGCTAGCATCACAGTGATGAAAAAGCGTCAAATTGAGAAGGTAAAATCCACTCGTATTTCTCTTCAACTTGCTGATCTTTCTATTAAATTTCCTGTGGGTGTTGTTGAGGATTTACTTGTTAAAGTAGGACCATTTATTTTTCCTATTGATTTTGTTATATTAGACATGGAAGAGGAGGTAAAATCCTCTATTATACTTGGTAGACCCTTTTTAGCTACAGGTAGAGCTCTGATTGATGTGCAAAAGGGTGAATTAACCCTGAGGGTCAATGAAGAGTAGGTGATCCTCAATGTGTTTGAAGCCCTCAAGCACCCTAATGATTCTGAAGGGTGTATAAAAATAGATGTTATTGAACCACTTGTTCAAGAGGTACTGAAAGTTGAGGTACTTGATGACATTCTGGATCCTATTTCTGAGTATGAATTAGTGGAAGTTGATAATTCACCACCCCAGAAGGCTATGGTTCACACGCCTAAAGCAAAGGAGGAAGCCCCAAAGCTTGAACTCAAACATTTACCTCCTTTTCTGAAATATGTGTTCTTGGGTGAAAATGATTCATATCCAGTGATCATTAGCTCTTCCCTGAAGCATGAAGAGGAAGAGGCGCTTGTTTCAATGCTCAGGAGCCATAAAACAGCTTTTGGGTGGACCATTAGTGACTTGAAGGGGATTAGTTCAACCAAGTGTATACACAAGATCCTCCTTGAAGATGATGCTAAACCAGTTGTGCAACCACAAAGGACACTCAATTTAACCATAAAAGAGGTGGTCCAAAAAGAGGTAATGAAATTATGGGAAGCAGGTATTATTTACCCTATTTCTGACAGTCCTTGGGTGAGTCATGTGCATGTAGTTCCCAAGAAAGGAGGGATGACAGTGATCAAGAATGAAAAGAATGAGCTTATTCCTACAAGGACAGTCACAGGATGGAGAATGTGTATAGACTACAGGAGGTTCAACACTGCTACAAGGAAGGATCACTTTCCCCTGCCTTTCATTGATCAGATGCTTGATAGGTTAGCTGGTCATGCTTTTTATTATTTTTTGGATGGATATTCTGGATATAATCAAAATTGCAGTGGACCCTCAAGATCAAGAGAAGACAGCATTCACATGTCCCTTTGGAGTGTTTGCCTACAGGAGAATCCCATTTGGACTTTGTAATGCTCCAGCAACTTTTCAGAGGTGTATGCTTTCAATTTTTTCTGATATAGTTGAAAATTTTATTGAGGTATTTATGGATGATTTTTCTGTTTTTGGTAATTCTTTTGAATCCTGCCTTAAGCATTTATCTCTTGTCTTGAAACGGTGTCAAGAATCAAACCTTGTTTAAATTGGAAAAAATGTCATTTTATGGTTACAAAAGGTATTGTTCTTGGACACTGGATTTCAAGTAAGGGGATTGAGGTTGACAGAGTAAAAGTGGAGGTAATTGAAAAATTACCACCACCAGCTAATGTTAAGGTAGTCAGGAGTTTTTTGGGTCATGCAGAATTTTATAGGAGATTTGTAAAAAACTTTTCTAAAATTGCTAAACCATTGAGCAACCTGTTTGTTATTGATGATCCTTTTGTCTTTGATTCTGATTGCCTGCATGCTTTTGAAACTCTGAAAGCAAACCTTACCTCTGCTCCCATTATAGCTCTCCCTGACTGGGATTTACTATTTGAGTTGATGTGTGATGCTAGTGACTTTGCTATAGGAGCTGTTTTAGGACAGAGGCATGGTAAGCTTATACATGTCATTTACTATGCTAACCGTGTGTTAAATGATGCCCAAAATAATTACACAACTACAGAAAAAGAATTATTAGCTATTGTGTATGCTGTTGATAAGTTTAGGTCCTATTTAATTGGTTCTAAGGTTACTGTTTATACTGATCATGCTGCTATGAAGTACCTTTTAACCAAACAGAATTCTAAACCAAGATTAATCATATGGGTGTTGCTCCTTCAGGAGTTTGATATTGAAATAAAAGATAGAAAAGGGTCAGAAAATCAAGTAGCTGACCATCTCTCCAGAATTGAGCCTGAAGCCAGAGTACAACCACCCACAGCTGTGACTGAGACGTTTCCTGATGAGTAATTATTCCTTATTCAGCAGGCTCCATGGTTTGCAGACATTGCAAATTACAAGGCCATGAGTTTTATTCCAAATGAGTAAAGTAGGAAACAAGTAAAGAAGCTATTGACTGATACGAAGTACTACATTTGGGAGGAACCATACCTTTTTAAAAGGTGTTCAGATGGTATCATCCAGAGATATGTCCCAGATAAAGAAACACAGTAGATTCTTTGGCACTGTCATGGTTCTGATTATGGAGGCCACTTTGGTGGTGAAAGGACAGCTACAAAGGTCCTTCAGAGCGGGTTTTACTGGCCGACTCTCTTCAGGGACGCAAGAGCATTTGTAAAGTACTATGACAGATGTGAAAAAGCCATGAATCTCCCTGCCAACCATGAAATGCCACAGCAGGGGATTCTTGAGGTTGAGTTGTTTGATGTGTGGGGTATTGATTTCATGGGACCTTTTCCACCCTCACATTCAAACAAATACATTCTAGTGGCAGTTGAATATGTGTCCAAGTGGGTGGAAGCTGTGGCTCTACCCACCAATGATGCCAAGGTGGTAATGAGCTTTCTTCAGAGATATATCTTTAGCCAGTTTGGTGTCCCAAGGACACTCATTAGTGATGGAGAAAGCCACTTCTGTAATAGACAATTGGATTCTCTTCTGCAGAGATATGGAGTCCGTCATAAAGTGGCAACCCCCTATCACCCTCAGAGAAGTAGTGGATAGGTTGAAGTTTCCAACAGGGAACTCAAAAAGATTCTAGAGAAGACCGTCAGTTTTCAAAAAAGGACTGGTCTAGGAAGCTTGATGATGCTCTCTGGGCATACCGGTCAGCTTACAAGACTCCCATTGGCATGTCCCTTATCAGTTGGTCTATGGCAAAGCCTGTCACTTGCTAGTTGATCTAGAGCATAAAGCTTACTGGGCAATCAGGTATCTGAATATTGATTCAGAAGCTGCAGGAACTAAGTGCATGCTTCAGTTGAATGAGCTTGATGAATTCAGATATTCAGCCTATGAGAATGCCAAGCTCTATAAGGAGAGAACCAAATTATTGCATGACAAGAAGATTGCCATCAGAGTCTTTGAGCCAGGATAGAGAGTGCCTCTGTATAATTCAAGGCTCAAATTCTTTCCCGGGAAGCTGAAATCCCGATGGTCAGAACCGTTTGTGGTTACCAGAGCTTCACCATAAGGTCATGTGGAAATACAGAAAGAGAATTCTGATAGGAAATTTACAGTGAATGGCCAGAGGTTGAAGCACTATCTTGGAGGCGAGATTGATCGCTAGAGGTCCACTCATCTGCTGAATTAGCAGAACTGACCGCCAAGCTAATGATGTTAAAGAAGCGCTTGTCGGGAGGCAACCCGATAATTTCGCAACCTTGGTTATTTTTTGTAGTAGTGATTTTCTTATTTATTTGATTTTTATTTTTACTGTTTTTCTTTCGTTTTATGTGTGTTCTGATCATGCAGCTATCTTATAACAGGAACCGAAACTTCAGGTGACAAAAAAAACGAGCATGCGTACGCGTCATATGTGTGTGCGAGAAAAATAAAAGTGAACAAAGAGTTGAGCAGGAGTGGCGCTGGAACTATGCTTTGCGCACAAACAAGACCAGGCGTACGCGTACCTCACGCGTGCGCGTCGTTTGCGCTTTTAGCCATCGACGCGTGCACGTCCCTGACGCGTACGCGCGACCCTGAAAATCGGTGTCAATGAGTGTTTGAGCATAGAGTTGTGATGGCTTGGGACTGGAAGTGTGCTAGAGGCACAAACTTGATCACGCGTACGCATCCCTGACGCGTGCGCGTCCTTTGCACAAATGCCATCCACACATGCGCGTGCATGACGCGCATGCGTCAGGTGAGAATTTTTGGTTCCCAAGCCATGCGAACAGAGAGTTACGCGTGAACGCGTCTGCCTTCGCGCGATTCGCACAAAATGAGAGCACGCGGACGTGTACGCGTGATGTACGTGTACGCGTCGAACGCACTGCATCACTTACCTAGCGCGCCACCCTATTTTCATTCTCTCTCCTCCCAAGTCCTAATTCTCTCTCGTTCTTTTCCCTTTTTTATCATTCTTTTATCATATTAATTATTTTTATGTCCCTCTCTGTTTTCAGTTCTTCATTGCTTGAGGACAAGTGGTGCACGAAATTGTGATCAATACTTTTCAAAACATAAACAATCCCTAGTAATGGCTCCAAAGACTTGGTGCTCAATACCATGGCATAAACACAACTTCGCACAACTAACCAGCAAGTGCACTAGGTCGTCCAAGTAATAAACCTTACGCGAGTAAGGGTCGATCCCACGGAGATTGGTGGTATGAAGCAAGCTATGGTCACCTTGTAAATCTCAGTCAGGCACACTCAAATGGGAATAGTAGTAAACGAATAAAGCAATAAGATAAAGATAGAGATACTTATGCATATCATTGGTGAGAGCTTCAGATAAGCGTATGAAGATGCCTTCCCTTCCGTCTCTCTGCTTTCTTACTGTCTTCATCCAATCCTTCTTACTCCTTTCCATGGCAAGCTCGTGTAGGGTTTCACCGTTGTCAGTGGCTACCTCCCATCCTCTCATTGGAAATACGTCCCTGATGCTCTGTCACAACATAGGCTATCCATCTGTCGGTTCTCAATCAGGCCGGAATAGAATCCAGTGATTCTTTTGCGTCTGTCACTAACGCCCCGCCCTCAGGAGTTTGAAGCACGTCACATTCATTCAATCATTGAATCCTACTCAGAATACCACAGACAAGGTTAGACCTTCCGGATTCTCTTGAATGCCGCCATCAGTTCTTGCCTATACCACGAAGACTCCGATTAAAGAATCCAAGAGATATTCACTAAGCCTCGTATGCTTGTAGAACAAGAGTGGTTGTCAGTCACTTTGTTCATGAGTGAGAATGGTGATGATCCGTGACAATCATCACCTTCATCAAGTTGAAGAACAAGTGATATCTTGGACAAAGAACAAGCGGAATTGAATAGAAGAACAATAGTAATTGCATTAATACTCGAGGTACAGCAGAGCTCCACACCTTAATCTATGGTGTGTAGAAACTCCACCGTTGAAAATACATAAGAACAAGGTCTAGGCATGGCCGAATGGCCAGCCTCCCAAACGATCTAAGATAGCATAAAACTCAAAGATAGCTACCCCGATGTCAAATACAATAGTAAAAGGTCCTACTTATAGAAAACTAGTAGCCTAAGGTGTACTAAGATGAGTAAATGACATAAAAATCCACTTCCGGGCCCACTTGGTGTGTGCTTGGGCTGAGCAAATGAAGCTTTTTCGTGTAGAGACTCCTCTTGGAGTTAAACGCCAGCTTTTATGCCAGTTTGGGCGTTTAACTCCCATTTGGGTGCCAGTTCCGGCGTTTAACGCTGGAATTTCTTGAGGTGACTTTGAACGCCGGTTTGGGCCATCAAATCTTGGGCAAAGTATGGACTATTATATATTGTTGGAAAGCCCAGGATGTCTACTTTCTAACGCCGTTGAGAACGCGCCAATTGAGCTTCTGTAGCTCCAGAAAATCCACTTCGAGTGCAGGGAGGTCAAAATCCAACAGCATCTGCAGTCCTTTTGAGTCTCTGGATCAGATTTTTGCTCAGATCCCTCAATTTCAGCCAGAAAATACCTGAAATCACAGAAAAACACACAAACTCATAGTAAAGTCCAGAAAAGTGAATTTTAATTAAAAACTAATAAAAATATACTAAAAACTAACTAGATCACACTAAAAACATACTAAAAACAATGCCAAAAAGCGTACAAATTATCCGCTCATCACAACATCAAACTTAAATTGTTGCTTGTCCCCAAGCAACTGAAGATCAAATAGGATAAAAAGAAGAGAATATGCAATGAACTCCAAAAACATCTATGAAGATCAGTATTAATTAGATGAGCGGGGCTTTTAGCTTTTTGCCTCTGAATAGTTTTGGCATCTCACTTTATCCTTTGGAACTCAGAATGATTGGCTTCTTTAGGAACTCAGAATCCAGATAGTGTTATTGATTCTCCTAGTTAAGTATGATGATTCTTGAACACAGCTACTTATTGAGTCTTGGCTGTGGCCCAAAGCACTCTGTCTTCCAGTATTACCACCGGATACATACATGCCACAGACACATAATTGGGTGAACCTTTTCAGATTGTGACTCAGCTTTGCTAAAGTCCCCAATTAGAGGTGTCCAGGGTTCTTAAGCACACTCTTATTGCCTTGGATCACAACTTAATTTCTTTCTTTTTCTTTCTCTCTTTTTTTTTTCTTTTTCGGTTTTTTTTTCGGGTTTTTTTCTTCTTTTCTTGTATTCACTGCTTTTTCTTGCTTCAAGAATCATTTTTATGATTTTTCAGATCCTCAGTAACATGTCTCCTTTTTCATCATTCTTTCAAGAGCCAACATTCATGAACCACAAATTCAAAAGACATATGTACTGTTCAAGCATACATTCAGAGAACAAAAGTGTTGCCACCACATCAAGATAATTAAACTGTTATAAAATTCAAAATTCATGCAATTCTTTTCTTTTTCAATTAAGAACAATCTTAAGAAAGGTGATGGATTCATAGGACATTCATAACTTTAAGGCATAGACACTAAGACACTAATGATCATAAGACACAAACATGGATAATATAAAGCACTAAAATCCGAAAAACAGAAAATTAAAGATCAAGGAGATTAAAGAACGGGTCCACCTTAGTGATGGCGGCTTATTCTTCCTCTTGAAGGTCTTATGGAGTGCTTGAGCTCCTCAATGTTTCTTCCTTGTCTTTGTTGCTCCTCTCTCATGATTCTAATTTCATGGAGGAGAATGGAATGCTCTTGGTGCTCCACCCTTAGTTGTCCCATGTTGGAACTCAATTCTCCTAGGGAGGTGTTTACTTGCTCCCAATAGTTTTGTTGAGGAAAGTACATCCCTTGAGGTATCTCAGGGATCTCATGATGAGAGGGGTCTCTTGTTTGCTCCATCCTTTTCTTGGTGATGGGCTTGTCCTCATCAATGGGGGTGTCTCCTTCTATGTCCACTCCAACTGAATAACAGAGGTGACAAATGAGATGAGGAAAGGCTAGTCTTGCCAAGGTGGGGGACTTGTCCGCCACTTTGTAGAGTTCTTGGGCTATGACCTCATGAACTTTCACTTCTTCTCCAATCATGATGCTATGAATCATGATGGCCCGGTCTAGAGTAACTTCGGACCGGTTGCTAGTGGGAATGATTGAGCGTTGGATGAACTCCAACCATCCTCTAGCCACGGGTTTGAGGTCATGCCTTCTCAATTGAACCGGCTTGCCTCTTGAATCTCTCTTCCATTGTGCGCCCTCTTCACATATGACTGTGAGGACTTGGTCCAACCTTTGATCAAAGTTGACCCTTCTAGTGTAAGGATGTTCATCTCCTTGCATCATGGGCAAGTTGAATGCTAACCTTACATTTTCCGGACTAAAATCCAAGTATTTCCCCCGAACCATAGTAAGATAATTCTTTGGATCCGGGTTCACACTTTGATCATGGTTCTTGGTGATCCATGCATTGGCATAGAACTCTTGAACCATCAAGATTCCGACTTGTTGAATGGGGTTGGTAAGCACTTCCCAACCTCTTCTTCGGATCTCATGGCGGATCTCCGGATATTCACCCTTTTTGAGTGAAAAGGGGACCTCGGGGATCACCTTCTTCAAGGCCACAACATCATAGAAGTGGTCTTGATGCACCCTTGAGATGAATCTATCCATCTCCCATGACTCGGAGGTGGAAGCTTTTGCCTTCCCTTTCCTCTTTCTAGAGGTTTCTCCGGCCTTGGATGCCATAAATGGTTATGGAAAAACGAAAAAGCAACGCTTTTACCACACCAAACGTAAAAGGTTTGCTCGTCCTCGAGCAAAAGAAGAAAGAAGAGAGTAGAAGAAGAAGAAATGAGGAAGAAGGAGATGGCTTATGTTTTCGGCCAAGGAGGGGGGAAGTGGTGTTTAGGTTGTGTGAAAATGAAGGATTGAAGAAGGGTATTTATAGGAGAGAGGGGAGTTGGGGTTCGGCCATTATGGGTGGGTTTGGGAGGGAAAGTGGTTTGAATTTGAAGGGTGAGGTTGGTGGGGTTTTATGAAGGACGGATGTGAGTGGTGAAGAGAAAGATGGGATTTGATAGGTGAAGGGGTTTTGGGGAAGAGGTGTTGAGGTGATTGGTGAATGGGGGGAGAAGAGAGGGAGTGGTGGTGGGGTTGGTGGGGATCCTATGGGGTCCACAGATCCTGTGGTGTCAAGGAAAAGTCATCCCTGCACCAAATGTTGCTCAAAATCACGTTTTGAGCCATTTCTGGCGTTAAACGCCGGGCTGGTGCCCATTCCTGGCGTTTAACGCCAGGTTCTTGCCCTTTTCTGGCGTTTAACGCCAGTCTGGTGCCCCTTTCTGGCGTTAAACGCCCAGAATGGTGCCAGACTGGGCGTTAAACGCCCAACTGCTAGGTTTACTGGCGTTTGAACGCCAGCAACATCTTCCTCCAGGGTGTGCTGTTTTTCTTCCTGTTTTTCATTTTGTTTTTGCTTTTTCAATGGATTTTGTGACTTCTTATGATCATCAACCTACAAAAAACATAAAATAACAAAAGAAACTATATAAAATATAATCATTGGGTTGCCTCCCAACAAGCGCTTCTTTAATGTCAGTAGCTTGACAGAGGGCTCTCATGGAGCCTCACAGATACTCAGAGCAATGTTGGAACCTCCCAACACCAAACTTAGAGTTTGAATGTGGGGGTTCAACACCAAACTTAGAGTTTGGTTGTGGCCTCCCAACACCAAACTTAGAGTTTGACTGTGGGGGCTCTGTTTGTCTCTGATTTGAGAGAAGCTCTTCATTCTTCTTCTCCATGGTGACAGGGGGATATCCTTGAGCCTTAAACACATAGGATTCTTCATTCACTTGAATGATCAGTTCACCTCCATCAACATCAATCACAGCCTTTGTTGTGGCTAGGAAGGGTCTGCCAAGGATGATGGATTCATCCATGCACTTCCCAGTCTCTAGGACTATGAAATCAGTAGGGATGTAATGGTCTTCAACTTTCACCAAAACATTCTCTACAAGTACATGAGCTTGTTTTCTTGAGTTGTCTGCCATCTCTAATGAGATTCTTGCAGCTTGTACCTCAAAGATACCTAGCTTCTCTATTACAGAGAGAGGCATGAGGTTTACACTTGACCCTAAGTCACACAGAGCCTTCTTGAAGGTCATGGTGTCTATGGTACAAGGTATTGAAAACTTCCCAGGATCTTGTTTCTTTTGAGGTAATCTCTACCTAGACAAGTCATCCAGTTCTTTGGTGAGCAAAGGAGGTTCATTCTCCCAAGTCTCATTTCCAAATAACTTGTCATTTAGCTTCATGATTGCTCCAAGGTATTTAGCAACTTGCTCTTCAGTGACATACTCATCCTCTTCAGAGGAAGAATACTCATCAGAGCTCATGAAAGGCAGAAGTAAGTCCAATGGAATCTCTATGGTCTCATTTTGAGCCTCAGATTCCCATGGTTCCTCATTGGGGAACTCATTGGAGATTGGTGCACGCCCATTGAGGTCTTCCTCAGTGGCGTTCACTTCCTCCCCTTCCTCTCCAAATTCGGCCATATTGATGGCCTTGCACTCTCCTTTTGGATTTTCTTTTGTATTACTTGGGAGAGTACTAGGAGGGAGTTCAGTAACTTTCTTGCTCAGCTGTCCCACTTGTCCTTCCAAATTCCTAATGGAGGACCTTGTTTCAGTCATGAAACTTTGAGTGGTTTTGATTAGATCAGAGACCATGGTTGCTAAGTCAGAGGGGTTCTGCTTAGAATTCTCTGTCTGTTGCTGAGAAGAAGATGGAAAAGGCTTGCCATTGCTAAACCTGTTTCTTCCACCATTATTGTTGTTGAAACCTTGTTGAGGTCTCTCTTGATTCTTCCATGAGAAATTTGGGTGATTTCTCCATGAAGAATTATAGGTGTTTCCATAGGGTTCTCCTAGGTAGTTCACCTCTTCCATTGAAGGGTTCTCAGGATCATAGGCTTCTTCCTCAGATGAAGCATCCTTAGTACTGCTTGGTGCATTTTGCATTCCAGACAGACTTTGAGAAATCAAATTGACTTGTTGAGTCAATATTTTATTCTGAGCCAGTATGGCATTCAGAGTGTCAATCTCAAGAACTCCTTTCTTCTGACTAGTCCCATTGTTCACAGGATTCCTTTCAGAAGTGTACATGAATTGGTTATTTGCAACCATTTCAATGAGCTCTTGAGCCTCTGTAGGCGTCTTCTTCAGATGAAGAGATCCTCCAGCAGAGCTATCCAAAGACATCTTGGATAGTTCAGAGAGACCATCATAGAAAATACCTATGATGCTCCATTCAGAAAGCATGTCTGAGGGACACTTTCTGATTAATTGTTTGTATCTTTCCCAAGCTTCATAGAGGGATTCTCCATCCTTCTGTCTGAAGGTTTGGACTTCCACTCTAAGCTTACTCCATTTTTGAGGTGGAAAGAACTTTGCCAAGAAGGCATTGACTAGCTTTTCCCAAGAGTCCAGGCTGTCTTTAGGTTGTGAGTCCAACCATATTCTAGCTCTGTCTCTTACAGCAAAAGGGAATAGCATCAGTCTGTAGACCTCAGGGTCAACCCCATTAGTCTTGACTGTGTCACAGATTTGCAAGAATTCAGCTAAAAACTGATGAGGATCTTCCATTGGAAGTCCATGGAACTTGCAATTCTGTTGCAGTAGAGAAACCAACTGAGGCTTAAGCTCAAAGTTGTTTGCTCCAATGGCAGGGATAGAGATGCTTCTCCCATAGAAGTCGGGAGTAGGTGCAGTAAAGTCACCCAGCACCTTCCTTGCATTGTTGGCATTGTTGTTATTTTCGGCTGCCATGTCTTCTTCTTCTTTGAAGATTTCTGTTAGGTCCTCTACAGAGAGTTGTGCCTTAGCTTCTCTTAGCTTTCGCTTCAAGGTCCTTTCAGGTTCAGGGTCAGCTTCAACAAGAGTGCCTTTGTCTCTGCTCCTGCTCATATGAAAGAGAAGAAAACAAGAAAATATGGAATCCTCTATGTCACAGTATAGAGATTTCTTGAGGTGTCAGAGGAAAAGAAAAGTAGAAGACAGAAGTAGAAAATTCGAACTTATCAAAGAAGATGGAGTTCGAATTTTGCATTAAGGAATAGAGTTAGTTCATAAATAGAAGGATGTGAGAAGAAGGGAAGTAATTTTCGAAAATTGAGTGAAAGATTTTGAAAACATTTTGAAAAACACTAATTGATTTTCGAAAATAAGAGTAGAAAAGAAATCAAGTGATTTTTGAAAAAGATTTTGAAATTAGAAATAAAAAAAAATTTGATTGAAAACTATTTTGAAAAAGATGTGATTAAAAAGATTTGATTGAAAAGTTATGGTTTTAAAAAGATATGATTGAAAAGATATGATTTGAAAACAATTTTAAAAAAATTTGATTTTAAAAATTAATGGCTTGCCTAATAAGAAAAGATATGATTCAAACATTAAACCTTTCTCAACAGAAAAGGCAACATACTTAAAATGTTCAATCAAATCATTAATTGTTAGTAAGTATCTTTGAAAAAGGAAAGAAATTGATTTTGAAAACATTTGATTGAAAAGATATGATTTGAAAAAGATTTGATTTTGAAAAACTTTGAAAACTTGAAAAAAAAATTGATTTGAAAACAAAATCTTCCCTCTTGTGCCATCCTGGCGTTAAACGCCCAGAATGGTATCCATTCTGGCGTTTAACGCCCAAAATGCACCCTTTTTGGGCGTTAAACGCCCAACCAGGTACCCTGGCTGGCGTTTAAACGCCAGTCCATCCTTCTTCACTGGGCGTTTTGAACGCCCAGCTTTTTCTGTATAATTCCTCTGCAGTATGTTCTGAATCTTCAATTCTTTGTATTATTGACTTGAAAAGACACAAATTAAAAATATTTTTGGATTTTTAATAATCAAAATTCAACAAGAATCAGATAACAATGCATGCAAGACACCAAACTTAGCAGTTTGTATACTACTGACACTACATGAGACACATAAACACTCAAGTCAAAAGAATTCAAAGATCAGAGTAAGAAATCATCAAGAATTACTTGAAGATCCTTGAGACACATGAATGAATGTATGCAATTGACACCAAACTTAAGATGAGACACTAGACTCAAGCAAGAAACATCAAATATTTTTGGTTTTTTATGATTTTGTGAATTTTTTTTTTGTGTTTTTCGAAAATTAAGTGGAAAAAGATATCAAAATTCTTAATGAGAATTCCAAGAATCAGTGCAATGCTAGTCTAAGACTCCGGTCCAGGAATTAGACATGGCTTCACAGCCAGCCAAGCTTTCAAAGAAAGCTTCGGTCCAAAACACTAGACATGGCCAAAGGCCAGCCAAGCCTTAGCAGATCACTGCTCCAAAAGCAAGATTGATAAAAAATCAACAAGCTTCTGTGATGATAAGTTAAAACCTCGGTCCAATGAGATTAGACATGGCTTCTCAGCCAGCCAGATTTCAACAAATCATCATGAAACTCTAGAATTCATCTTCAAGAATTTCGAAAAAAATAAATACCTAATCTAAGCAACAAGATGAACCGTCAGTTGTCCATACACAAACAATCCCCGGCAACGGCGCCAAAAACTTGGTGCACGAAATTGTGATCAATACTTTTCAAAACATAAACAATCCCTAGTAATGGCTCTAAAGACTTGGTGCTCAATACCATGGCATAAACACAACTTCGCACAACTAACCAGCAAGTGCACTGGGTCGTCCAAGTAATAAACCTTACGCGAGTAAGGGTCGATCCCACGGAGATTGGTGGTATGAAGCAAGCTATGGTCACCTTGTAAATCTCAGTCAGGCTGACTCAAATGGGTATAGTAGTAAACGAATAAAGCAATAAGATAAAGATAGAGATACTTATGCATATCATTGGTGAGAGCTTCAGATAAGCGTATGAAGATGCCTTCCCTTCCGTCTCTCTGCTTTCTTACTGTCTTCATCCAATCCTTCTTACTCCTTTCCATGGCAAGCTCGTGTAGGGTTTCACCGTTGTCAGTGGCTACCTCCCATCCTCTCATTGGAAATATGTCCCTGATGCTCTGTCACAGCATAGGCTATCCATCTGTCGGTTCTCAATCAGGCCGGAATAGAATCCAGTGATTCTTTTGCGTCTGTCACTAACGCCCCGCCCTCAGGAGTTTGAAGCACGTCACAGTCATTCAATCATTGAATCCTACTCAGAATACCACAGACAAGGTTAGACCTTCCGGATTCTCTTGAATGCCGCCATCAGTTCTTGCCTATACCACGAAGACTCCGATTAAAGAATCCAAGAGATATTCACTAAGCCTCGTATGCTTGTAGAACAAGAGTGGTTGTCAGTCACTTTGTTCATGAGTGAGAATGGTGATGATCCGTGACAATCATCACCTTCATCAAGTTGAAGAACAAGTGATATCTTGGACAAAGAACAAGCGGAATTGAATAGAAGAACAATAGTAATTGCATTAATACTCGAGGTACAGCAGAGCTCCACACCTTAATCTATGGTGTGTAGAAACTCCACCGTTGAAAATACATAAGAACAAGGTCTAGGCATGGCCGAATGGCCAGCCTCCCAAACGATCTAAGATAGCATAAAACTCAAAGATAGCTACCCCGATGTCAAATACAATAGTAAAAGGTCCTACTTATAGAAAACTAGTAGCCTAAGGTGTACTAAGATGAGTAAATGACATAAAAATCCACTTCCGGGCCCACTTGGTGTGTGCTTGGGCTGAGCAAATGAAGCTTTTTCGTGTAGAGACTCCTCTTGGAGTTAAACGCCAGCTTTTATGCCAGTTTGGGCGTTTAACTCCCATTTGGGTGCCAGTTCCGGCGTTTAACGCTGGAATTTCTTGAGGTGACTTTGAACGCCGGTTTGGGCCATCAAATCTTGGGCAAAGTATGGACTATCATATATTGCTGGAAATCCCAGGATGTCTACTTTCCAACGCCGTTAAGAACGCGCCAATTGGGCTTCTGTAGCTCCAGAAAATCCACTTCGAGTGCAGGGAGGTCAGAATCCAACAGCATCTGCAGTCCTTTTGAGTCTCTGGATCAGATTTTTGCTCAGATCCCTCAATTTCAGCCAGAAAATACCTGAAATCACAGAAAAACACACAAACTCATAGTAAAGTCTAGAAAAGTGAATTTTAATTAAAAACTAATAAAAATATACTAAAAACTAACTAGA
The DNA here is from genome assembly GCF_014773155.1 of Arachis stenosperma. NCBI lineage: Eukaryota > Viridiplantae > Streptophyta > Magnoliopsida > Fabales > Fabaceae > Arachis > Arachis stenosperma. The sequence goes on along the minus strand of NC_080382.1, from coordinate 24,194,909 downwards.
TCACACTAAAAACATACTAAAAACAATGCCAAAAAGCGTACAAATTATCCGCTCATCAACAAGCAAACCTTTAAGTTTGGTGTTAACACTTTGCTTATGGCTTCTCTATTTAGCACCAAAGGGAGATGAATGTTCTTCATGGAGGAATGAGATGGCCACTAGCATAACTGAGGTGGTTGAGTTCCTTTCATTCTATTTCTCTTCCGTTCTCATTTTGTTGTCCTCTATTTTCTGTTGCTTTGATTGCTTGCATGATTTTTAGTGCTTTTATCAATATATATATATATATATATATATATATATATATATATATATATATATATATATATATATATATCATGTATCGCTCACTAAGCTTGAATTCAAAAGAAAAAGAACTGATGTATTGCATGAGAAATTGAGTTTATATTTAAGAGTAGTCTTATTTACTTAAATGTGGTGCTATTATTTGTGATTTTGAATGCATGACATGAACAGTGCATATTTAAATTTGAATCAAAGGATGTTGATGTATAAAGAACAGGAATTTAGAGAATTATTATGACTTCTCTGAAATAAACAAAAATTTAATCCTTGAAGCAAAAGAAACAGCAAAAGAAAAAAAACTATAAAAGCAAGGTCCAAGGCTCTGAGCATCAATGACTAGGGAGGTCAGACAGGATTAAAAGCTCAAAGAGTTATTTCCCTAGTCATATGCTTGTGGTGTGATTGTGTCAAGTAATCCTTGAGACAGAACACTGAGAGTCGAGACCAAGTGCATTTAACAGAGTATGCCAAATGCTTTGAGCACCACTGTCTGGGAGTAACCAAAAGAAAAATCAGAACTTAAAGAAAGTCCCCCAGGTAAGTGCTTGTGGTGTTTCTGTGTCAAGTAACCCTTGAGACAAAACATTTAAAGTCACGACTAGGCTCAAGGTGCAAAGCACCAAAGAAAAATAACTTAAAGTAAATTTTGCTGTGTTTAAGGATTAAACTGGAGTATAAAGATCAAAGAATTCATAATATGATCCGGATTCTAATTCCGAATAACAGTGACGTTCATCTGATTTAAAAGAGAGTGAGATGCCAAAACTGTTCAAAATTACAATGAATATACCCCAATTTTAAGAAAGACTTAAGCATGACTAAACTCTCACTTCTCATACAAATTCACATCTTAATCATGCACTTATTTTGGTTGCTTGAGGACAAGCAACAATTCAAGTTTGGTGTTGTGATGCGTGAGCATTTTTCTTATCTTTTCCTAGTGAATTTGCATTTAAATTGTTGAGTTTAATCCAGAATTAATTATCTTTTAGCCACTATGGGTGCTACTTTGAGTCTCATGCAATTCTGCTTATTTTAGGTAGCATTTGGCTGGATTTGATGGAGAAGAAGCTTGCACAAATGGAAGGAGCACAAGAATTAAAGGAGATGATCAGTGAGGAGCAACACGTGCGCGTACCTGACGCGTGCGCGTACCTGACACGTACGCGTGACACTCGAAGAAGACCATTGACGCGTACGCGTGACTGACGCGTACGCGTGACTGACGCGTACGCGTGACATGCGCCACGTGCAGAAAACTCAAAAAACACTGGGGATAATTTCTGGGCCCCATTTTGGCACTCAAGTAAGGCGCAGCTCTCTGCCAAGTTAGGCACGGACCTAGTGAAGACAAGTGGTCCCCACATTACAAGGCGCGGATTATTTGATTAATTCTGATTTAAATTTAAATTTTAAAATAGGAAAAGATATTATTTTAATTTTAGAAATTAGATTTTAAATTAATTGGGATTAGATATAAAAGATATGGAGATTCTATTCCAATTTACATTCCGTACTTTTACAGTTTACCTGAATCATTATTTTCTCTTTGAACCATAAGCAACTAAACCTCCACTGTTAAGGTTATGAGCTCTGTCTATTGTATGGATTGATACTATTATTTTTCTATTTTAATTCATGTTTGATTTATATTTCAAGAATTGTTTTCGTTCTTTATCTTTTTGGGTGGAACGGAAGTATGACCCTCTTTCTAATTGAGTTCATGTATAACTTGGAAAAGCTCTTTACTTGAACAACAACTTGAAAACATATTCTCCTAAATTTCTAATTATCTAAATTTAACGGGATACGTGACATATAATCCTCTTCTATTTGGGTAATTAGGATTTTTGTGGCATGATAACTAGAATTAAACTTCACCCCCTAATTGGAATTAATTGACCAAGGGATTGGCGATTGATGAATTTTAGAGGAGACTAGAAAGGTTTAAGGAATTAGGGTCTAGTCACATATAGTTTACCATGAATTGAATCTTGCATGATTAAAATAGTTAGTAAGAAAAGTCAATCCGGAAAATAGATAACTCTGAAACCTTAATTGCCTTCTTCATATTGTTTCTCCCAACTTATTTACTTTCCTGTCTTTTTAATATTTTGAATTTATTATTTATGCTTTTGAATCTTCAAAACCATTTTCTGTTTGTCTGACTAAGCTAATCACTCAAGTATTGTTGCTTGATCCATCAATCCTCGTGGGATCGACCCTCACTCACCTGAGGTATTACTTGGTACGATCCGGTGCACTTACTGGTTAGTTTGTGGTTATAAATATCCGCACCAGTTGTTCATTCTCATTTGGATTTGCCACATTGGCATTAATAGCACGATTATGATCCATAGTGGACTTTGCAGCTTCCTTTTCAAAGGTCTCACTTAGATTTTCATTATCCTTGTAAAGTCTAGCTTGTTGGAAGCGCCCCCTGAAGGTCCTCTCAGGTTCAGGATCAAAATCAAGAAGGGCTCTTTATCCATGTTCCTGCTCATAAACAAACGGAAAACAAAGGAAAGTGGGAGCCTCTACATCAGAGTGCAGAGAATTTCCTGTGAGGTAACTCGTGTAAAAGAAATAAAATGAAATAAATTGAACAACTAAAGCAGAACAATTCAAAAATCACTAAACAGAAATTGGGAATTTTTTTTTCAAAAATTAAAAAAAATAACAATAAATAGAAAAATCAAATAAAATACTAGGGCACACCAAACTTAATTTCAGAAATTAAAAAATCTTAATTGATGCAAAATTCAAAAATTAAAGCAAAAAAACTAGAACTAATAAAATAGAAAAACAAAAATAAAAGTAAAAATAATGCAAGGAACAAACGAAACTAAAATGAAAAAAATAAAAAAAAGAACTATAAAAGTAAAAGACACATAAAACAACAGGATAACTAAATAATTTTAATAACTAATAACGAAAATGAAAATTAAAAAGGAAAGTAAAAGAAATGAATATAGGGGGCTAGGTGAACGAAAAGCAAGAAAAAAATAAAGGAAAAGAATGAAAAATAAAAATTAATAATACTAAAATAAAATTAATTAGAAGAAAAATAATCTAATCTAAGCAATCAAACAACTAGTAGTTGTCAATCACAGTCAATCTCTGGCAACGGCGCCAAAAATTTGGTGTGGAATTTATAACCCACAAATGAATCCGCAAGTGCACTAGGTCGTACCAAGTAGTACCTCAAGTGAATGAGGGTCGATCCCATGAGGATTGATGGACTAAGCAACAATGATTGCGTGATTTACTTAGTTAAACAAGAAGAAAAGAACGTTTGGGTCTCAAATGAATTAAACAGTAAATTTAGAAAATTAATAAAGCAAGCAGTAAAATGGTGTGAAGAATTTATGAGTAAAACAGTTAAGATTTCAGAGATGTTTATTTTCCGGATTAACGTTTCTCACCAACTACTTTAATTATGCAAGATTCAATTCATGGCAAAATATGTGACTAAATTCTAATTCCTTAGACCTTTTTAGTCTCCTCTAACCTTCATCAACTGCCAATTCCTTGGTCACTTGATTCCAATTAGAGGGTTATGTTCAAATCTAGTTTATGTGCCACAGAAACCCTAATTATCTAAATATAAGAGGATTATATGTCACGTATTCCATTTAGTCCAGATAATTAGTGATTTAGGAGAATTTGTTTTCAAGCTATTGTTCAGGTAAAGAGCTTTTCCAAGTTTTACAAGAACTCAAATAGAATAAGGGTCATACTTCCATTCCACCCAGATTCATAAGATAAAGAACGAAAACAATTCTTGAAATTGAAATCAGTACATGAATTAAAATAGAAAAGTAATAATATTAATCCATACAATAAACAGAGCTACTAACCTTAATAGTGGAGGTTTAGTTACTCATAGCTCACAGAGAAAACTAGGGTTCTATAAAACTCTAAAGTGCAGAATGAGGTAAAAGAGAAGAGAAGAGCCCAAAGGGCTAATTTTTTTTCTTTTCATATCTTATCCAAATTAATATTAAATATATTTTCTAAAACTAAATAATATCTTTTCCTATTTGTAATAAAAATAAAAGTTTTAATAAAAATTTATATAACATCTTTGCTGCTTGCTTCATCATGGGCTGGGATTTGGAGTGCGCTTTCAAGCTTTGGCGCAGTGAAGTTAGGCGTGGAGGGTGCAGCAAGTAATTGAAAGGCAAGTGCTTCTTTCGGCGCCTAACTTGGAGAATCCCAAGTTAGGTGCCACCAAGACCGTACAGCTAGAAAGAAGTGTATACTATTATACATAATTAGAAAGCTCTAAAAATTAGCTTTTCAATACCGCTGGAATCACGTCAATTGGACCTCTATAGCTCAAGTTATTTCTGTTTGAGTGCAAGGAGGTCAGAGTTGACAACATCATCCACTTTCTTCCTCTTCTATAAAATTTTGTCAAATCCATTTGAATACTACCTGAAATAAACAGAATTGCACACAACTCAAAGTAGCATTCATAGTAGCTAAAAAGTAGTTAAATCTTGATTAAACTTACAAATCCAAATGCAAATTCACTAAACAAAGATAGGAAAGATGCTCACGCATCTCGCACGGAGAGAGTTTTTTTTTTTACTTAAAAAAGGATCATGTGTGCACACATATGTGTGCGTACGCACAAAGAGCGAAAATGGCTGAGGTGCGCACGCACAGAGAGGTGCGAGCGCTGATGAGCGGATAATTTATACGCTTTTTGGCACTATTTTTAGTATGTTTTTAGTATATTTTAGTTAGTTTTATTATATTTTTATTATTTTTTATTTAAAATTCACTTTTCTGGACTTTACTATGAGTTTGTGTGTTTTTCTGTGATTGCAGGTAATTTCTGGCTGAAATTGAGGGACCTGAGCAAAAATCTGATTCAGAGGCTGAAAAAGGACTGCAGATGCTGTTGGATTCTGACCTCCCTGCACTCGAAGTGGATTTTCTGGAGCTACAAAATCCCAATTGGCGCGCTCTCAATTGCGTTGGAAAGTAGACATCCTGGGCTTGCAATATATAATAGTCCATACTTTGCCCGAGATTTGATGGCCCAAACCGGCGTTGCAAATCAGCTTCAGAATTCCCGGCGTTTAACGCCGGAACTGGCACAAAAGTTGGAGTTAAACGCCCAAACTGGCGCAAAAGCTGGCGTTTAACTCCAGGAAAAGTCTCTACACATGAAAGCTTCAATGCTCAGCCCAAGCACATACCAAGTGGACCCCGGAAGTGGATTTTTACGTCATTTACTCATTTCTGTATATCCTAGGTTACTAGTTCACTATAAATAGGATCTTTTAACATTGTATCTGGACCTCATGACACTTTACACGTTTCATATTGTACCTTCTATGGTATGAGTCTCTAAACCCCATGGTTGGGGGTGAGGAGCTCTGCTGTGTCTTGATGGATTAATGCAATTACTACTGTTTTTCATTCAAACACGCTTGTTTCCATTCTAAGATATCACTTGCTCCTCAACTTGATGAATATGATGATCCGTGACACTCATCATCATTCTCACCTATGAACATGTGCCTGACAACCACCTCCGTTCTACTTTAGATTGAGTGGATATCTCTTGGATTCTTTAGCCAGAATCTTCGTGGTATAAGCTAGAATATATTGGCAGCCATTCTTGAGGATCCGGAAGGTCTAAAACTTGTCTGTGGTATTCTGAGTAGGATTCAGGGATTGAATGACTGTGACGAGCTTCAAACTCGTGATTGTGGGGCGTTAGTGACAGACGCAAAAGAATCACTGGATTCTATTCCGACATGATCGAGAACCGACAGATGAATAGTCGTGCTGTGACAGAGCGCATTGAACATTTTCACTGAGAGGATGGGAGGTAGCCATTGACAACAGTGAAACCCTACATACAGCTTGCCATGGAAGGAGTCTTGCGTGTATGAAGAAGAAGACAGTAGGAAAGCAGAGATTCAGAAGATAGAGCATCTCCAAAACCTCAACATGTTCTCCATTACTGCAAAACAAGTATTTATTTCATGTTCTTCTACTTTTCACAATTAAACCTGAGAATTATTGATATCCTGACTAAGAGTTACAAGATAACCATAGCTTGCTTCAAGCCGACAATCTCCGTGGGATTGACCCTTACTCACGTAAGGTATTACTGGACGACCCAGTGCACTTGCTGGTTAGTTGTGCGGAATTGCAAAAGTGTGATTGCAATTTCGTGCACCAAGTTTTTGGCGCCGTTGCCGGGGATTGTTCGAGTTTGGACAACTGACGGTTTATTTTGTTGCTTAGATTAGGAATATTTTATTTTTGTGGTTTAGAGTCTTTTATTTGAGTTTAGTTTTATATTTTAAATTTGGTGTCTTCTTTGTGTTTTCCTTCAAATTTTTGAAATTTTGTGTTTGATTTTCTAAAAACTTTAAGTTTGGTGTTCATCTTGATCTTCAAAGTGTTCTTGGTGTTCATCTTGACATTCAAAGTTTTCTTGTTTGTTCTCTTTGTTTTGATCTAAAATTTCTAAGTTTAGTGTCGTTTTGTTGTTTTTCTCTTTCCTCATAAAAATTTAAAAATAAAAAATATCATTTTCCTTATTTTACTCATTATTTTTGAAATTTTGCATTAATTTAGTCAAAGATTTTCAAAATCATTTTTTTAGTCAAGTCAAAATTCTAATTTCAAAAATTGATCTTTTCAAATCTTTTTCAAAAATCAAATCTTTTTAATTTCTTCAATCATATCTTTTTAATTACTAATTCCAAAATCTTTTAATTAATTAATTAATTAATTTAGTTTTCAATTTTCTTTGATTTTATTTTCTTTTAGTTTTCGAAATTTTATTTTCTTTTCCATTTATTTTAGTTTATTATTTTCGGTCACTTTTAATTAAATAAAAAAAATAATCTACTTGCAATCCATATCATTTTCCTTTCTCCATCATGGACCTAAGTGGAATTGAGCAGTACAGAAGGACTCTGGGGTCATACGCTAACCCCATTACAGCTGCATATGGGAGTAGCATCTGTATACCTCCCATTAAAGCAAGCAGCTTTGAGCTAAATCCTCAACTCATTATCATGGTGCAGCAAAATTGCCAGTATTCCGGTCTTCCACAGGAAGAACCTACTGAGTTTCTGGTACAGTTCTTACAAATTGCTGACACAGTACGTGATAAAGAGGTGGATCAGGATGTCTACAGATTATTACTGTTTCCATTTGCTGTAAAAGATCAAGCTAAGAGGTGGTTAAATAACCAACCCACAGCAAGCATAAAAATATGAAGACAGTTATCAGACAAATTTCTGAATCAATTTTACCCTCCAAAAAGGATGACACAGCTAAGGCTGGACATCCAAGGCTTTAAACAAGAGGATAATGAATCCCTTTATAATGCTTGGGAGAGGTACAGAGGTATGCTAAGAAAATGCCCCTCTGAAATGTTTTCAGAGTGGGTACAGTTAGACATCTTCTACTATGGGCTTACAGAAAAAGCTCAGATGTCTCTGGACCACTCAGCTGTTGGATCTATACACATAAGGAAGACGATTGAAGAGGCCCAAGAGCTCATAGATACGGTTGCTAGAAATCAATATCTATACTCAAGCAGTGAGCCCTCTACAAAAGAAGAAGCTATGGCAGTAACTGCTGATCCTAATCCTCAAGAACAGATTATTGAGCTTAATCAACAATTACTCCTTATGACAAAACAATTAGCAGAATTTAAAGAGATGCTCCAAGACACTAAAAATGCTAACAAGAATATGGAAGCACAATTTAATCAGACAAGACAGCAACTATCTAAACAGATAACAGAAGAATGCCAAGCTGTTAAATTAAGGAGTGGGAAGACATTGAATGTATCAACTCAAAGCAGCAGAAAGCTAAGAAAGGAACAACTGACAGAGGATGACCAACCAACTATCCAAAATCCCTCTGAGGACAGTAAGAGCCCAGAGAGGAATGATTCTGGCGTTCAAACGCCAGAAAAGGGTAAGAAAGTGGCGTTAAACGCCCAATGGGTAGCCACTTCTGGCGTTTAAACGCCAAAAAAGGATTGCAATCTGGCGTTAAACGCCCAAAAAGCACCCAATCCTGGCGTTCAAATGCCACAAAGGGGTCAGACACTTGCAAGTGCTGATAACAACCCCCTTAAGCAGGCTTCTCCAACCACTTCTGTAGGAAATAAACCTGCAACAACTAAGGTTGAAGAGTATAAAGCCAAGATGCCTTATCTTCAGAAACTCCGCCAAGCGGAACAAGATAAACAATTTTCCCGCTTTGCAGATTATCTCAGGACTCTTGAGATAAAAATCCCGTTTGCAGAGGCACTTGAGCAAATACCCTCTTATGCTAAGTTCATGAAAGAGATCTTAAGTCATAAGAAGGATTGGAGAGAACTTGAAAAAATTTTTCTCACTGAAGAATGCAGTGCAGTCATTCTGAAAAGCTTACCAGAGAAGCTTAAAGACCCTGGAAGCTTTATGATACCATGCACATTAGAGGGTACTTGTACCAAGAAAGCTCTATGTGATCTTGGAGCAAGTATCAACCTAATACCTGCATCCACTATCAGAAAGCTTGGCTTGACTGAAGAAGTCAAACCAACCCGAATATGCCTCCAACTTGTTGATGGCTCCATTAAATATCCATCAGGCATAATTGAGGACATGATTGTCAAGGTGGGACCATTTGTCTTTCCCACTGACTTTGTAGTGCTGGAAATGGAGGAGCACAAGAGTGCAACTCTCATTCTAGGAAGATCTTTCCTAGCAACTGGACGAACCCTCATTGACGTCCAAAAAGGGGAATTAACCCTGAGAGTCAATGAGGATGAGTTCAAGTTGAATGTTGTCAAAGCTATGCAGCATCCAGACACATCAAATGACTGCATGAGTGCTGATATTATTAATATGACTGAAAGTCTCGAATTAGAGCTATAGAACATCTTTAAAGATGTTCAGCCTGATCTGGAGGAAATAAAAGAACCTCTGAAAATTCCTCAGGAAGAGGAGAAACCTCCTAAACCCGAGCTCAAACCACTACCACCATCCCTGAAATATGCATTTCTGGGAGCGGGTGACACTTTTCCAGTGATCATAAGCTCTGCTTTAAATCCGTAGGAAGAGAAAGCACTAATTGAAGTGCTAAGGACACACAAGACAACTCTTGGGTGGTCCATAGGTGATCTTAAGGGCATTAGCCCAGCAAGATGCATGCACAAGATCCTATTGGAGGACGATGCTAAGCCAGTGGTTCAACCACAAAGGCGGCTAAATCCAGCCATGAAGGAGGTGGTGCAGAAAGAGGTTACTAAGTTACTAGAGGTTGGGATTATTTATCCTATTTCTGATAGCCCCTGGGTGAGCCCTGTCCACGTTGTCCCTAAGAAGGGAGGCATGACAGTGGTTCATAATGAAAAGAATGAACTGGTTCCTACAAGAATAGTTACAGGGTGGCGTATGTGTATTGACTACAGAAGGCTCAATACAGCCACCATAAAGGATCATTTTCCTTTACCATTCATAGACCAGATGCTAGAGAGACTGGCAGGTCATGAATATTACTGCTTTTTGGATGGCTATTCAGGTTACAACCAAATTGCAGTAGATCCTCAAGACCAAGAGAAAATAGCATTTACATGTCCTTTTGGAGTATTTGCCTGCAGAAGGATGCCTTTTGGTCTGTGCAATGCACCTGCAACCTTTCAGAGGTGCATGCTCTCTATCTTTTCAGATATGGTAGAGAAATTTCTGGAAGTCTTCATGGATGACTTTTCAGTATTTGGAGACTCATTCAGCTCCTGCCTTAACCATCTAGCACTTGTTCTGAAAAGATGCCAAGAGACCAACCTAGTTTTAAACTGGAAAAAAATGTCACTTTATGGTGACTGAAGGGATTGTCCTTGGGCATAAAATTTCAAACAAGGGAATAGAGGTAGATCAAGCTAAGGTGGAGGTAATTCAAAAATTACCACCACCTGCCAATGTTAAGGCAATCAGAAGCTTTCTGGGGCATGCAGGATTCTACAGAAGGTTTATAAAGGATTTTTCAAAAATTGCCAAACCTCTGAGTAATCTGCTAGCTGCTGACACGCCATTTATCTTTGATAAGGAGTGTCTGCAGGCGTTTGAGACTCTGAAAGCTAAGCTGGTCACAGCACCAGTCATCTCTGCACCAGACTGGACATTACCATTTAAACTAATGTGTGATGCCAGTGACCATGCCATTGGTGCAGTATTGGGACAAAGGCATGATAAGCTTCTGCACGTCATTTATTATGGCAGCCGTATTCTAAATGATGTACAGAAGAACTACACAACCACAGAAAAGGAGTTACTTGCAGTGGTTTATGCCATTGACAAGTTCAGATCTTATTTAGTAGGATCAAAAGTGATTGTGTACACTGACAATGCTGCTCTTAAATATCTACTCACAAAACAGGATTCAAAACCCAGGCTCATAAGATGGGTGTTGCTTCTACAAGAGTTTGATATAGAAATAAGAGACAGAAAGGGGCCAGAGAATCAAATAGCTGATCACCTGTCCCGGATAGAACCAGTAGCAGGAGCATCCCTCCCTCCTACTGAGATCTCTGAAACCTTTCCGGATGAGCAATTGTTTGCTATTCAGGAAGCTCCGTGGCTTGCAGACAGTGCAAACTATAAGACTCAAGGTTCTCCTTCTGTAACCATGGAGAGGAAGCATGAAAAGCTTCTCTCAATACAGAGTCAAACAAAACCCCCACATTCAAACTCTAAGTTTGGTGTTGGGGGGGGCACAACCAAACTCTAAGTTTGGTGTTGGGAGGCTACAACTAAACTCTAAGTTTGGTGTTGAGAAGGCCCAACATTGCTCTGATTATCTGTGAGGCTCATTGAGAGCTCACTGTCAAGCTATTGACATTAAAGAAGCGCTTGTTGGGAGGCAACCCAATTTTATTATATCTATTTATTGTTATTTCATATTTTCTATAGGTTGATGATCATGTGAAGTCACAAAAACAATTGAAAAAGCAAAATCAGAATGAAAAATAGCACACCCTGGAGGAGAAACTTGCTGGCGTTTAAACGCCAGTGAGGGTAGCAGAATGGGCGTTAAACGCCCAGTCTGGCACCATTCTGGGTGTTTAACGCCAGAAATGGGCACCAGACTGGCATTTAACGCCAGAAAAGGGCAAGAAGCTGGCGTTAAACGCCAGAAATGGGCAGCAGCCTGGCGTTTAACGCCAGGATTGGCAGCAAAGGGCGTTTTGAACGCCACATGGTGCAGGGATGAGAAATCCTTGATACCTCATGATCTGTGGACCCCACAGGATCCCCACCTACCTCAACTTTATCTATCTTTTCTTCGCACCTTCCGATAACATCCTTTTTCTTCTTTTGCTCGAGGACGAGCAAACCTTCTAAGTTTGGTGTGGTAAAAGCGTTGCTTTTCCATAACCACTGATGGCACCTAAGGCCAGAGAAACCTCTAGGAAGAGGAAAGGGAAGGCAGTTGCTTCCAACTCCAAGTCATGAGAGATGGAGAGATTCATCTCAAAAGCCCATCACTATAAAGAGGATGGAGCAAACAAGAGAGCCCACTCATGGACCTCAACAAAAACAACCATTATCCTCCATGAAATCAGAGAGGAGCAACAAAGGCAAGGAAGAGACATTGAGGAGCTCAAGCACTCCATAGGATCTTCAAGAAGGAGAACTAGCCGTCATCACTAAGGTGGACCCGTTCTTTAATTTCCTTGTTCTTATTATTCTATTTTTCGATTTTTTATGCTTGATGTTCTATCTATGTTTGTGTCTTCACCACATGATCATTAGTATCTTAGAGTCTATGCCTTAAAGCTATGAATGTCCTATGAATCCATCACCTTTCTTAAATGAAAAATGTTTTTATTACAAAAGAACAAGAAGTACATGATTTCGAATTCATCCTTGAATCTAGTTTAATTATTTTAATGTGGTGACAATACTTTTTGTTTTCTGAATGAAAGCTTGAACAGTGCATATGTCTTTTGAATTTGTTGTTTTAAGAATGTTAAAATTGTTGGCTTTTGAAAGAATGATGGAAAAGGAGAACTGTTATTGAGGATCTGAAAAATCATCAAATTGATTCTTGAAGCAAGAAAAAGTAGTGAATACAACAAAAAAAAAGAGAGAAAAAGAAAAAGCAAGCAGAAAAAGCCAATAGCCCTTTAAACCAAAAGGCAAGGGTAAAAATAAAAAGGATCCAAGGCTTTGAGCATCAGTGGATAGGAGGGCCTACAGGAATAACATCCTGGCCTAAGCGGCTAAACCAAGCTGTCCCTAACCATGTGCTTGTGGCGTGAAGGTGTCAAGTGAAAACTTGAGATTGAGCGGTTAAAGTCATGATCCAAGGCAAAAAGAGTGTGCTTAAGAACCCTGGACACCTCTAATTGGGGACTCTAGCAAAGCTGAGTCACAATCTGAAAAGGTTCACCCAGTTATGTGTCTGTGGCATGTATGTATCCGGAAAATATTGGAAAACAGAGTGCTTTGGGCCACGGTCAAGACTCATAAAGTAGATGTGTTCAAGGATCAACATACTTAACTAGGAGAATCAGTAACACTATCTGAATTATGAGTTCTTATAGATGCCAATCATTCTAAACATCAAAGGATAAAGTGAGATGCCAAAACTGTTCAGAGGCAAAAAGCTACTAGTCCCGCTCATCTAATTGGAGCTAAGTTTCATTGATATTTTGGAGTCTATAGTATGTTCTCTTCTTTTTATCCTATTTGATTTTCAGTTGCTTGGGGACAAGCAACGATTTAAGTTTGGTGTTGTGATGAGCGGATAATTTATACGCTTTTTGGCACTGTTTTTAGTATGTTTTTAGTATATTTTAGTTAGTTTTTATTATATTTTTATTAGTTTTTATTTAAAATTCACTTTTCTGGACTTTACTATGAGTTTGTGTGTTTTTCTGTGATTTCAGGTAATTTCTGGCTGAAATTGAGGGACCTGAGCAAAAATCTGATTCAGAGGCTGAAAAAGGACTGCAGATGCTGTTGGATTCTGACCTCCCTGCACTCGAAGTGGATTTTCTGGAGCTACAAACGCCCAATTGGCGCGCTATCAATTGCGTTGGAAAGTAGACATCCTGGGCTTTCTAGCAATGTATAATAGTCTATATTTTTCCAGAGATTTGATGGCCCAAACCGGCGTTGCAAATCAGCTTCAGAATTCCCGGCGTTTAACGCCGGAACTGGCACAAAAGTTGGAGTTAAACGCCCAAATTAGCACAAAAGCTGGCGTTTAACTCCAGGAAAAGTCTCTACACATGAAAGCTTCAATGCTCAGCCCAAGCACACACCAAGTGGACCCCGGAAGTGGATTTTTATGTCATTTACTCATTTCTGTATATCCTAGGTTACTAGTTCACTATAAATAGGATCTTTTAACATTATATCTGGACCTCATGACACTTTACACGTTTCATATTGTACCTTCTATGGTATGAGTCTCTAAACCCCATGGTTGGGGGTGAGGAGCTCTGCTGTGTCTTGATGGATTAATGCAATTACTACTGTTTTTCATTCAAACACGCTTGTTTCCATTCTAAGATATCACTTGCTCCTCATCTTGATGAATGTGATGATCCGTGACACTCATCATTATTCTCACCTATGAACGTGTGCCTGACAACCACCTCTGTTCTACTTTAGATTGAGTGGATATCTCTTGGATTCTTTAGCCAGAATCTTCGTGGTATAAGCTAGATTATATTGGCGGCCATTCTTGAGGATCCGGAAGGTCTAGACCTTGTCTGTGGTATTCTGAGTAGGATTCAGGAATTGAATGACTGTGACGAGCTTCAAACTCACGATTGTGAGGCGTTAGTGACAGATGCAAAAGAATCACTGGATTCTATTCCGACATGATCGAGAACCGACAGATGAATAGCCGTGTTGTGACAGAGCGCGTTGAACATTTTCACTGAGAGGATGGGAGGTAGCCATTGACAACAGTGAAACCCTACATACAGCTTGCCATGGAAGGAGCCTTGCGTGTATGAAGAAGAAAACAGTAGGAAAGCAGAGATTCAGAAGATAGAGCATCTCCAAAACCTCAACCTGTTCTCCATTACTGCAAAACATGTATTTATTTCATGTTCTTCTACTTTTCACAATTAAACCTGAGAATTATTGATATCCTGACTAAGAGTTACAAGATAACCATAGCTTGCTTCAAGCCGACAATCTCCGTGGGATCGACCCTTACTCACGTAAGGTATTACTTGGACGACCCAGTGCACTTGTTGATTAGTTGTGCGGAATTGCAAAAGTGTGATTGCAATTTCGTGCACCAAGCGCTCCGGGCAGAAGGGCTGCAAATGAGTTAGCGTGCGCAAACATGGGTGCATACGCATAGAATGCACGAAAAGGGGTTGGTGTGCGTACGTACAAGTCTGTGCGTACGCACAAAGGGCGAAAAAGACTGGGATGCACACGCACAAAGATGTGTGAGTGCTCCCAACAGAAGCTACGTAAAAGGGTTGGCATACTCATCTAGGGGTGCGTATGCACACTGCCATGTTTCTCCAAAAATTTTGCCTTAATTCCTATGACACTCAACTTGAGCTCAACAAAAGTTTTAACCCAAAACATCTAGAAATTCATCAACTCATGATCCATATGAAAATCAACCTATCTATGTTCAAAATTAAACTAATCCTAAGCTAACCAAGACAAAAAAAATGCAATTAAGTTAAATTATAAACAAAGAGAAGGGTTAGAACAATGTTATCATAGTGGAGTGTCTCCCACCTAGCACTTTGTTTTAACGTCCTTAAGTTGGACATGCATAAATTCAATGATCACTACTTGAAGCCTCTCCAAGGAGAAAAATCTCTAACCCCTTGGCTTACTTAGCTTGTGTGTGCTCCAATGACTTAGGCTCCTTGACAACTTTTTCTTCATCTTGACCGACATTAAGCTCAATCATTTTCTCTTCAATTAGATCACACCCAAAGATAGAATATACTTCATGGAGTGGTTTCTTGGCTCCATCTAAGGTGAATTTCACCACTTTCCCTTCAGCTTCAAATGAATAAGCTCCTGAAAAAGCATCCAACTTGAACCTAGATGTCTTCAAAAACGGCCTCCCAAGGAGGATGGAACATGGGTATCCGAATCAATTGGAGGTGTCTCCAAAATGTAAAAGTCCACCAAAAATAGAAATTCTTGAATATTCACCAACACATTCTCCGTAATTTTCATAACCGACACAGTACTCTTGTCCACCAACACAAATCTTGCTCCGGACAGCTTCAAGGGCGACAAATTCAACTTTTCATAGATAGGGAGAGGCATGATGCTCACACAAGCTCCTAAGTCACAGATGCAATCCATGAACTTCATTCCACCAATCACACAAGTCACCAAGTAAGGGTCGGGATCACTACACTTTTTCGGAATAAGAGAAGAAATATAATTATTTACCGGACTCTTGCCTAGCTCACCAATTTTCTCCTTGTGAGTACAAACATCCTTTAGAAATTTGGCGTATTTTGGAACTTGTTGGATGGCTTGAAAAAGAGGAACGGTAACCTCTACATTCTTGAAAATTTTCACCACATTAGTGTCAAAGTCCTTATGCTTCTTGGCCTTTTTAGCCACCGACAGAAAAGGAATTGGTGTAGGCTCCTCAAGGAAAATTTTTCTTTTGAGATCCTTGACCTTCAATGGATCCTCCTCTTCTTTTGCAACATCTTTCTTTTCTCCCTCATTCAATTCTACCTCCTCTTCGATTTTTTTCATTGTGGTTTTCCTTACTTATATTTGTAGGCTTAAAACCAACTTCATCCAATTTTGTACCACTCCTTAGGGTGATTGAATTAATGTTTCCCTTGGAGTTTGATTGAGGTTGAGAAGGTAGGCCACTCGAGGTAGAAGCTTGAAGGGTGTTGTGATTGTTGGAAGGAGATAGAGTCAACTGGGATAAGGTTTCGGTAATGGTTGCCATGTAGGTTTCTTGCTTTTTGCGGAACTCCCGTTGCTCTTGTATGAAGCTTTGAAGTGCGTCATTCATATAAGGTTGATTTGAAGAGGATGGCTGATTATTTTGGTGAAGTGTAGGCCTAGTGTGTGGTGGTTGATATCTTGCTTGAGGTTGAGAGTGTGATTATTATTGATTAAGTTGTGGGTGGGGCGGGCTTTGTGGTTGATTTGATTGGTAGTGGGATTGAAGTGATTGTTGGGAAGGTTGTTGGCCTTGAGAGGGTTCGTGATAGTAAGCTTGTTGCATTGAAAAAGGTTGAGCTTGAGAGGAATGATTCCACCTTTGATTTGAGTTGTCTCTCCACCCTTGACTTTGGTTTCCTCCATAGTGGTAAGATCCTTGATTGCCTTGATTGAAATTGGACCTTTGTGGATAGAGATTTGCCACCGCCAATGTGTTGTCTTCTTGAATTTGGGGGTATTCGTCGGTGTAGTGACCATTGCAAGTACAAATACCACAAGATCTATAAGGCCCTTCAATCCTAGAAGGTTGAGGTGGAGCAAGTAACATTGGTGGAATTTGTTGACTTTGAGTGATTTGTCTTAACAAAACCGTTATTTCACTAATTTTCTTGGTCAAGATAGCGTCACCGGAAGGTGAGACTTCACTGATAGCCTTTGGTTGGGGGTTTCTTGCCCTTAGATGTTGAGTTGAATCCGCCAAATCCATAATGACTTCCCAAGCTTCTTCTGCGGTCTTGTTTTTAGTGAGAGATCCTCCACTTGAGGCTTCAATAAGAAGCTTGTCTTGAGGGACCAAGCCTTGGCAAAAGTAGCTTATGAGCACCAATTCATCAATGCAATGGTGAGGACAAGACTCCAACAACTTCTTGAATCTCTCCCAATATTCATAAAGGGTTTTTCCATCTCTTTGCATGGTGCATTAGATTTCTTTCCTTAAACGATTCGTCTTTTGAGGTGGAAAGAACTTTTCAAGGAACTCCTTGCGCAACAAATTCCAATTAGTTATCACTTTATCAGATTGGGTGTAAAACCATTCTTTTGCCTTTTCCTCCAAAGAGAAAGGGAAAGCAAAAACCATTACAGATATTTCATCCGAGCCATGCCTTCTTGCGGTTTAGCACACAACATGAAAATCTTTCAAGTGCTTGAGGGGATCTTCACCCGGCAAACCATGATACTTTGGAAGCAAGTTGATCAAACCCGTCTTGAGTTCAAAGTTCTCATCTAAATCCGGGTACCAAACTTGTACGGGTTGCAAAGTAATGTCTGGAGCTCCAGCCTCCTTGAGAGTGACTCTCCGAGGAGGTGCCGCCATGTTGTTGTCACCTAATTCACTCACAGAAATTTTAACACTTCCAACAAAAGAATACAAGGTTCTCTCATTTAATGAAAAATGAGAATCATGGTTAGAAAGTGATTGTGAATCGGGTCTCTCTTCAAGAGAATCTGATTCACTATGCACAAATGCTAACCAGCACCGAGCTTGCCTAAGATGAGTTAACATCCTTTCTATTTTAGGATCAAAAGTGGCCAAGTTCGGGTCTGGAAGCGACCGTGTCATTCAACTAAGGAATCATAGAAATCATGCAATTATCAAAAGCAAAGCAAGAGTAAGAGGGTAAATAAAAATGATCTAATAGTCAATGACTACCAAAACTATCTAAATAAAAGTACTAGCTACCAATTAGTGTCAAGTGACAAACAAAAATAAAGTATTCACACTATTCACATATTCACAACAACCAAAAGTATAGCACTCATTTCACTTAGTTCCCCGACAACGGCGCCAAAAACTTGGTGCTGGCCGGATGTCGGTTAGGAATTTTCTCAAGAAATAGGATCGGCGTTGCAAGTATAGTCCCAACCATTAAGGCGACCCTCGACCAAAGTTTTGATTAAAGACGTTACAATTCAATTCACAATAACCGGGAGTAAAATCCCGAGACGTCTTCCCAAGGAACTAGTCACCACAAGTGTACAAGTTTGGTTGTGAAATCGAGGGAGTTTTCAGTAATGAAGCAATCAATTAAGAAATAAAAGAACACTAAAAATTGCAACTAATGAACTAATAAACAAATTAAAGAACTATCTATATAATATGGAAAAGTAAAGTTTTAAAATGATTGAAGTATGTTTCAAAGCATAAATGGAAGCCTTGACTTGGGTTAAGTTAGGGAATCACTTCCTTGTCATAACCACAACTATGATAATTATAATGGATTAATCTCACCTAGTCAACCCTTAACATCGAAGAGTAAGTCAAGTGAGCATAGTTGTTCTTAATCTACAAATCCTAGATAACTTACTAATTGCCTTAGTAAAAAGCTAGCGTTAGTGGAAACAAGAATAATTAACAATCCAAGAATTATCACTAAATGTTGGACACTATGACTCTAGTATCTCATATACTCATTTTTTCCATGCCAAATAGTGGAAATTTACCTCATAATCAAAATTGATATTTTCACAAACACTTGGTGGGCATAATCATAAAATATGGCAAAATTGGAAAAATGCTTGAAACTATGAGCAATAAATGATCAAAATCAACAATGATAACTCAAACAAATATATAATAACCAAAAATCATCAAATCTATCCATTAGAAATCAAAATCGCAAAGATATGTATATATTAACAAAGTGTCTCTAACTATAAGAAAGTGTAACACAAGTGTAGTACTTAAAGATAAAAATCAAGAAATACTTACAATGGAAGCCAAGATCAAAATGAAAATTTCACTTGTAATATAAACCCTAATAAAACCTTAAAAAAGTTGAGAGAAAACTTAAGAGAAAATTAAAACTAAAAGCTTTCTAAAACTATCTAATACTACTCCTAATGGTATGGTATGGTTTCCTCAAGTTTGCCCCTTCCATACGAGCTCTAGGTCATCAGATTTGGGCCTCCAAAGCCTCCAATTTGTGACCCACATGAATTTTTAATAAAGTCATGCGCTGGTACTTGTGCGTACGCACACTGGCCAATTTTCATCTTATGCATACGCATAAGTAGTTGTGCGCACGCACACTTCGAAATGCTCCTCTCCTTTGTTTCTTCATGTCTCCTCCCACTTGCATGCTTCTCTTCCATTCTTATCAAGTCATTCTCATCTATTGTACCTGAAATCACTCATAAAAAATATCAAGGCATCGAATGGAATAAAAACAGAATAAAAATTGATTAAATTAAGCACAAAAAAGCATGTTTTCACAATTAGGCATAATTTAGGGAGAGAACACAAAATCATGCTATTTAATGGAATAAATGTGGGTTTATATGATGAAATTCACTCAATTCTATCCCAAATTTATCATCAAATGTGGATTCATCAATTACTTTATTTGCAGCTTCAACCTGTCTATTAGCTTAAAGGTGTTCTACTGACACAAAGATTTAGTGAATTCCCAATCCGCTCAAGAATTCTTCGAACTTGGAATATGTAAAGTGTGTTCCATTATCTGTGACATGGACCTCAGGAATTTTGAATCTCGTCAAGTCCTCTCACCATACAAACTTCTGACATTGGGCTAATGTAATAGTTAACAATGGCATAACTTCAATACATTTGGTGCGATACTCTTTTGCCACAATCAAGAATTTAACTTGGCAGGCCCTTGAGAAAATGGTCCTAATAAATCCATTCCCTATTTTGTGAGTGGTCTTGTTGGAACGACGAAGACGAGTTCATGAGGTTGGGCTTGATAAGGATTACCATGGAGTTGAAATTTTTACACTTCTTCACATACTCCATGGCCTCTTTGACAATCTTAGACTAGTAATACCCAGCTCTGATGACTTTCTGAGCCAACTCCCTCCCATTTTCACATACATTATTTGTTGAGACTTTAAATACTTTAGTAACGACTGTGACACCCTCTTTTAAATAATTGCCCATTTATTATGGTGTAATTAGTTGCTTTTAATCGCAACTTTTTAGCTTCTTTTGAATGATCAAGCAAAATTCCACATTCTAAGTACATGTAAATTGGGTCCATCCAAGTGTTGACATCACTAGAATGTGAAATCATTACATTAGACATAGTAACGAAAGGCTCAGAAAGAACTTCTTATATTAAGCTTTGACTTCCACTTTCAGGTTTAGTATTAGCCAACTTGGATAACACATCAGTTTGTGTATTCTGTTCTCTGGGTATATGTTTAATACGAAAGGAGTCAAAATGTTGTACCTCATTCTTTGCCTTTTTTAGGTACAGCCAAAACAATAGATCCCTAGCTAGATATTCTCCATTAGCTTGGGAGGTTGCAATTTCTGAATTACTAAATTTTGTGATTTTTATTGCTCTGACTTCACAAGCTAATGCCAATCCTGCAACCAATACTTCATAATCAGCTTTATTATTTGAAATAAGACAGTCAATTTTTACAGAGGCTTCAATTACCATGTCTTCTCCTTTAGTTAGGATGAGACCGGCACCTCCATTTTTAACATTTGAAGCTCCATCCACATCAACTTCCCATTCCGATAGATCGATAACATGATAAGTCATTTCAGCTAAAAAATCAATTATCGCTTGAGCTTTAATGCAAAGCGAGGTTCATATCAAACTGAGATAATTCCATTGACCAACACACCATCCGACTTGCTAAATCTAACTTTTGCAAAACCTTTTTAATCGATTGATCGGTTCATACTACAATTAAGTAACTTTAAAAGTACTATTGTAACCGACGCGACGATGTTAATAACGCAAAAACTATTTTTTTAATTTGAATATTTTAATTCAGGTTTTCAAGAATCTTACTAATAAAATAGATAGGTCGTTGATGCTTACTATCATCTTCCAAAACTAAGGCTGAAGCCACAGTTTCATCAGTTATTGATAAATAAAGGTATAAGGGCTTTCCAGGTTCTGGCTTCGCTAGAATAGGAAGAGACGACAATAAGTTTTTAAAGTATTGAAATGTTGTTTCACACTCCTCTGTCCAAACGAAATCGACACATTACTTCATTAGATTAAAAAACGGCTTTGCCTTTTTAGCAGAAGCTCCTAAAAACCTAAACAAAGCGGCTAACCACCTGTGAGTCTCTATACCTCTTTTTTATTCTAAGGACTCGACATGTCTCTTATAGCCTAACATTTCTTAGGATTAGCTTCAATACCCCTTTGCATTACCATAAAGCCCAAGAATTTACCTCTCCATACTCTAAAGGCACGTTTGGCCAGTGGTGCACGAAATTGCAATAACACTTTTGCAATCCCGCACAACTAACCAGCAAGTGCACTGGGTCGTCCAAGTAATACCTTGCGTGAGCAAGGGTCGATCCCACGGAGATTGTCGGCTTGAAGCAAGCTATGGTTATCTTGTAAATCTTAGTCAGGATATCAGAAATTATCAGGATTGATTGTAAGAAGCAAAAGAACATGTAATGGTTACTTGTACTGCAGTAATGGAGAATGGGTTGAGGTTTGGAGATGCTCCATCTTCCGAATCTCTGCTTTCCTACTATCTTCTTCATCAAACACGCATGTCTCCTTCCATGGCAAGCTCGTGTAGGGTCTCACTGTTGTCAGCAGCTACCTCCCATCCGCGCAGTGAAAGCTAATGCACGCACTCTGTCACAGTGCTGCCAATCACCGGTTTGGTTCCCTCCCCTACCGGAATAGAATCACTCTTTTGCGTCTGTCACTAACGCCCAGTAGGTTACAGGTTTGAAGCACGTCACAGTCATTCAATCATTGAATCCTACTCAGAATACCACAGACAAGGTTTAGACCTTCCGGATTCTCTTGAACGCTGCCATCAGGTCCTGCCTATACCATGAAGATTCCGATTAAAGAACCCAAGAGATAACTACTCAATCTAAGATAGAACAGAGGTGGTTGTTAGGCACGTGTTCATGGTTGAGAATGATGATGATTGTCACGGATCATCACATTCATCCGGATTAAGAACAAGTGTTATCTTAGAATGGAAACAAGCATGATTGAATAGGAAACAGTAGTAATTGCATTAATCCATCAAGACACAGCAGAGCTCCTCACCCCCAACCATGGGGTTTAGAGGCTCATACTGTGGAAAGAAACGTGTACAAAATGTTATGAGGTCATAAGGTACGGATACAATGTCAAAAGATCCTATAAGTAGTAAAAGCTAGTATCCTAAGGTTTACAGAAATGAGTAAATGACAGAAAAATCCACTTCCGGGCCCACTTGGTGTGTGCTTGGGCTGAGCAATGAAGGAATTTCGTGTAGAGACCTTTTCTGGAGTTAAACGCCAGCTTTCATGCCAGTTTGGGCGTTTAACTCCAAATTTTATGCCAGTTCCGGCGTTTAACGCTGGAATTTCTGTAGGTGACTTTGAGCGCCGGTTTGGGCCATCAAATCTTGGGCAAAGTATGGACTATTATATATTGCTGGAAAGCCCTGGATGTCTACTTTCCAATGCCGTTGAGAGCGCGCCAATTGGGCTTCTGTAGCTCCAGAAAATCCACTTCGAGTGCAGGGAGGTCAGAATCCAACAGCATCTGCAGTCCTTTTCAGTCTCTGGATTAGATTTTTGCTCAGAACCTTCAATTTCAGTCAGAAAATACCTGAAATCACAGAAAAACACACAAACTCATAGTAAAGTCCAGAAAAGTAAATTTTAAATAAAAACTAATAAAAATATACTAAAAACTAACTAAAAGATACTAGAAACATACTAAAAACAATGCCAAAAAGTGTACAAATTATCCGCTCATCACAACACCAAACTTAAATTGTTGCTTGTCCCCAAGCAACTGAAAATCAAAATAGGATAAAAGAAGAGAATATACTATAGACTCCAAAATATCAAAGAAACATAGTTCCAATTAGATGAGCGGGACTAGTAGCTTTTTGCCTCCGAACAGTTTTGGCATCTCACTCTATCCTTTGAAGTTCAGAATGATTGGCATCTATGAGAACTCAGAACTCAGATAGTGTTATTGATTCTCCTAGTTAAGTATATTGATTCTTGAACATAGCCAGTGTATGAGTCTTGGCTGTGGCCCAAAGCACTCTGTCTTCCAGTATTACCACCGGATACATACATGCCACAGACACATAATTGGGTGAACCTTTTTAGATTGTGACTCAGCTTTGCTAAAGTCCCCAATTAGAGGTGTCCAGGGTTCTTAAGCACACTCTTGTTGCTTTGGATCACAACTTTATTTCCTTCTCTTTTTTTTTCTTTTCTTTTTCTTTTTCTTTCTTCTTTTTTTTCGAATTTTTTTTTTCACTGCTTTTCTTGCTTCAAGAATCAATTTGATGATTTTTCAGATCCTCAATAACAGTTCTCTTTCTCCTCATTCTTTCAAGAGCCAACAATTTTAACATTCTTAAAACAACAAATTCAAAAGACATATGCACTGTTCAAGCATTCATTCAGAAAACAAAAAGTATTGTCACCACATCAAACTAATTCAACTAGTTTCAGAGATAAATTTCGAAATCCTGTACTTCTTGTTCTTTTGTGATTAAAGCATTTTTCTTTTAAGAGAGGTGATGGATTCATAGGACATTCATAACTTTAAGGCATAAACTTTATTAATTTTATTAATTAAGAACAAGACTCAAATATAGATATAAGATGAGACTAAAAAATATAAAATAAGACAAAAAAACGAAAAAGATAGGCTCCTAATGATAGAGGTTTTCACAGAGTTAGGACTCAACAACCTTGATTTTGAGAAGTGGATGCTCCCTCAGCTTGAGAGGAGAGCTTTTGGCGCTTCAGTTCTTTGATTTCACGCCCCTGCTTCTCTTGTTCCTTCAGCAATTTGCAGATCATGCAGTTCTGATTCTGCTGTTCTTCCTTCAGTTGCTCCATAGTCTCTTGCAGCTTGTTGATGGATGCTTCTAGGCTGGCCCAGTAGCCAATTTCAGGGAATTCAGGGAGGAACTCATGCGCCCTCCTCTTGATAGAGTTGTCTTGCACTTGTCCTTCCATTGACTTCTTGGTGATTGGATGTTCAATGGGTATGAACTCATCTACTCCCATCTTCACCCCAGCCTCTTTACAGAGCAAGGAAATCAAGCTTGGGTAAGCCAGTTTGGCCTCAGTGGAATTCTTATTTGCAATGGTGTAGATCTCACAAGCAATCACATGATGAACCTCCACTTCTTTTCCAAGCATAATGCAATGAATCATCACTGCTCTCTTGATGGTGACCTCAGAACGGTTGCTAGTGGGCAATATGGAACGCCCAATAAAGTCTAGCCAACCTCTTGCAATTGGTTTGAGGTCTCCCCTCTTGAGTTGGTTTGGGACACCCTTAGAATTGGTTATCCACTTAGTTCCAGGGAGGCATATGTCCTCTAGAACCTGATCCAACCCTTTATCTACTCTCACCATCCTCCTATTAAAGGAATCAGGATCATCTTGTAGTTGAGGCAACTTGAAGATTTCTCTTATTTTGTCCAGATGGAAGTATATAACTTTCCCTCTGACCATGGTTCTATGGGTATGGTAAGCAGTTCCAGTCATTCTCTGCTTATCTGTTAGCCACAGATTTGAGTAGAATTCCTGAACCATGTTCCTTCCAACCTTTGTCTCGGGATTGGTTAGAACTTCCCATCCTCTGTTTCGAATTTGCTCTTGGATCCCCGGATATTCATCTTCTTTCAGATCAAATTTAACTTCCGGGATCACTGACCTCAGACCCATTATTTTGTGATAATGGTCTTCATGTTCTTTGGTTAAGAACTTCTCTTCATTCCAAAGATTCTTTGGATTAGTCTCTTTCTTTCCTCTTGAGTTGGTTTGTTTTCCCTTGGGAGCCATGATATTGATGAATCTTGGCTTAGTGATCACGGAAAAGCACACCAAACTTAGAGGTTTTGCTTGTCCTCAAGCAAAAAGAAAAGAAAGAAGATAAGAGAGAGAGAGGGGGAGAAAATTCGAATGGTGTGAGGAAGGAGGGGTGAGGAACGTTCATTTATAGAGTGGGGGGAGGAGAATTTCGAAAACAAAAGAGAGATTTGAAAGGAAATTTGAAAAGATATGAAAAATATTTGAGAAAAGGGTGAGTTTTTGAAGAAGATTTGAGATTATTTTGAAATAGATTTGAAGAATGGTTTTGATTTTTGAAGATTTGAAAGTGAATGATGAATGATTGAAGTGTGATTTTGTAGAAAAGTATGGGTGAGAAGAGGAAAGTCTGAAAAAATCTGATTTGAAAACAAAATTGTGGTCCCCCCACCAAGCTGGCGTTAAACGCCCAGAATGGCACCCATTCTGGCGTTTAACGCCCATTTGTTGCCCCATTTGGGCGTTTAACGCCCAGCCAGGTACCCTGGCTGGCGTTAAACGCCAGAAATTCTTCCTCACTGGGCGTTTTTCTAAAACGCCCAGGATGCTGCACACCTGGCGTTAAACGCCCAGAATGGTGCCCATTCTGGCGTTTACCGCCCAAAATGGCACCATTCCTGGCGTTAAACGCCCAGAATGGTACCCATTCTGGCGTTTAACGCCCAAAATGCCCCTTACTGGCGTTTTTTCGCCAGTAAGCTCATTTTCTCTGCTTTTTGAGCTGAATCCTTCTGTAACTCTGTGAATTCCTTCATTTTTGATACTTGCCTCTGTAAGAACTAATCATACACCTTCCTAATGACTGGGTTGCCTCCCAGTAAGCGCTTCTTTACTGTCTTTAGCTGGACTTCTGCTGAGAATCACTCAAGCCTCAGTTTTGAGCATTCCTGCTCAAAATTTCCTTCAAGATAATGCTTGATTCTCTGTCCATTAACAATGAACTTCCTGTCAGAATCAATATCCTGAAGCTCAACATATCCATATGGTGACACTCCTGTAATCACATATGGACCCCTCCAACGGGATTTGAGTTTTCCTGGAAACAGTCTGAGCCTAGAGTTGAAGAGCAGAACTTTTTGTCCTGGCTCAAAGACTCTGGTTGACAATCTCTTGTCATGCCACTTCTTTGCCTTTTCCTTATAGATCTTAGCATTTTCAAAGGCATTGAGTCTGAACTCCTCTAGCTCATTTAGCTGGAGCAATCTTTTTTCACCAGCTAACTGTGCATCCATGTTTAGGAATCTGGTTGCCCAGTAGGCTTTATGTTCCAGTTCCACTGGCAAATGACAGGCCTTCCCATACACCAGTTGGTATGGGGAGGTCCCTATAGGAGTCTTGAATGCTGTTCTGTATGCCCACAGAGCATCATCCAAGCTCTTTGCCCAATCCTTTCTTCGGGACATTACAGTCCGTTCTAGGATTCTTTTTAGCTCTCTGTTAGAGACTTCTACTTGCCCATTTGTCTGTGGATGATACGAAGTTGCCACCTTGTGGCTAATTCCATATCTAACCATAGCAAGGTGCAGCTGTTTATTGCAGAAATGAGTGCCCCCATCACTGATTAGCACTCTGGGAATGCCAAATCTGCTGAAAATGTTCTTCTAGAGGAATTTCAGTACGGTCTTAGTATCGTTAGTGGGTGTAGCAATTGCTTCTACCCACTTAGATACATAGTCCACTGCCACCAGAATGTAGGTGTTTGAGTATGATGGTGGGAATGGCCCCATGAAGTCAATTCCCCATACATCAAACAGCTCTATCTCTAATATCCCTTGTTGAGGCATGGCATATCCATGAGGCAGGTTACCAGCTCTTTGGCAACTGTCGCAGTTACGCACAAACTCTCGGGAATCTTTATAGAGAGTAGGCCAGTAGAAGCCACATTGGAGGACTTTAGTGGCTGTTCGCTCACTTCCAAAATGTCCTCCATACTGTGATCCATGGCAATGCCATAGGATCCTCTGTGCTTCTTCTCTTGGTACACACCTGCGGATCACTCCGTCAGCACATCTCTTAAAGAGATATGGTTCATCCCAAAGGTAGTACTTAGCATCTGAAATTAATTTCTTTCTTTGCACACTACTGTACTCCTTGGGTATGAACCTCACAGCTTTATAGTTTGCAATGTCTGCAAACCATGGAGCTTCCTGAATGGCAAAGAGTTGCTCATCTGGGAAAGTCTCAGAGATCTCAGTAGAAGGGAGGGACGCCCCAGCCACTGGTTCTATTCTGGACAGATGATCAGCTACTTGATTCTCTGTCCCTTTTCTGTCTCTTATTTCTATATCAAACTCTTGCAGAAGCAACACCCATCTGATAAGCCTGGGTTTTGAATCCTGCTTTGTGAGTAAGTATTTAAGAGCAGCATGGTCAGTGTACACAATCACCTTTGATCCCACTAGGTAGGATCTAAACTTGTCAATGGCATAGACCACTGCAAGTAATTCTTTTTCTGTGGTTGTGTAATTCTTCTGTGCATCATTTAGAACACGGCTAGCATAATAAATGACATGCAGAAGTTTGTTATGCCTCTGTCCCAACACTGCACCAATGGCATGATCACTGGCATCACACATTAATTCAAATGGTAGTGCCCAATCTGGTGCAGAGATGACTGGTGTTGTGACCAATTTAGCTTTCAGGGTCTCAAATGCCTGCAAACACTGTGTGTCAAACACAAATGGTGTGTCAGCAGCTAACAGGTTACTCAGAGGTTTAGCAATTTTCGAAAAGTCCTTAATAAACCTTCTGTAGAATCCTGCATGCCCCAGAAAGCTTCTGATTGCCTTAACATTGGCAGGTGGTGGTAATTTTTCAATTACCTCCACCTTTGCCTTATCCACCTCTATTCCCCTGCTTGAAATTTTGTGCCCAAGGACAATTCCTTCAGTCACCATAAAGTGACATTTCTCCCAGTTTAAAACCAGGTTAGTCTCTTGGCATCTTTTCAGGACAAGTGATAGGTGGTTAAGACAGGAGCTGAATGAGTCTCCATACACTGAGAAGTCATCCATGAAGACTTCCAGAAATTTCTCTACCATATCTGAGAAGATAGAGAGCATGCACCTCTGGAAGGTTGCAGGTGCATTGCACAGACCAAAAGGCATTCTCCTATAGGCAAACACGCCAGAAGGGCATGTGAATGCTGTTTTCTCTTGGTCTTGAGGATCTACTGCAATTTGGTTGTAGCCTGAGTAGCCATCCAAAAAGCAGTAATAGTCATGGCCAGCTAGTCTTTCTAGCATTTGGTCTATGAATGGTAAAGGAAAATGATCCTTTCTGGTGGCTGTATTGAGTCTTCTGTAGTCAATACACATGCGCCACCCTGTGACTGTTCTTGTAGGAACCAGTTCATTTTTTTCATTATGAACCACTGTCATGCCTCCCTTTTTGGGAACAACTTGGACAGGGCTCACCCAGGGGCTATCAGAAATAGGATAAATAATCCCAGCCTCTAGTAATTTAGTGACCTCTTTCTGCACCACTTCCTTCATGGCAGGATTTAGCCTCCTCTGTGGTTGAACCACTGGTTTGGCATTATCCTCCAATAGGATCTTGTGCATGCATCTGGCTGGGCTAATGCCCTTGAGATCACTTATGGACCACCCAAGAGCTGTCTTGTGTGTCCTTAGCACTTGAATCAGTGCTTCCTCTTCCTGTGAATTTAAGGCAGAGCTTATAATTACTGGAAAAGTTTCACCCTCTCCCAGAAATGCATATTTCAGGGATGGTGGTAATGGTTTGAGTTCAGGCTTAGGAGGCTTATCCTCCTCCTGAGGAATTTTCGAAAATTCCTTTGCCTCCTCTGGCTCTTCCTGATCAGTTTGAGCATCTTTGAAGATGTCCTCAAGCTCTGATTCTAGGCTTTCAGCCATATTGATCTCTTCTACCAGAGAGTCAATAATGTCAGCGCCCATGCAGTCCTCTGGTGTGTCTGGATGCTGCATTGCTTTTACAGCATTCAACTTGAACTCATCCTCATTGACTCTCAAGGTTACTTCCCCTTTTTGTACATCAATGAGAGTTCGTCCAGTTGCTAGGAAAGGTCTTCCTAGAATGAGAGTTGCACTTTTGTGCTCCTCCATTTCCAGCACCACAAAGTCAGTTGGAAAGGCAAATGGCCCAACCTTGACAATCATGTCCTCTATTATGCCTGATGGGTGTTTAATGGAGCCATCAGCAAGTTGGAGGCATATCCTGGTTGGTTTGACTTCTCCAATCAACCCAAGCTTTCTGATAGTGGATGCAGGTATTAAATTGATACTTGCTCCCAGATCACATAAGGCTGTCTTGGTGTAAGTGCCTTCCAATGTGCATGGTATCAGAAAGCTTCCAGGATCTTGAAGCTTTTCTGGTAAACTTTTTAGAATGACTGCACTGCATTCTTCAGTGAGAAACACTTTTTCAGTTTCTCTCCAATCCTTCTTATGACTTAAGATCTCTTTCATGAACTTAGCATAAGAAGGTATTTGCTCAAGTGCCTCTGCAAAAGGAATCTTTATTTCAAGAGTCCTTAAATAGTCTGCAAAGCGGGCAAATTGTTTATCCTGTTCCGCTTTGCGGAGTTTCTGAGGATAAGGCATCTTGGCTTGATATTCTTCAACCTTAGATGCTGCAGGTTTATTCCTTACAGAAGTGGTTGAAGAAGCCTTGCTAGAGGGATTACTGTCAGCACTCTCAGGTGTCTGATCCTCCCTTGGCGTTTGAACGCCAGGAATGGGTGAAGTTTGGGCGTTAAACGCCAACTTCCCTTCCTTTTCTGGCGTTTGAACGCCAGAACTGGGCAAGGAATGGGCGTTTAACGCCAGCTTTCCTTCCCTTTCTGGCGTTTGAACGCCAGAACTGGGCAAGGAATGGGCGTTTAACGCCAACTTTCCTTCCCTTTCTGGCGTTTGAACGCCAATATTCCTCTCTGGGCTCTTACTGTCCTCAGAGGGATTTTGAACAGTGGTTTGGTTGTCCTCTGTCATTTGTTCCTTATTTGGCTTTTTGCTCTTTTGAACAGTGTTATTCAAGGTCTTTCCACTCCTCAATTGAACTGCTTGACACTCTTCTGTTATCTGTTTAGATATTTGCTGTTTTGCTTGATTCAACTGTAGTTCTATGCTTTTATTAGCAACTTTAGTTTCATTGAGCATCTCTTTAAATTCTGCTAACTGTTCTGTCATCAGGAGTAGTTGTTGATTAAGCTCCATTACCTGTTCTTGAGGATTAGAGTCAGTGACTACTGTCATGACTTCCTCTTCTGGAGAGAACTCATTGCTAGAGTACAGATATTGGTTTCTAGCAACAGTGTCTATAAGCTCTTGAGCTTCTTCAATTGTCTTCCTCATGTGTATAGATCCACCAGCTGAGTGGTCTAAAGACATCTGAGCTTTTTCTGTAAGCCCATAGTAGAAAATGTCTAACTGTACCCACTCTGAAAACATTTCAGAGGGACATTTTCTTAGCATACCTCTATACCTCTCCCAGGCATTATAAAGGGATTCATGATCCTCTTGTTTAAAGCCTTGGATGTCCAGCCTTAGCTGTGTCATCCTCTTTGGAGGGTAAAAATGATTCAGGAATTTGTCTGATAACTGTTTCCATGTCTTTATGCTTGCTGTAGGTTGGTTATTTAACCACCTTTTAGCTTGATCTTTTACAGCAAATGGAAACAGTAATAGTCTGTAGACATCCTGATCCACCTCTTTATCATGTACTGTGTCAGCAATTTGTAAGAACTGTGCCAGAAACTCAGTAGGTTCTTCCTGTGGAAGACCGGAATACTGGCAATTTTGCTGCACTATGATAATGAGTTGAGGATTTAGCTCAAAGCTGCTTGCTTTGATGGGAGGTATACAGATGCTACTCCCATATGCAGCTGTAATGGGGTTAGCATAAGACCCCAGAGTCCTCTTGGACTGATTAATTCCACTTAAGTCCATAATGGACAAAAGGGAAATGAGAATGATTGCAAAGAGATAAATTTTGTTTATTTTTAATTTTTTTTTTTTGAAATAACCGAAAAAAAAAATAAAATAAAGAGAAATTTAAATAAAAAAATTCGAAAATCAAAAGGGAAAATGAGATCAAAGCAAATTGAGAACTGAATCAATTAGTAAAAAAAAAAGATTTTGAAAACAGCAATTAAGAAGATATGATTGAAAAATTTTTATGAAAGAGATTTGATTTTTTTTAAAAAGAGGAGAGAGAAAAACACAAAAGACACCAAACTTAAAATTTTTAGAAAATCAAACACTGAATTTTTCGAAAATTTTAAGAGAAAAACACAAAGAGGACACCAAACTTAGAACTTTTATGAATCAAAAAGGGACTAAGAACATGCAAAAATCGAAAATTAAAAGAAAAACAAAAGCATGCAATTGACACCAAACTTAGAATATGAAACTAGACTCAACTAAAAGACTCTAAACCAACAAAAATAAAACAGTCCTAATCTAAGCAACAAAATAAGCCGTCAGTTGTCCAAACTCGAACAATCCCCGGCAACGGCGCCAAAAACTTGGTGCACGAAATTGCAATAACACTTTTGCAATCCCGCACAACTAACCAGCAAGTGCACTGGGTCGTCCAAGTAATACCTTGCGTGAGCAAGGGTCGATCCCACGGAGATTGTCGGCTTGAAGCAAGCTATGGTTATCTTGTAAATCTTAGTCAGGATATCAGAAATTATCAGGATTGATTGTAAGAAGCAAAAGAACATGTAATGGTTACTTGTACTGCAGTAATGGAGAATGGGTTGAGGTTTGGAGATGCTCCATCTTCCGAATCTCTGCTTTCCTACTATCTTCTTCATCAAACACGCATGTCTCCTTCCATGGCAAGCTCGTGTAGGGTCTCACTGTTGTCAGCAGCTACCTCCCATCCGCGCAGTGAAAGCTAATGCACGCACTCTGTCACAGTGCTGCCAATCACCGGTTTGGTTCCCTCCCCTACCGGAATAGAATCACTCTTTTGCGTCTGTCACTAACGCCCAGTAGGTTACAGGTTTGAAGCACGTCACAGTCATTCAATCATTGAATCCTACTCAGAATACCACAGACAAGGTTTAGACCTTCCGGATTCTCTTGAACGCTGCCATCAGGTCCTGCCTATACCATGAAGATTCCGATTAAAGAACCCAAGAGATAACTACTCAATCTAAGATAGAACAGAGGTGGTTGTTAGGCACGTGTTCATGGTTGAGAATGATGATGATTGTCACGGATCATCACATTCATCCGGATTAAGAACAAGTGTTATCTTAGAATGGAAACAAGCATGATTGAATAGGAAACAGTAGTAATTGCATTAATCCATCAAGACACAGCAGAGCTCCTCACCCCCAACCATGGGGTTTAGAGGCTCATACTGTGGAAAGAAACGTGTACAAAATGTTATGAGGTCATAAGGTACGGATACAATGTCAAAAGATCCTATAAGTAGTAAAAGCTAGTATCCTAAGGTTTACAGAAATGAGTAAATGACAGAAAAATCCACTTCCGGGCCCACTTGGTGTGTGCTTGGGCTGAGCAATGAAGGAATTTCGTGTAGAGACCTTTTCTGGAGTTAAACGCCAGCTTTCATGCCAGTTTGGGCGTTTAACTCCAAATTTTATGCCAGTTCCGGCGTTTAACGCTGGAATTTCTGTAGGTGACTTTGAGCGCCGGTTTGGGCCATCAAATCTTGGGCAAAGTATGGACTATTATATATTGCTGGAAAGCCCTGGATGTCTACTTTCCAATGCCGTTGAGAGCGCGCCAATTGGGCTTCTGTAGCTCCAGAAAATCCACTTCGAGTGCAGGGAGGTCAGAATCCAACAGCATCTGCAGTCCTTTTCAGTCTCTGGATCAGATTTTTGCTCAGAACCTTCAATTTCAGTCAGAAAATACCTGAAATCACAGAAAAACACACAAACTCATAGTAAAGTCCAGAAAAGTAAATTTTAAATAAAAACTAATAAAAATATACTAAAAACTAACTAAAAGATACTAGAAACATACTAAAAACAATGCCAAAAAGTGTACAAATTATCCGCTCATCAGCCAGATTCAGCCTCATCAGGTGAAGTTAGAGACAATCAAAGATTTTCTGAAAATCAGCAATCAGGTTGCATCCTCTATCGTCTTTTTCAATATATCGTCGACGTAGACCTCCATGTTCTTTCCGACCCGTTGCTTAAATACTTGTCTTTGATAAGTGACCCTTGTATTTTTCAAACCAAAAGGTATTACAGTATAACAATAAATTCCTGTTGGGGTAATGAAAGTAGGTTAATATTCATCAGGCAGATGCATTGGTATTTGTTTATAACCACTATATGCATCCAGGAAACTTAGAATCTAATATCCTGAGATAGAATCAATCATATTATAAATATTGGATAATGGAAAATAGTATTTTGGGTAAGCTATGTTTAAATTACTATAATCAACACACATTCGTCATTTTCTATTAGATTTTTTAACAATTACAATATTGATAACCATGCTGAATAAGTTAACTCCCTAATAAACCCGGTATCCAATAGGAATTGTACTTGTTTTTTAACTTCAACATCTCGGTCACATGACATCTTTTGGTTTCATTACACAATCGGCTCAAATGTTGGGTCAATAGCAAGTTTGTGGGATACGAATGTAGGATCTATTCCAGACATATCAAAAGGTTCCCATGCAAACAAGTCCATGTTACCTCTTAAAAAATTTCGAAGTTCCGACTTTAGGGGATGAGGTAGATCTCTATTGATCATGTTATATTTGTCTACAACATGATAATTTGAAACTTTTCTAAGTTTCCCTTGGGCCCTAACCTTGGCTCCCTTGAGCTCGTGAGTCAGATCCACCAAAAATACTCTAGTGGAGTCCTTGGCTTTATCTCTCAAGGCAAGCTTGCCTTGTTATACTTTATAGTAGCTATCCGATCTCCTTAGATTGTGGCTACTCGACCTTTAGAAGTCAAAAACTTTATCACTAAAAATTTTGTTAAGATAAATACACGAAGGTCATTGATTGCCTTCTTCTCTAGGATCACATTATATTCTGTGGAATCCTTAAGGACTACAAATTCAACATGTACTACCTGAGTATTAGCACCTTCTCCTACTATGAAAAGGAGATCTATAGCCCTACAAGGCTTAAAAATGGTCTCCTCAACCTACTACTCCTTGGAAGTATGATTTTAAATGATGATCCTTCATGCCTAGAGCATCATAGGCATTTCTAAAGAGTAGATTTAAATCTGCTCCAGTATCAACCAAGATTCTTTTAGAAATATCATTTTCTAACTTTGCTGTGGTTACCAATGGCTCATCATTGTCAGATGTTATATATTAAAAATCATCTGTAGTGAATTGCATAGTTGAGAAATTTTCTACCTTCAAAATTTCTGAGCTTAAAGCCTTGATATCTTTCTTCAGTGCATTCCTAGATTTTGCCAATCCATTCTTCCCTACAACCACGTTCCTCACCACCTGTGCAATATCATCTTGGATCTCAACAGGTTTGGCATTTCTGGAATTTTTGGTTTCCCGATCTTCATCATCATTATGCCGTCTTGGTGGCCTAACATGCTGAATGAACTTGGAAAGCTTTCTATCCTGAATCGCTTGTTCCAAGGCATCCTTTAAATTGATGAAATCTTTAGTCCTGTGACCATAGGACTTGTAATAGTCACAGTATGGTGATGTAACACCCTACCAATCATATTCTTATACTCGAGTCATAAGTCAATGATAATAAGGTGGTACGATTCAAGATGGAGTTATAATACATATAGATATAATTAAAAGAGAAGCCTGAAAAGACACACACATATCGACTAAGATGCGTTCGAAAACAAAAATAATTAATAACAGTTCCTATCTCTTCCAAATATACATCAAAGCCCCTATATGCAAGGTTTCAAAAGAATATTTATACATATATATCATTAAAGCTTTCCAAAATAAAGGGGAAAGAAATCTAAACAAAATACAACACAGAATTCAAGAGAACTTCGTCATCTTTCAGACGAACTACAGCTCACCATGGAACACTAGGACCTGCATATGAAAATCAAGGAATATATATAGAATGAGAACCCTCAACCCATGGGTTAATACGGATAAAAATGCCAAATAGATACAATATAAGATAATAGGAACTCTCTAAATAATCTTAAGCTTCCATACAACAATCTTTCCATCCTAGGTTCTCACTAATCCGTGATTAGGCAACTATCATAGGAAATTCTAATCTAATTCACCTTTCTAATTGTTTCCACAACTTTCCAAACTCCAAACAAAATAGGCATCAATGTCAACCGACACCAGCATGAGGGGCCTCTGCAACACCCTAACTTTTAGCACCTCATGATCGCACTAAAAGTCCAGCGTCACCTACCTCTACTCCTTTAATTTCATACTATATTTATTTAATATTGAGTCTTTGCGAATACGAACCGAAACTTTTAATTAAGAAAACAAAGATTCTTTATTTTAAACCACTTAACCACAAAGGTATATATATTCAAATAGCATTAAATACATATACTTATTCCAAGATTCTCAAAAACAAATCCTACCCCTCTAAAACTAAAAACAATAAACGACGAGGAAAAAATAAATTCTAACAACCCAACTCGTGAACATAATCTTCTATGCTCATGTAGCTCCGCACTAAACTTTTGTACCTGTAATTGAAAAGGGTGGAAAATAGGGGGTAAGAACTGGGGAGTTCTTAGTAGGGTCAGGGTGTATAGTTATATTCATTTCATATATACTTGGTTAGCAATAACAGTCAACAAAATACAATCCAATTCAACAATTATAGAACACAGAATTCAAATAATCATTTAGCACACCCACAATCACAGAAAACACATTCACAAACAAATATGCACAAACAAGTATGATGTATGTGTATCCCTAGTGCAAGTAATGAGCTCATCTGTCAGTTTTAACCGCTCCCGACATAACTCAGCAACCTTTGTCTGAGTTTGGTTTCCAATATCATAACCTCTGTAAGCAACCTCTGTCTTACAGGTGTGACTCTCTTGAGCCGATGTATGCAAACATAATCTCTGTAAGCAACCTCAGTCTTACAGGTGAGGCTCTCTCTAGAAAATGTAGGTATCGATAACCTGATGAGCGGATAATTTATACGCTTTTTGGCACTATTTTTAGGTAGTTTTTAGTATGATCTAGTTACTTTTAGGGATGTTTTCATTAGTTTTTATGCTAAATTCACATTTCTGGACTTTACTATGAGTTTATGTGTTCTTCTGTAATTTCAAGTATTTTCTGGCTGAAATTGAGGGACCTGAGCAAAACTCTGAAAGAAGGCTGACAAAGGACTGCTGATGCTGTTGGAATCTGACCTCTCTGCACTCGAAATGAATTTTCTGGAGCTACAGAACTCCAAATGGCGCGCTCTTAACGGCGTTGAAAATTAGACATCCAGAGCTTTCCAGTAATATATAATAGTTCATACTTTATTCGTGATTAGATGACGTAAACTGGTGCTCAACGCCAGTTCCATGTTGCTGTCTGGAGTCAAACGCTAGAAACACGTCACGAACCGGAGTTGAACGCCCAAAACACGTTACAACTTGGCGTTCAACTCCAAGAGAAGCCTCAACTCGTGGATTAATCAAGTTCAGCCCAAACATACACCAATTGGGCCCTGGAAGTGAATTTATGCATCAATTACTTACTCTTGTAAACCCTAGTAGCTAGTCTAGTATAAATAGGATAGTTTACTATTGTATTAATCATCTTGGGACGTTTAGTTCTCAGATCATAGGGGCTGGCCATTCGGCCATGCCTGGACCTTTCACTTATGTATTTTCAACGGTGGAGTTTCTACACACCATAAATTAAGGGTGTGGAGCTCTGCTGTACCTCGAGTTTTAATGCAATTACTACTATTTTCTATTCAGTTCTACTCATTCTTATTCTAAGATATTCGTTGCACTTCAACTTGATGAATGTGATGATCCGTGACACTCATCATCATTCTCACCTATGAACGCGCGTGACTGACAACCACTTCCGTTCTACCTTAGGCCGGGCGCATATCTCTTGGATTCCTTAATCAGAATCTTTGTGGTATAAGCTAGAATTGATGGCGGCATTCATGGGAATCCGAAAAGTCTAACCTTTTCTGTGGTATTCTGAGTAGGATTCCAGAATTGAATGACTGTGACGAGTTTCAAACTCTTGAAGGCTGGGCGTTAGTGACAGACGCAAAAGAATCACTGGATTCTACTCCAACCTGACTGAGAACCGACAGATGATTAGCCGTGCTGTGACAGAGCATTTGGACCATTTTCACTGAGAGGATGGGATGTAGCCATTGACAACGGTGATGCCCTACATACAGCTTGCCATGGAAAGAAGTAAGAAGGATTAGATGAAAGCAGTAGGAAAGCAAAGATTCAAAAGGGACAAGCATCTCCATGCACCTATCTGAAATTCCCACCATTGAATTACATGAGTAACTCTATCTTTATTTCCAGTTTATTTTATTTATCTTTTAATTATCTAATCCAATCACATTTGAATCTGCCTGACTGGGATTTACAAGATGACCATAGCTTGCTTCATACCAACAATCTCCGTGGGATCGACCCTTACTCACATAAGGTATTATTTGGACGACCCAGTGCACTTGCTGGTTAGTTGTGCGGAGTTGTGACTAAGTGTAATTCATGTGTGAGAGCTACCAAACTATTGGAGCCATTGTTGATGATCACAAATCCGTGCACCATAACCTCTGTAAGCAACCTTTATCTTACATGTGCGACCATCCCCTAGATTGGCCGATGTGTCTCTAGAAGTAAATCTCGGTGGACTCACCACCATATCTCTGCTCATTTTCAGCAGGTACACAATCATCTTAACTCGTTCTCAATGCCAAACAATACTTCTACTTATCTCCTTTTCGTTTCGTTTTTTCTTTCGTTTCTTTTATTCCTGCTCTCTACTCTCCTGTGGCAAAGATTATTTAGATTCTTTTAATCTTGTATTTTCTTCTTCTTTTTTTTCCTTGTTTGAATATAAATCATCTTCACACTCTTCCCTAATCTCTCCCTAGATATTTTATGAAGAGTGAATCATAAGGTTCTCAACTTAGATTCGTCTTTCTACAACTTTTAAGTAGGTTACTGTTTAACTCTTCTATTTTGTTATAGTACAAATTACTAATGTATAATATATTTTAAAAATACTTTGATAATAATCTTAATAAATTAATAACAATAATAATAATAATTTTTTTATTACTCAAAACTTATTACTTAAGCTTTATTATTAAGCTTTTATAAATTATTCTGAATCTTTGAGCTTTCTAAAATATTTATATTCTTACCCTAACATATTTTATAATTTATTAAAATACTCTTACATATAGTATAATTACCAAAATAATATTGCATCATTTTTAAAATATCCATTTTATTTCTGAACTTCTTAATTATTAATCAAAATACCCCAAAACGTGTATAATTACAAAACTAACTTCAATTTTTATTAAATTACTATTTCAATCTCAAATATAAATTTTATTTCCCTAATTATAACTTTACCAAAGGACTGAACCCTATTTCTAAAATTCTTAAGTTTTCAACTTGAGTTTTAAGTCCGTTTTTAAGCTTTATTATTACCAATTTTTTGCCGCTTTTCATTTAATCTTTTGGCCATAAAACCTCATCAATTTTAATCAATAGTTCTTATTTACAACAGTCCTAAAATCAACAAAATAATCCCATCTGGGCTGTTCTTCATGGCTGAACCACAATTCACAAACAACAACAATAATTCAACAAAATTTCAACATAAATTTAATCAAATTCAACTAATAATCAATCAAACCAACATTCAATTATTAAATTCATAATTAATTATTATAAAATTATCAAACCCTACCTCTGTACGAAATTAAAATACTCGAAGCTCCGGAAAAGTTTTTTGATCGAGTTGTCGAAGAAGAAAATGTCAAAAATCGTTTGTGTCTCCTAGAACTCCAATTAGCCGAACTCAAGGGAAAGGAAAGCTACGTTACCGTTAACTTCTACTGAACAAAAGTGATGCCAATGTGTATAGAAGAAAGATACGAACACTTTTGTTGGATTAGATTTTTTATTAGAGTTACGAATCGCAAGAAATTGAATGTCGAAGGTTCATGGCTTCCATGGTTTCTCATTGTCTATCCCTCACGGCCTTCTTTCTTTTTCTTTCTTAGAAATGAACCAGCATGCGTGTATGATGATGATCAATGGTAGAATGATGATTTTGAATGATTTTGTGACACGTAAGGGGGTTAGGTGTTAAATATATAAGTTGTTGAGTCAGCGATTCAAGTTTTAAACATTTTAAATGGATAATTATAAAAATTGGATATATTAAAATACAAGTAATAATATATATGAGTTATTAATATAAATGACATTAGCAACATAAAGAAGAAAGATATATGATGAAGCGTTAGCAAAGCTAAATTCACCAAAGAATACCAATATTTATTCATATCGACGGATATTAAGTTCGATTATAATATTATTAACTAAAGTCTATTTTTAAATTAAAAATATCAATTACTCAAATTAAAATATACATATAATTTTCATTACTTATAAATGACTAAAATTGTAGTTTTAATTATGTAAAATATTTCATCATAACATAAATATATATATAAGAATATGAATTTGATTGAATTCAAATAGTTATAAAATTAATTCAATTACTTATAATAAAATAATTTCTAAAAATAAAAAACTCCAATTTATAAAATAAATTATAACTTATTTATATTTATATTTTTAAAAATGTGGGTTGTTACAATCTCTCAGATGTTCAAACACAAGTAAGACAAACAAATAACACACAAGTAAATTCAAGTAAAGTAATTAGCACATAGTCACTTAATATGCACAATTAAATAAGCCATGACAAGTAGCAAACACAAACAAATCAATCAAATGCAAATGAGGCATGCCTACCCTATGGTCGATGAGCTCATCCGTCGATTACACGGCCAAACCCGACTTGTCCAGTAGCTAACCATGGATAGTTCTTGTGTGCGCGCATCTCTAAGCTCATACTCATATTCATATTCATATTCATTTATCAGTAGCATTGGAGGAACATCCGGGAAGGTCTAAGTGCCCGACCACATCATACGATGGAAGGTCAACATTCCAACTAAGAGCAAGTGGGACAAAACCACAATCCTTGCGTCTATCCTAGAAGTTCAAATACTAACTGGGAGCAAGCGACACAAAACCACAATCCTCGCGTCTATCCCAGAAGTTCAAATACTAACTGGGACCAAGCGAGACAAACCACAATTCTTGCGTCTACCCCAGAGGCTCAAATACCAATTGGAAGCAAATAGGACAAAACCACAATCCTTGCATCTACCTCAGAGGCTCAGACCTTAATCCGGAACAAGTGAAACAATGTCACTGTATCTACCGAGACAGGTACATCTCACTACATCCTGGAGCAAGTAGAAGAATTCCACT
The DNA here is from genome assembly GCF_014773155.1 of Arachis stenosperma. Lineage (NCBI taxonomy): Eukaryota > Viridiplantae > Streptophyta > Magnoliopsida > Fabales > Fabaceae > Arachis > Arachis stenosperma. Next base: position 24,154,355 of record NC_080382.1, on the reverse strand, counting down.
ATATCTACCCAGGCAGGTACATTTCAAATCAGACTCAAATTTCATTATCAAATTCATTCTCATTCATATTTCACTTCGTTCATAATCATAATTATAATCAATCATCATCATCTCTCAATTTCATAATCATCCTCATCATATCTTAATCAAAATCAATCATCATCATCTCTCAATATCATAACGATACTCATCATGTCTTAATCAAGATTAATCATCATTATCTCTCAATATCACAATCCATCTTTCTTCGATTTACTGTCTCGACTCATTAGGTCTCATTCTTAACCTTTCTACCCTCTATTAGAATGGCTCTAGACTCATAACAGAGTTTAAAGAGGTTTAGAAAGCTAAAGAAATGGTTGAAAACTTTAAAAATTTATTTTTTTTAGCAAAACAGGGTGGTCGCATACGCAAGTATCTTCCGCGTACACATGAGTCCAACATTTGGCAATGTCGTGTACACAGACCAACTTCGCGTACACAAGAGTACTCGGCAGAAACATTTACCTGCGCTTCTGCGTACACATGAATGCCATATCTTCTTCACTCATAATTAATTGTCTCACTCACAGTACCAGGCAGCTTTAAGCCGGTACTGCCGGCTAAAATATTAACACGCATTTTTACGTATTTTTTCGCAGAAAATCACACCTTCCCACTTAGAAAAATTCTTTGAATCCAAATTTCGTTGTTAAATTTTTAGATTATAAATTTTTAAATTTCTAACCCTTCTTGCCCCTATTTAATTAATTACTTATTTAATTACTGTTTAATCAGGCTTACAAGCGACTTGTTTAGAGAAGCCCTAGGTCAGATCTGCCTTGCAATGAAAAGTATTTTTCTCTCTGACACTTGTTGGTAGATTTCAATCAATGAAGCCACCAAAGGAGTATATGTCGAGAACTTGCCAACTCGTGATGTTGACGCCTTTGGTATAGATGATTGCCTCGAGCTTATGGCCTTATTAGGTGATGGAACTGGTTTTTTCTGTTTGGTGGACATCACTTTCAAGACATCCTCATCTCGCATATATTTCAAAGAAATTTTATGGATCTCTTTCATGGACTTAACATCTTTAGAGGTTAAGTGCCATCTAAAATCACCTTGTAGCTAACCAGCAATAAGAAATAAAAACACGACCTCAGGAGTTCGTATATTAACCGCTAACAATGCCTTATTAAAGCAATGCAAGTAATCTCGGATGCTTTTGCAAACTCTTTGCTCAACACCAAGTAATGAGATCGGGTGCTTGGCTTAAGTTCTTTTGGTAGTAAAATATGCAAGAAACTCTGTCTTGATATCAACAAAAGAAGATATGAACCTAGAAGGTAGGGTGTTGGGTAGGGTGTTGAACCATGTCATTGCTGGTCTAGATAATGTAACTGGGAAAGCTTTATATCGTATAGCATCCCCAACTCCCTCCAGGTTTATTCTCACCTCAAAAGCATCTATGTGCTCCTGAGGATCCGATTTTCCATCAAAAGCATCTATGTTCATCCGTTGGTTTAGTGCTTTGGCAAGCGAATTTGAAGGACATGTGAAGCAAATGGAGTTTGTCCCATGATAACGTGTTACTGAGTATTCCTATGCCTTTTAGGACTTGGACACCTTTGCAGAGTTTGCCTGTTTTTAGACTGGGCTGAATGGGATTCAGTCCTTGTTTTCTTCTCTGAATCATGACATTCTTCATCGCGTTGGGGAGACTTCCTCCTATTCCCTTGAGGTGAACGAGAGCGACGACGATCATCTTCCTAATGTCGTCTATGACCCCGCTCTAGGGTTCTCCTATCATGACTATTATGTCGGCTCTTATCGTTCGACTTTCGAATCGAGATCGTCGTGACATCGACTGCTCTACTAACTGTCGTTCCAACTCCTGTATTTGATGACACACTTTCTGCATCGCATGGACATAATCCTCCCCCAACCAACAAAATGTCGATATCTAGTGTTTTAAACTTCCCGACATTTGAAACCTAGGGGGTTTGATGCTGATGCTCTCCTTCATTGGAATTGAGGGTGACTTCAGTCTCATGTCTATAATCCTTATTTTTCTATTCCTTAAAAAGAGTATTTTAGGTTATTTGGTGAATAGTATATTATACTTTTACTTCTCGATCAGCCATGGTGCCAACTTCTTAGAATCTCTACAGACCACACTAAATATTTGTATTTATTGTTGAGGTTACGAGCTGAGGAGCTTTGGGGATCCTAATTTGAATTGTGTTAGAACCAGATCAGAAGAGCAACTTACAATGACACTCATGCAATTCAAGCCTGAAACAAAGCAGAACTCAGCTCTATTTGCATGTCCAATAGCCCTACGTCGTTCTAAAAATGGTGGCTTGCTGCCATGAAAGAGCTGAAAAGGACCAGATTAGAAGAAGAAATCAAGATCGACAACAACTCTCTTTTGGAAGCTATGGCAAGATCGGAACCAACTAATTTTTTAGCAGTAGTCCTCGAACCCATATAGCACAGCAATAGTGGCCATGGAACTCTCTAATGAGTTTTAACCATTTCTTAGATATATTTTTTCTCTCTGTAAATATATTTTATTATACATATATTCTTTTATGAAATGTGAGTATCTTCTTGTAACTTTCTTTGGTTATTCAAAATGGACCCACATTTCTCGTGTATTCATTTCTCCATTAGAAATGAATAAATAACTAACTTTGATAATAAAATAAAAAATAAAAAATTTAATATTTTAAATGATTTTGTTCGTATCTGTTTGATATGACGAGCTGAGAAGTTTGAAAGATTCGAATTTAAATTGTATTAAAACCAGGTTAGGAAGATAACATGCAATAATACTTTGATTTTTAAATTAGTAGTATTTTTAGGTAATAGAGTAAAATGTATGTTATCTGTTAATTTTTTTTTCGTTTTTCTAATGTGACCGTTTGTAAACATTTATTAATATATCTCTTAATAATATATCCATTAAGCCTCATGAACTAGTAACTTAGTAAACTCGTTTAATTAGTATAATAGAACAACTATTCTTGATTTGAACATATTTTTTATCGTTTCTGTTTAATAATAATAATAATAATAATGACAATTTGCTACCCTAATTTCGTATTGGCATCTAAACAAAAACTCACAAACAAATTTTAATAAAAATATTTAAAATAAAGACATTAATAAAAGGAGGAAGTACGATTTTGGTCCCTAAAGTTTAATGCCAAAATCGAAATCGTCCCTATTGTATTTTTGGATTTAAAATTGTCCTTAAAGTTTTTTTTCGTATTAAAATCATCCTTTTTATTTTTTTTGGACAAAAATACCCTCACCACTACCAACACAATTACCTCCACCACCACCACCACCACCACCAACACCACCGCCACAACCTCCACCAACAGCACCACCAACACCACCACCAGCACCACGACCACGACCACCACCCCCACCAACGCCGCCGCCATCCCCCTCCCCCTCCCCGCCTCCCCTTCCCGCCACCCCCACCCCCACCCCGCGTTCCTTCCCCCTCCCCGTCTTCCCTTCCCCCACCCCCCACCCCAACGTCCCCTCCCCTCCCCGCCTCCCCTTCCCCCCACCCCCACCCCCACCCCCACCCGCGCATCTTCCCTTCCCCCCACCCCGCGTCCCTTCCCCCTCCCCGTCTCCCCTTCCCCCCACCCCCACCCCACCTCCACCTCCACCTCCACACAGAGAAGTAGAAACAGAAAATCAACAAATTTAAGCACAAATTTAACACAAGCAGAAACAGAAAGTAACAAATCAACAAAAAAGCAAATGGTGGTTCCTCAGAAATTCAAAGCACAAAGAAGCAGATGCAGAAGGCAGAGACAGCGGCAGACGTTGGTTCCTCATGTGGCGGCGGCGAGGAGAGTAGAAGAAGAAAAAGAAGAAGAAGGAGGAGGTGGCGGTGGTGCGGTGGTGCGGTGCGGTGCCGGAGGGCGGCAAGGCGGCGAGACTGCGGCGGCGGCGACGACGGAGACTCCCCGGCGCCATCCCCTTCCCCTGTTCCCTTCCCCTCCTCTCCCCTCCCCCTTCGTATACCCTTTTCTTCTCCCACCCCAACGCGTTTTTACGCGTTTTCTTTTTTTTTAATTTTATAATTTTTATTATTAAAATAGGAATAGGGATAGTTTAGAAATAAAACAAAAAATTTTATTAAAAATAACGATTTTAATATGAAAAAAAACGTTAAGGATGATTTTAAATTAAAAAATACAAGAGAGACGATTTCGATTCTGGCACTAAACTTTAGGGACCAAAATCGACTTACCCCTTAATAAAATAAAAAATTCAAAAATATTTAATAACAAAAAATAATTAACTAAAATTAACTAGAACTTGTTTTATTTAATATTCAATAATTATTGTAGCGATTAATAAATACTAAATAAAATAATTTAGTTTTTTTGTCTCTTTAATATTATCGTAATTTAATATTTTTTATTTTTTAATTTTCTAAGTATAAATCTATTATTTTAATTCAAAGTAGACAAATTCTCACTTAGTCGTTTATTAATCTCTTCATTTTAGTGATTTAATATATACTGACCTATTAAAATATTTATTTAAGGGGGAAAAAAAAGCGAGTACATATTCATTTATGGTGCCAAGCTTAGGAATTAAAACACTAGTAAAAAAAGATATTAAATGAAGCATAGCACTGAAAGGTTCATATCTGATGTTTATTTATGGTAAGCAGGGATGAGAAAGAGAGGAAGAAAAAGAGAATCAGAGATACAGGGACATTGATTGTTGAAGTCAACTCCCCTACAATTTTATTACTATTTATTTATTAATTGATAAAAAAAAAAAGTGAAAATGCAAATGCAAAACGCCGTTGGCGGGTCAATGTCGCTTTAAGCCTTCCCTTCCCTCTCTTCTCTCCATTTGCTGTGAACGCTCAACAATCACAGAACAACGACCACTGCAAATTGAAAAAAATCTCTCGCTCTCTTTCTCTCATCTCTCAGCCTTCAAATCATCATCAACAACAACAACAACAACAAAGATTGTGTATCATAAAGAAGACATTTATAAGGATAATAATAAAGCACCAGCTGCACGTTCTCAAACAACAAATGCAAAAATACTGTTGAATTATTTTTTCTATTCAGATATTCAAATAAATTACCAAACGTAACAGTTCGTAGCGAGAAATAAAAAGAAAAAAGGAAGCATGAAGCAGTTACACAAGCAATCAAGCATGAGTCACCACCACAGGCGCGACGAAGAGATGCAGGGTTCGCACGCGTCGCAACCGTACTCCCCGAAATCGCAGAAGCACAATAGATCCCTCCCCAGATCCATCAACTACCTTCTCCGAGAGCAGCGCCTCATCTTCATCCTCGTCGGAATCCTCATCGGCTCCACCTTCTTCATCATCCAGCCCACCCTCTCCCGTCTCGGTCCACAGGACTCCAAGCCATTCATCCCTGGATCCGGCGGCGTCGTCCACCGCAGTGACGAGCTCGTCGTTCCTCGCGCCAGGGTCGGCAGGGTCCCCGTCGGTGTCAGCTCACGCCGCTTGAGGATTGTAGTCACCGGCGGAGCCGGTTTTGTCGGTAGCCACCTCGTGGACAGGCTTATCGAGCGGGGGAATGACGTCATCGTCATCGATAATTTCTTCACCGGGAGGAAGGAGAATCTGGTGCACTTGTTCGGGGACCACAGGTTTGAGCTCATAAGGCACGATGTCGTGGAACCGATCCTTCTAGAAGTGGATCAGATCTACCACTTGGCTTGCCCTGCTTCGCCGGTGCACTATAAGTACAATCCCGTCAAGACTATCATATCCTTCTTCTAATTTTGTTGTTGATGATTTTTCATTTCTTTTTTGTTTATAGAAATTGCAGTTATATTTAGAATTAGATTGATGTTAGCTGAATGCGATTTAGTGTTTTGTTATCCTTGATTCTATGCGTTTGTGAGTTTACAAGACGAATGTGATGGGAACTCTGAACATGCTTGGCCTTGCGAAGCGTATTGGAGCGAGGTTTCTGCTTACTAGTACTAGTGAGGTGTATGGTGATCCGCTGGAGCATCCTCAGAAGGAGACTTACTGGGGAAATGTGAATCCAATTGGTGAGTTATTTGCTGACTTCTTGTGTTGTGGAGTGTTAACGAATCATTCGTGGTGGTTTGGTTTGGATTCAGTATGTGTGTGTGTTTAAAGATGATAATGTGATTTGGTAATGTAGGTGAGAGGAGTTGCTATGATGAAGGGAAGCGCACTGCTGAAACCTTAGCCATGGATTATCATCGAGGTGCTGGTGTTGAGGTAACATGAATTTAATTCGATCATAGCTGCGATAGATTGTTTATCTTGTTGGTTGAGAAGTTTATGGAATGGGAAGAACTTGCAGTATACTAGTCTGATGCTCTCTTGTTTGCATCCTGCTTTGTACTTATTGTTTTCCTTGAGGCAAAATGCATACATTGCATAAACGGATTACAGATATGATTTTCTCTACCTGGCTCATATTATTTAGCTTGTAATACGCATATGTATTTGCCTACCAACTCATTAATCTTTTTTGTTTTACCTAAAATGTTCTCTTAAATCAAAGTTCCTATATTTGTGGTATCACCAATTAATGAATAATTTAACTGGGATTTTGTTTCTTTATTGAAAATTTGATTAGGAAGATCAAACAATTAGAATTGTATGCCATTCCGGAAATAGCATCAGTTATTGTGGATAAGGAACAGATATTTGTAATGTGGGACATTAATGGGTCATTAGCTCTTTCATTTTGCTCATGTTTAATACATAGGTACAATGTGACTGCAGGTTTTTAAGTCCAAAAGTAGACTTAAAAAAATCTGTTTTCTTCTTCAGCCTTATCGGTTGTTGTTATGATTACATATTGAATGCACAGGATTTGATAAAACATAAAATCTATTTTATTAATAAATGTTTTTAAATTCTTTATGCAGAAGAAAAGTAGTAATTAATCCAAAAATAATAGACTTGCTATGATAAAATCTGCAAACCACTTATTACTTTTGAGACTTGAGGCTCATCTGAGTCTTGGTGGTTTATAGGTTCGCATTGCTCGGATTTTCAACACATATGGACCCCGCATGTGTTTAGATGATGGACGTGTTGTTAGCAATTTTGTTGCGCAGGTTTGACTCCCTTCCTGATTTATCTTTTAGAATCTTCTGCGAGAGGATTTTGTGTTCTTATACTTTGTTCTCCCCATGTTTGTTCACAGGCTATTCGCAAACAGCCGATGACTGTATATGGTGATGGGAAGCAAACAAGAAGCTTTCAATACGTCTCTGATTTGGTACTCGTGTATTTTTCTTCACTATATTATATATCGCTAGCTGAAAAAGATTGACAAATCTGAATGAAAAAATCAAATGACGGATGCAAGATTTGAGTTCATGGGTGGGATTGAAATTTGAAATTGCACCTTGAAAGATATAGCTGCATATTTTCTAAATATGCTTTAACCGCTTGTGAAAATTGAATAGATTTATAGGGGGTAATTGGCGGAATATGTTTATGTACCGAAGCAGCTATGGTTTGGAAGGGTTAAATGAAACAATTGATCATTACTTATAATTCAAGAAAGTTACTTTATGAATTAATTTTCTAAGCTACTAGAAGTGACCAGTGAGATAGTGGTAGTTGGTAGACTAGTAGGGATTTGGATAATATTCAGGGCTCAATTTTCCATCCTAGCATTGCTCCCATTTTTTATTTTTCCGGGTATAGTTTCAAATCAAATAATCATTTGCAGTCCCCCATTTTTTGAAGCATTGTATGGATGCAAATGGTGAATTTCATTTTCTTTCTCCTCAATTTCACAGGTTAATGGGTTGATGGCTTTGATGGACGGAGAACATGTCGGACCTTTCAACCTCGGTAACCCAGGGGAGTTTACTATGTTGGAGCTGGCCGAGGTATCTTGTCTTCTTTCCAAGTCTATCACTTTTATGTCATCCTTATTTTGGACTTCTGGTTTGGAGTTTTGACTTCTCCTTATGAGGCTCTGGTCAGATCATGTTGTTTTGTTCTTTCCCTACACTATATCTTACAAATCAGTGACATTTTAACCGCACACTTCCATAATGGAATGTGAGGTCCAGGGATTAGAGTGTGTAAGGATTACTAGTGACATTCTTTTCATGGTTGTCATCTTTTTCATAAATGTGCAGGTTGTTAAACAAACAATTGATCCAAGTGCTACAATAGAATTCAAACCGAATACTGCTGATGATCCACATATGAGGAAGCCAGATATTAGCAAAGCAAAAGAACTGCTGAACTGGGAGCCGAAAATCTCACTGAGAGATGGGTTGCCTCGTATGGTCAGCGATTTCCGGAATCGGATTTTGAATGAAGATGAAACAAAGGGGATGTAGATAACGAAGAGATGCAAACCCCTGTATGTATATGGAGGTGTCTCCCCCTCATTTTCTCTTTCATACACACAGTCATCATCAACAGAAAGTTTTGGTAGTAGGCCACGTTGTTCTGTAGATGTGTCTGCTGTTAACAATTTTCTTTAATTTTGACAAAATTCTTTTCAGATGTTTTCTTCTCTATTGAATTGGTTAGAATTTGTAGTTATTTGATTTTGATATCCAGGAAATTCTCTTTAGGAAATTGTGAATTTTCGAGGCGATGAATTTGGAGTATTCATTGCATGTTATAGGACGATGATACAGTATTTCATTTATTTCATGTGAAGTTGATGTGATTAGAATGGAAGATATTTGAGCCATTTTCTTCACGACTATGATTAATAAGGAAGTTTAGAGATCAATACTTTTATTAAATTTGGATCGTATTTAATCTGTAAAAGAAAGTGAATAATTTTATATTATTAAATATAATTTTATATCATTAAAATTATTAATAATAATTAATTAATGGTTACAAATTATAAAATTTATTGATTTTTAATACTCCTCTTGATTAATTATGATCTAAAAACTTGAGTCCTTTTTTGACGGTTCATAAAGATGTTTTTCCTTGACGTTGATAGACCGGATGAGATGAGAAATGCTTAAGATTAATTGATTGGTGAAAATTCGTATCCAATTTTCTTTGTGGAAAGATAAGAATAGTTAAGATAATTTAATATATTTGACTAAATTATTATTTAATAATTTTTAATTATTAATTTACAAAAAAAGTTACATGTAAATTTTTATTTAACTGATAGGTCTATATTCAGCAAAATTATTGGATATAAAATTTTGTAAAAAACCACATGTTCAAAAAAGTTACTGAGCATAAAAATTTGTAAAGGATCATATTTTTAAAATATTGATATTTAATTAATAAAATATATATAATATATAAATTTTGATACATAATATAAAAAATTTAGTATATATTATAAAAATTTTGGTACACAATACAAAAAATTTTAATAGATTAAATATTGATGTTTAATTAATAAAATACGCACAATTTAAAAGATTACATGTTAAAATATTGACTTACATGACTAACAAAATATATTTATAATAAAAATTTTTGTATTATGTGCACAATTTTTAGGTTATATAGATAAGTTTATGCTACTTGTAAAATTTTGTGTAGTATATCAATAAATTTTTATATTTTTTAACAAAAATGTCTATACTAAAAAAACCAAAAAAAAAAAAAAGCTTGTGTCAGGTGTGCGTTATTTATTTATTTTGCATATGTAGCGTCATCGTATTATTATATTATCAACTGTAGAAAAATTTGTTTTAGTAAAATTTTATTTAGCGAAACATTTAGCGTATGCATCTTCAATTCTTCAATTCTTCAATTGTGATTTTCTTTTGTTATATATTATGTTATCATTGATTTGGTCGTTTTAATTTTGTCTATATTATTACTTTATCCTTCTCTTATACATCTAGGATAAATTGAAATTTTAAACTTAATTATATAAAACAATGAATATTACTATTTTTTAATATTTTATGAGAATTGATGATTTAATAATATTATAATTGACTAGTTAGGAGTAAAACAGGTATAAAAAAAAATAATAATAAGGAGGAAAAGAAACACATCAATAAATTGAATACAATTTTAATAAGTGTCAATTTTATAGAATTAGAAAGATAATTTTCTCAATTATTTCTCTAGACTAAATTATTTGATATATTTAATTAAATTATTTTTTTATTTTATACGATACACACTCACTTACATGGACTACTGCTATGAACCTTATATTCTTCGCTCAAGATTCAAATTTTGATGTAGCTCTCAGCAGGATGATAAATCTACCATTTGTCCAAAGCCTTTACTTGATCTCAGCCCAAAAACAAAAAAAATCCAATACAAACTAATAATCAAAATTTATCAGTATCATTTTATCTATTTAAGTATTTACTATTATGCAACTAAGATTTAGTTTTAGTGACAATCATAGTGTCTCTTAATATATTGAATTCTAGTTTAAAATTTAACAAGCTCAAATAATAGATGAAAACACTTAAGACTGTGTATAAAAAGGAGACTAATAAAATTAAAAAGAAAAAATAAAATAAAAATTAAATTAATTTTTTATATTGTGTTTAATGTAAAGTGTAAAAAATTGAGTATGTCTCAGTATCTCATTTGTCTTAAGATAAAATATAAAGACTAAAATAAATAAAGAAAAAGAGAAAGAGAAAAAATGAAAAAGAAATAAAAGGAGAGATGGAGAAAGAACCAAGAAAGAAAAAGGAAAGAGAAAAGAGGGAAAGAGAAGGAGAGACACCGACAATGCAATGGGAGGAGACGTTAATGCTGCACATGAACTGAAGAGAGAGGGAGAGAAAGAGAAGGCCAAATTTGAGAGGGAGAGAGAGTTTCTGGCGAGAATGAGAGATGAGAGAGGAGAGAGAAGGTTATCGCCGTCGAGTTTGTTGTTGTAGCTAGAGATCGTTGATGCCGTCGTCATTAAAGAAGGTTGTTGCCTTTGCAGTTGCACTGCCACCAAACCGTTGTTGCTATTGTTGAAGTCCACCGGCATCATTGAAAGAGTGAACAGAAAAGGACAGCGTGACTGAAACAAGAAGCTGTGACCATCGCTGCGTCTTCTATCTCTGTCTTTGTTGTCGAACTTAGCTGCCTGAGCCTACAGAACCGCCACAGCTACTACTGAAAATTTCACCGGAGATGAGGTGAGGAAAGGTTGGACAAGTGAAGATGGTGAAAAGGATAAAATGGGATTTTGAAAAGTTGAATGAGAGTTAGAAAGAAATGTTATTAAAATTTTAGGTTCATTCCAAAAATTTTAGTGGCGTATTTTTCTATTGAAATTTTGAATCCCGAAAATGAAATTTTAGTTCTAACTACTAAACACAATAGTAAACACTACTTTTTCAATTCCAATTCTAATTTTTGAAAACAAATACTATTTAAAAATTATGTATATGAATGTATAATGTAAATAAGGTGAGTTTATGATGTTTTGATGTCTAGGATCAAAAACTGCTCATGTAGTTATTTATTTAAAGAAAAAGTATACGTTATCAAGAGAGAGTCTGCCAACTATTACCAACACAAATTACAAAAAATTAAAATAAATTTATATAGCTTAATTAGATTTAAAGTGGGGTCCATGAAAATTTTTTTGAAAAAGTGAAAAAATGGTAACCGTGCATCAGGTGAGTAGAAACTTGATAGAGAAATTCAATATTCCAACCCTTTCACGCAACCCTAATCCTAATTCTCATCGCGAACGTATCTTGTACCATTGTCCAAAATTTCCAGTCTCTTTCCCCAACTTCTTCCCCTTCAACACCGTTCATTCCCTCCTGCACGTGATCACACCGTCGTCAACCAAGATCAGCGCCGCTAAACTGCCGGTCGTTGACCCAAACAGCGCGCTTCAAGGTCATAACTGCACCACGAAAATACATTGACTCAACAACTCACGCCACTCTTGGAGACCCATCTCTGTGCCGCCGGTTCTCCACACCTCATCTTTTTTCGCCATAGTGCACGGAGGAGTTGAAGACCTATCCTAACGCGGAGAAATAAGTAGCAAGCGCGGCCCCTGTTCTGCTCGTGGAGCCCAAGCCATCGCCGCTTACAACCTCGTCACCTAGTTGCCATGCCATACAGGGTTAGTGGTTATAAACGTTTCTTATGAACATGGATTCTTACTTGTATGATTTAGATAAATACACGTTGATTATTCTATTTGTGTTTTTATAGGAAAAAAATTGAATATATCCTCTGTGTCTTTTTATTATTAGTCAATGTATAATTTGTCCTGTTGTATAAGGTTTCGAAATGTGTCAACCTATAATTTGTTTTTGGATATGTCCAGTGCTGATTCCTGTAGAATAGGAGCCATGTCTTGTGATGATGAGTAAAAAATTAGAAGTATTCCCATTAACTGAATATTATCATGGATATGTCTTAAAAAAATTTTGGTTTGTTGCTTGATCTTTAAATTGAATATGCATAGTTGATTGTTGTTGAGTAAACAAAAAAATGAGTTAGATCGTTTTAATTTGTTTTTAATGGATAGTGTTTTAGTTTATGAAAAGTATAGATTTAAGAAAAAATATATTCAGTTACTACTTAGAGTACTTGTTAACGAAGCCTAATTGAAAAAATAAATGGTTACAACATGGATAATTGAATCTTGTGAAGTAATTTTTGTGCTTAATTCTTTTTTTTTTAATTTACACTTAGGTTTATATAGAGTTGTAAAAAATTTTGAAATGAGTCAACGTATAATTTGTTTTTGGATATGTCCGGTGCTAATTCTGTAGAGTAGGAGCCATGTCTTATGATGATGAGCAAAAAATTAGAAGTACTCACTGAATATTACCTTGAATGTGTCTTAAAAAAAAAAAATTGGTTTGTTGCTTGATTTTAAAATTAAATATACATAGTTCATTGTTGTTGAGTAAATAAAAAATAATTAGTTGAATTGTTTTAATTTTTTTGTAATGGGTTATGTTTTGGTTTATGAAAAGTATAGGTTTAAGATAAATATATTCAGTTACAACTTAGAGTATTTGTTAACGAAGCCTAATTGAAAAGATAAATGGTTACAACATGGATGATTGAATCCTGTGAAGTAATTCTTATGCTTAATTTTTTTAAATTTACACTTAGGGTTATATGGAGATTTTAAAATAATTGATTGCTTTACAGGCCAATGAGCGACCATTGTAAAGGAGTAAAATCAATTTAGTTTATATGGAATGTTCCAAAAAGATTTTTCCGTACTCAGATTGATTATATTACTATACATATAGGTTAATTGACCTGTGTGTTCAATTACTGCTTAGAGTACCATTTTAAGAAACCTAAAAAATAAATATTAATAACATGGATCATAAAATCTTGTTAATTGATTGATGTGGTCAAAATCAGTCATAAATACATTGAATTTTATAATGAGTTTTTTTATATAATTGTTTGGTTTATGATCCAAAGAGTGACAAATGCAATGATGCATTTTCAATTTTAAATTGGTGTGTCTTGTGATCAAATTTAGCTTTTAAGAAATATTTCTAAAAGGTTTTACCTACTCAAAATTGATTCTATTACCATACTTTTATATATATATAGTTCGATTCTAGTTGTCCTCGTTTAGCTGGTTTTGAATAATTTGATTGTCATGGAAGTAAACATCATATAATTAAAAAAGTGTGCACGCATATATGATAGTTGTCTTCAGTATTTTTTTATTCTTTGATTAACAAAATTTTATAATTAAATTACTCATTGACTTGTTATTGTTGAACGTGTGATTATGTAGGTATAGAAAATACAAAATATGAAGCTTGATCCCTATTCTAATTGTTTGAACGTGTGTCTATTTGAATTCACCTACAAAATTTCAAGGTTGTAACAAATGCGACACCCTCACATGGTGTTTTGTGATTAGTCTATTTACTGGTGTTCTGATGAGCGGATATTTTATACGCTTTTTGGGGGTAATTTCATGTAGATTTTAGTATGTTTTAATTAGTTTTTAGGCAAAAATCATATTTCTGGACTTTACTATGAGTGTGTGTATTTTTCTGTGATTTCAGGTATTTTCTGGCTGAAATTGAGGGAGCTGAGCAAAAATCTGACTTAGGCTGAAAAAGGACTGCTAATGCTGTTGGATCCTGACCTCCCTGCACTCGAAATAGATTTTTTGGAGCTACAAGAGTCCAATTGGCGCGCTCTCAACGGCGTTGGAAAGTAGACATCCAGGGCTTTCCAACAATATATAATAGTCCATACTTTGCACGAAGATAGACGATGTAACTTGGCGTTGAACGCCAAGTACATGCTGCTGTCTGGAGTTAAACGCCAGAAACACGTCATGATCCGGAGTTGAACGTCCAAAACACGTCATAACTTGGAGTTCAACTCCAAGAAAAGCCTCTACTCGTGGATAGCTTTAGTCTCAGCCCCAGCACACACCAAGTGGGCCCCAGAAGTGGATTTCTGCACTAATTATCTTAGTTTACTCATATTCTGTAAACCTAGGTTACTAGTTTATTATTTAAACAACTTTTAGAGAATTATTTTGTATCTCATGACATTTTCAGATCTGAATTACATACTTTTTGACGGCATGAGTCTCTAAACTCCATTGTTGGGGGTGAGGAGCTCTGCAGCGTCTCGATGAATTAATACAATTCCTTTATTTTCCATTCAAACACGCTTGTTCTCATCTAAGATGTTCATTCGCGCTTAATTATGGAGAATGTGATGATCCGTGACACTCATCACCTTCCTCAATCCATGAACGTGTGCCTGACAACCACCTCCGTTCTACATCAGATTGAATGAGTATCTCTTAGATTCCTTAATCAGAATCTTCGTGGTATAAGCCGGATTGATGGCGGCATTCATGAGAATCTGGAAAGTCTAAACCTTGTCTGTGGTATTCCGAGTAGGATTCTGGGATTGAATGACCGTGACGAGCTTCAAACTCCTGAAGGCTGGGCGTTAGTGACAGACGCAAAAGAATCAATGGATTCTATTCCAACCTGATTGAGAACCGACAGATGATTAGCCATGCTGTGACAGAGCATTTGGACCATTTTCACTGAGAGGATGGGAAGTAGCCATTGACAACGGTGACACCCTACATAGAGCTTGCCATGGAAGAAACCTTGCGTGTGTTGAAGGATTTCAAGGAAGAGTTGAAGTTCAAAGGACAAAGCATCTCCAAAACCCCAACATATTCTTCATTACTGCATAACAAGTATTTATTTTATGCCCTTTTCCCTTTCTTCACTAAACTTGAAAAACACTGTTGTTGGCATCCTGACTAAGATTAATAAAATAAACATAGCTTGCTTCAAACCAATAATCTCCGTGGGATCGACCCTTACTCACGTAAGGTATTACTTGGACGACCCAGTGCACTTGCTGGTTAGTGGTACGAGATCATAAGAAATTTTGATTTTGATATTGAGATTAAGATTTCGTGCACCAAGTTTTTGGCGCCGTTGCCGGGGATTGTTGAGTTTGAGCAACTAAAGGTTTATTTTATTTCTTAGATTAGGAATAATTTATTTTTATTGTTATAGAGTCATTAAATCTTGATAGGATAGTTTCTTTTCAAAAATTTCTTTTCAAAATTTATTATTTTTCTTAATTAATTGTCAATTTTTCGTGAGTCTAGTGTCTTGTTCTAAGTTTGGTGTCAATTGCATGCTTTTCCTTGTCTCTTAATTTTTTTTCGAATTGCATGTTCTTATTTTTCCTTAATCTTCAAGTTGTTCTTGTTTATCTTTCTTGTTGATCTTGAGTTTTTCTTGTTTTGTGTCTTTTCTTGTTTCACTTGTGTTCTTTTTAAAGCATTAATTTTCCAAAAGGAATATACCTATTCAGAACAAGTGTTACATTTACTCCCAATTGGCTAGAGTATTGGTTTATATTCTTGATGATTGGGCACCAGTTCTTTTGAAAATCTTTTTCAAAAATAATTTTTCTTGATCTAATCTTGTGCCAAACTCTAAGTTTGGTGTTTTCTTGTTAATTTTAATATAATTTTCAAAAAATTGTCTTGGTTTTCTAAAAATTTTAAGTTTGGTGTTCTTTCTTTTGTTCTTGGTGTTCTTGTGAATCTTCAAGGTGTTCTTGAGCCTTTCTTGTGTTTTGATCTTAAAATTTTTAAGTTTGGTGTTCCTTGGTGTTTTTCCTCCAAAATTTTCGAAAATAAGGAGCATTAGATCTAAAAATTTTAAGTGTTGTGTCTTCTGTGTGTTTTTCTCTTTCATCATAAAATTCAAAATTCAAAAAAATATCTTTTCTAACTAATTTTGAACTATTTTTCGAAATTTTTTTTTATAAAAATTCAGATTTCAATTTTAAAATTTTTCAATTCTTATCTTTTTAAGTTAAAAAAAAAATTATTATCTTTTTCAAAAATATCCTAACCACTTTCTCTCTCCTCACTTTTTCAAAAATCTTCATAAAATATTTTCAAATTCTTATTAAATTTTTTTTATTTTAATTTTCTTATTTTATCTTATTTTTATTTTGGTTTTTATTTTATTTCAAATTTTTTTATTTATAAACTAAAAATTTAAATCCACATTACCCCTTTACTCCAACATGGACATAAGCAGAAATGAACAGTCCAAGAGGACTTTGGGGTCATATGCTAGCCCCACTACTGCTTCATATGGGAGTAGTATCTGTATACCCTCCATTGGAGTTAGTAGCTTTGAGTTGAATCCTCAGCTCATTATCATGGTGCAGCAAAGCTGCCAGTATTTCGGTCTTCCACATGAAGAACCTACAGAGTTTCTGGCACAATTTTTGTAAATTGCTGACACAGTACATGATAAGGAAGTGGATCAGGATGTCTACAGATTATTACTGTTTCCATTTGCTGTAAAAGATCAAGCTAAGAGGTGGTTAAATAACCAGCCTAAGAACAGCATAAAAACATGGAAGCAGCTGTCAGAAAAATTCCTGAATCACTATTTCCCTCCAAAACGGATGACACAGCTAAGGCTAAGCATCCAAGGCTTCAAACAAGGAGATAATGAATCTCTTTATGATGCCTGGGAGAGATACAGAGAGATGCTAAGAAAATGCGCCTCTGAAATGTTTTCAGAATGGGTGCAATTAGACATCTTCTACTATGGGCTTACAGAAAAAGCTCAGATTTCTCTAGACCACTCAGCTGGTGGATCTATACATATGAGAAAAACAATTGAAGAAGCTCAAGAGCTTATTGATACAGTTGCCAGAAATCAACATCTGTACCTAAGCAGTGAATCTTCCATGAAAGAAGAAGCTAAAACAGTAACTGCTGAACTCAGTCCGGTGGATCAGGCTAATGAATTCAATCAGCAATTAGACTTTCTAACTCAGCAGCTAGCCGAATTCAAGGAAATATTACATGAAACAAGAATGGCTAACAGGAATATGGAAGTACAATTAAAGCAGACAGAAAAGCAACTGTCAAAACAAATAGTAGAAGAATGCCAAGCAGTTCAATTAAGAAGTGGAAAAACATTAAATACCTCACTTCAAAGCAGCAGGAAACCAAGAAATGAACAAATGGCTACTCAAAATCCCTCTGAGGACAGTCAGAGCCCAGAGAGGAATAAAGATGGCGCTGAACGCCCAGACCATGCTCATTCCTGGCGTTCAACGCCAGAAACAAGCATGAATCCGGCGTTGAACGCCCAAAGGGAGCATGGTTCTGGCGTTCAAACGCCAGTAACAAATAAGGAGTTGGCGTCTAACGCCACTCCAGCTTCCACCCCTGGCATTCAAATGCCAGTGGGGGATCAGTCACATACAAGTGCTGATAACAACCCTTCTAAAAAGGCTTCCCAACCCACTTCTATAGGTAATAAACCTGCAGCAACTAAGGTTGAGGAATACAAAGCCAAAATGCCTTATCCTCAAAAACTCCGCCAAGCGGAACAGGATAAGCAATTTGCCCGCTTTGCAGACTATCTCAGGACTCTTGAAATAAAGATTCCATTTGCAGAAGCACTTGAGCAAATACCCTCTTATGCTAAGTTCATGAAAGAGATCTTAAGTCATAAGAAGGATTGGAGGGAAACTGAAAAAATTTACCTCACTGAAGAATGCAGTGCAGTCATTCTGAAAAGCTTACCTGAGAAGCTTAAAGATCCTGGGAGCTTTATGATACCATGCACATTAGAGGGCACTTGTACCAAGCAAGCTTTATGTGATCTTGGGGCAAGTATCAACCTAATACCTGCATCTACTATCAGAAAGCTTGGTTTAACTGAAGAAATCAAACCAACCAGGATATGTCTTCAACTTGCTAATGACTCCATTAAATACCCATCAGGCGTGATTGAGGACATGATTGTCAAGGTTGGGCCATTCGCCTTTCCTACTGACTTTGTGGTGCTGGAAATGGAGGAGCACAAGAGTGCAACTCTCATTCTAGGAAGACCTTTCCTAGCAACTGGCCGAACCCTCATTGACGTCCACAAAGGGGAAGTAACCCTGAGAGTCAATGAGGAGGAGTTCAAGTTGAATGTTGTTAAAGCCATGCAACATCTAGACACCCCAAATGACTGCATGAGTGTTGATATTATTGACTCCCTAGTAAGAGAGGTCAATATGGCTGAGAGTCTCGAATCAGAGCTAGAGGACATCTTTAAAGATGTTCAGCCTGATCTGGAGGAATCAGAGAGAATAGTAGAACCTCTAAAAATCTCTCAGGAAAGAGGAGAAACCTCCTAAACCCGAGCTCAAACCATTACCACCATCCCTGAAATATGCATTTCTGGGAGAAGGTGATACCTTTCCTGTAATTATAAGCTCTACCTTAGAGCCACAGGAAGAGGAAGCACTAATTCAAGTGCTAAGGACGCACAAGACAGCTCTTGGGTGGTCCATCAGTGATCTTAAGGGCATTAGCCCAGCTAGATGCATGCACAAGATCGTACTGGAGGGTGACGCCAAGCCAGTGGTTCAACCACAAAGGCGGGTAAACCCAGCCATGAAGGAAGTAGTGCAGAAAGAGGTCACTAAATTACTAGAGGCTGGGATTATTTATCCTATTTCTGACAGCCCCTGGGTGAGCCCTGTCCAAGTCGTCCCTAAGAAAGGTGGCATGACAGTGGTTCATAATGAAAAAAATGAACTGGTTCCTACAAGAACAGTTACTGGGTGGCGTATGTGTATTGATTACAGAAGGCTCAATACAGCTACCAGAAAGGATCATTTTTCTTTACCATTCATAGACCAGATGCTAGAAAGACTAGCAGGTCATGAATACTACTGCTTTCTGGATGGATATTCAGGTTATAATCAAATTGCAGTAGATCCCCAGGATCAGGAGAAAACGGCATTCACATGCCCATCTGGAGTGTTTGCATACAGAAGGATGCCATTTGGCCTGTGCAATGCACCTGCAACCTTTCAGAGGTGCATGCTCTCAATTTTCTCTGATATGGTGGAAAAATTTCTGGAAGTCTTCATGGATGACTTTTCAGTGTTTGGAGACTCATTCAGCTCCTGCCTTAACCATTTAGCACTTGTTCTAAAGAGATGCCAAGAGACTAACCTGGTTTTAAACTGGGAGAAGTGTCACTTTATGGTGACTGAAGGAATTGTCCTTGGGCACAAAATCTCGAACAAGGGGATAGAGGTGGATCAAGCTAAGGTAGAGGTAATTAAAAAACTACCACCACCTGCCAATGTTAAGGCAATTAGAAGCTTTCTGGGGCATGCAGGATTCTACAGGAGGTTTATAAAGGATTTTTCAAAAATCGCCAAACCTCTGAGCAACCTGCTAGCTGCTGACACGCCATTTATCTTTGATAAAGAATGTCTGCAAGCATTTGAGACTCTGAAAGCTAAATTGGTTACAGCACCAATCATCTCTGCACCAGACTGGACATTACCATTTGAATTAATGTGTGATGCCAGTGACCATGCCATTAGTGCAGTGTTGGGACAAAGGCATGACAAGCTTCTTCATGTCATTTACTATGCCAGCCGTGTTTTAAATGACACACAGAAGAATTACACAACCACAGAAAAAGAGCTACTTGCAGTGGTTTACGCCATTGACAAATTCAGATCCTATTTAGTAGGATCAAAAGTGATTGTGTATACAGATCATGCTGCTCTTAAATATCTACTCACAAAGCAGGATTCAAAACCCAGACTTATAAGATGGGTGCTGCTTCTGCAAGAGTTTGATATAGAAATAAGAGACAGAAAAGGAACAGAGAATCAAGTAGCAGATCACCTGTCCCAAATAGAACCAGTAGAAGGGGCGTCCCTCCCTCTCACTGAGATCTCTGAAACCTTTCCGGATGAGCAACTCTTTGCCTTCCAGGAAATGCCATGGTTTGCAGACATTGCAAACTACAAGGCAGTGAGATTCATACCCAAAGAGTACAGTAGACAGCAAACAAAGAAGCTGATCACAGATGCAAAGTATTATCTTTGGGATGAGCCGTATCTCTTTAAGAGATGTGCAGACGGAGTAATCCGTAGATGTGTGCCTAAGGAAGAAGCACAGAAGATCCTATGGCACTGCCATGGATCACAGTATGGAGGACATTTTGGAAGTGAGCGAACAGCCACAAGAGTCCTCCAATGTGGCTTCTACTGGCCTACTCTCTATAAAGACTCCCGAGTGTTTGTACTTAATTGTGACAGTTGCCAAAGATCTGGCAATCTACCTCACAGTTATGCCATGCCTCAACAAGGGATCTTGGAGATTGAGTTGTTTGATGTATGGGGCATTGACTTAATGGGACCTTTCCCACCATCATACTCAAACACTTATATTCTGGTGGCAGTGGATTATGTATCCGAATGGGTGGAGGCTATTGCAACACCCACCAATGACACTAAAACAGTGTTAAAATTTCTCCAGAAACACATCTTCAGCAGATTTGGTATCCCTAGAGTATTAATCAGTGATGGGGGCACTCATTTCTGCAATAAACAGCTTTACTCTGCTCTGGTTCGTTATGGAGTTAGCCACAGGGTAGCTACTCTATATCACCCACAAACTAATGGGCAAGCTAAAGTCTCAAATAATGAACTCAAAAGAATCCTAGAACGAACTGTAATTAACCGTAGAAGGGATTGGGCAAGAAGCTTGGATGATGCTCTGTGGGCATACAGAACAGCATTCAAGACCCCTATAGGGACCTCTCCATACCAGCTTGTGTATGGAAAGGCATGTCACTTGCCAGTGGAACTGGAACACAAGGCCTATTGGGCAACCAAATTCCTAAACCTTGATGCCAAGTTAGCTGGAGAAAAACGATTGCTCCAGTTAAATGAGCTAGAGGAATTTAGACTCAATGCTTTCGAGAATGCAAAGATTTACAAAGAGAAAGCGAAAAGATGGCATGATAAGAAATTGTCATCCAGAGTCTTTGAGCCGGGGCAGAAAGTTCTGCTATTTAATTCTAGGCTCAAATTATTCCCCGGGAAATTAAAATCCCGGTGGAGAGGTCCATATGTCATTACAAACGTATCACCATATGGATACATAGAGCTTCAGGATAATGACTCTAACAAAAAGTTCATTGTTAATGGACAAAGAGTTAAACATTATCTTGAAGGCAATTTTGAGCAAGAATGCTCAAAACTGAGACTTAATTAAAACTCAATAATAGTCCAGCTAATGACATTAAAGAAGCGCTTGCTGGGAGGCAACCCAGCCAATCACAAAATTTAATTTTATTTGTTTCTGTTGATTTTTACAGGTATAGGTCAAAATATCTTCAAGGTAAAAAAGCAATTGATTGGATTCACAGAGTTACAGGGGAATTTGGAAGTTCACTGGCGAAAAAAGGCCAGTAAGAAACATTTTAGGCGTTGAACGCCCAAAAGAAGCACCCACTGGGCGTTCAACGCCAGTAAGGGTAGCCATCTGGGCGTTAAACGCCAGAAAGGAGCATCTTCTGGGCGTTAAACGCCAGAAAGAAGCACCTTCTGGGCGTTTAACGCCAGATTGACAGCATCCTGGGCGTTCAGAAAAACGCCCAGTGACAAAGGACTTCCTGGCGTTCAACGCCAGAAAGATGCATCAGCTGGGCGTTGAACGCCCAGGAGAAGCAACATTTGGGCGTTAAACGCCCAAACCATGCAGCAGTTGGGCGTTTAACGCCAGGATGGTGGGGAGGAGGTAAAACTCATTTTTCTTTACAAATTTTCTAAATTTTTATGTTTCAATTCATAATTTCTTGCATCAACATGTTTCAAAATGTCATCCTTCAAATCAAATTAGTTTTCTAAGAACCCTAATTTCTAAAATCCCTTTTTCAAAAATTTCAAATATATCTTAATCCATAAAGACAAATTATTTTTCAATCCAATCCAACTCTTTTAAAGTTTGTTTTCAAAACTCAATTATCTTTTTAAAATCTTTTCAAAATTAAAAATTCAAATCTATCTTTTTAATTATTATTCATATCTTTCTCTTTTTAAACTATATCTTTTTCTTATCATATCTATCTTTTATAAATCATATCTTCTATCTTATCTTTTTCTTATTTTCGAAAATTTCCCACCCCCTCCCTATATATTGAATTCGGCGCCCCTCTCATCTTCACCATGCCACACTTGCTCTCCTCCTATCCCTCTTCTTTCTTCTCTTTTGCTTGAGGACAAGCAAAACTCTAAGTTTGGTGTGTTTATCCGTGATCACAAAAACATACTCATTAAGATCATGGCTCCTAAAGGAAAACAACCCACCCCAAGAGGCAAGAAAGAGAATACTCCAAAGCCACTTTGGAATCAAGGGAAGTTCTTAACTAAAGAACATTCAGACCATTACTACAAAATAATGAGTCACAGATCAGTGATCCTGGAAGTCAAATTTGATCTGAAAGAAGATGAATATCCGGAGATCCAAGAGCAAATTCGAAACAGGAACTGGGAAATTCTGGCCAATCCTGAAACGAAAGTGGGAAGGAACATGGTTCAGGAGTTCTATGCTAATCTATGGCAGACAGACAGGCAAAGAATAATTGGAGCTGCTCTCTATGACCATCGGACCTTAGTCAGAGGAAAGATTGTTCATACCCATCCTGACAAGATCAGGGAGATATTTAAGCTTCCTCAACTGAAAGATGACCCAGACTCCTTTAATAGGAGAATGATGAGGGTAAATAAAGGTCTAGACAAGATTCTAGAGAATATATGCATCCCTGAAGTCAGGTGGACCACCAGAACCACTGGCACCCCAATTCAACTCAAAAGAGAAGATCTAAAACCAGTAGCTAGAGGCTGGCTGGATTTCATTGGGCGTTCTATATTGCCCACCAGCAACCGTTCTGAAGTTACTATTAAAAGAGCAGTAATGATTCACTGCATCATGTTGGGAAAAGAAGTAGAAGTCCATCAACTGATCTCATGCGAGCTATACAAAATAGCAAACAGGAATTCCAAGGACGCCAGATTGGCCTATCCAAGCTTAATTTCTATGCTCTGCAAAGATGCCGGAGTGAAGATGGGAATAACAGAGTATATCCCAGTTGAGAGGCCAATCACTGGAATATCAATGGTCACACAACAGCAACAAGATGATTCAGCCAAGAGGAGAGCACAGGAAGCCCTCCCAGAACTGCCTCAATTCGAATATTGGGAACATCTTGAGGCTTCTATTTCCAAATTGCAAGAAGCTATGGACCAATTAAAGGAAGAACAGAACAATCAAAGTAGCATGCTTTGCAAATTGCTTAAGGAACAGGAAGAGCAAGGGCGTGATCTAAGGGAGCTGAAGCGCCAAAAATTAATCCTTGAAACACACCCCACAGATTAGAGGAACATCTACTCCTCAAAACAACAGGTTGTTGAGTTCCAATTTTTCTGCTTTAACTTAGTGATAGTGTTATTATAGAAATTTACCTTAGGAGATATATAGTAGTAGTAATTAGTATACCTATTTTGATTTTATTTCCAATTAAGCTATAATTTATTTTTCTCATCATCATCAGGCATGAATAAAGTAGTAGATTTTTTAGAATAAAGAAGTAATCTATATTTTTCGAGTTCTTAATAATAAAAATTATAATTAATTACATGTGGTGGCAATACTTTTTGTTTTCTGAATGAATGCTTGAACAGTGCATAATTTTTATCTTGAATTTTATGAATATTGGCTCCTGAAAGAATGAGGAACACGAAAAATATTATTGATGATCTGAAAAATCATGAAATTGATTCTTGAAGCAAGAAAAAGCAGTCAAAAAAAAAGAAGGAGCAGTAGAAAAAGCCAATAGCCCTTAAAACCAAAAGGCAAGGGTAAAAAGGATCCAAGGCTTTGAGCATCAATGGATAGGAGGGTCTAAGGAAATAGTTCCAGGCCTAAGCGGCTAAACCAAGCTGTCCCTAACCATGTGCTTGTGGCATGCAGGTTCAAGTTACAAACTTGAGACTGAGTGGTTAAAGTCGTGATCCAAGGCAAATAGAGTGTGCTCAAGAGCTCTGGACACCTCTGACTGGGGACTCTAGCAAAGCTGAGTCACAATCTGAAAAGGTTCACCTAGTCATGTGTCTGTGGCATTTATGTATCTGGTGGTAATACTGGAAAACAAAGTGCTTAGGGCCACGGCCAAGACTCATAAAATAACTGTGTTCAAGAATCAACATACTACACTAGGAGAATCAATAATACTATCTGAATTCTGAGTTTCTATGGATGCCAATCATTCTGAATTTCAAAGGATAAAGGGAGATGCCAAAACTGTTCAGAAACAAAAAGCTACAAGCCCCGCTCATCTGAATAAGAATCTGAGCTCCATTTAAAACTCTTAGATATTATTACTTCTTAAATTCTTTTATCCTATTTTATTTATCTAGTTGCTTGGGGACAAGCAACAGTTTAAGTTTGGTGTTGTGATGAGCGGATATTTTATACGCTTTTTGGGGGTAATTTCATGTAGATTTTAGCATGTTTTAATTAGTTTTTAGTTAAATATTATTAGTTTTTAGGCAAAAATCATATTTCTGGACTTTACTATGAGTGTGTGTATTTTTCTGTGATTTCAGGTATTTTCTGGCTGAAATTGAGGGAGCTGAGCAAAAATCTGACTTAGGCTGAAAAAGGACTGCTGATGTTGTTGGATCATGACCTCCCTGCACTCGAAATGGATTTTTTGGAGATACAAGAGTCCAATTGGCGCGCTCTCAACGGCGTTGGAAAGTAGACATCCAGGGCTTTCCAGCAATATATAATAGTCCATACTTTGCGCGAAGATAGATGACATAACTTGGCGTTGAACGCCAAGTACATGCTGCTGTCTAGAGTTAAACGCCAGAAACACGTCATGATCCGGAGTTGAACGCCCAAAACACGTCATAACTTGGAGTTCAACTCCAAGAAAAGCCTCTACTCGTGGATAGCTTTAGTCTCAACCCCAGCACACACCAAGTGGGCCCCAGAAGTGGATTTCTGCACCAATTATCTTAGTTTACTCATATTCTGTAAACCTAGGTTACTAGTTTATTATTTAAACAACTTTTAGAGAATTATTTTGTATCTCATGACATTTTCAGATCTGAATTACATACTTTTTGACGGCATGAGTCTCTAAACTCCATTGTTGGGGGTGAGGAGCTCTGCAGCGTCTCGATGAATTAATACAATTCCTTTATTTTCCATTCAAACACGCTTGTTCTCATCTAAGATGTTCATT
Source organism: Arachis stenosperma (assembly GCF_014773155.1). Lineage (NCBI taxonomy): Eukaryota > Viridiplantae > Streptophyta > Magnoliopsida > Fabales > Fabaceae > Arachis > Arachis stenosperma. Next base: position 24,128,765 of record NC_080382.1, on the reverse strand, counting down.
CGCGCTTAATTATGGAGAAGGTGATGATCCGTGACACTCATCACCTTCCTCAATCCATGAACGTGTGCCTGACAACCACCTCCGTTCTACATCAGATTGAATGAGTATCTCTTAGATTCCTTAATCAGAATCTTCGTGGTATAAGCCGGATTGATGGCGGCATTCATGAGAATCCGGAAAGTCTAAACCTTGTCTGTGGTATTCCGAGTAGGATTCTGGGATTGAATGACCGTGACGAGTTTCAAACTCCTGAAGGCTGGGCGTTAGTGACAAACGCAAAAGAATCAATGGATTCTATTCCAACCTGATTGAGAACCAACAGATGATTAGCCGTGCTGTGACAGAGCATTTGGACCATTTTCACTGAGAGGATGGGAAGAAGTAGCCATTGACAACGGTGACACCCTACATAGAGCTTGCCATGGAAGGAACCTTGCGTGTGTTGAAGGATATCAAGGAAGAGTTGAAGTTCAAAGGACAAAGCATCTCCAAAACCCCAACATATTCTTCATTACTGCATAACAAGTATTTATTTTATGCCCTTTTCCCTTTCTTCACTAAACTTGAAAAACACTGTTGTTGGCATCCTGACTAAGATTAATAAAATAAACATAGCTTGCTTCAAACCAATAATCTCCGTGGGATCGACCCTTACTCACGTAAGGTATTACTTGGACGACCCAGTGCACTTGCTGGTTAGTGGTACGAGATCATAAGAAATTTTGATTTTGATATTGAGATTAAGATTTCGTGCACCATGTTCCTTTATATAATATACAAATGAACTGGTATTCTTTGTTGCACATTTATATCCATTTGACGGTGACTTTCACATGCAGGACACCATTAAGTTATATAGGTTGGAAATAATGCTTGACATCATCCTAATGTCACAAAAATTCAGCCATTAGAGATGTTTTGAATGCCCTTGACAGTCGTGCTCAACCACCTGTGTGCCGCAACCAACCCAGGAACAAACGTAAGGAGGTTAGGACACCATTCACAGCACCTGACACCAAGAGCATGCTTCAGCGAGCTACAGAAAAGCTGAAGAAAAAGACCATCTAAAGGAGCTAAACATGGAAAGATAAAGTCTAAAAGCTTCATGTTACTTCCTTGTTTACCTAGGGCAGGGATATCCACACATTATGCGTTATATACTATTGAGACTATTTATTTTTCTTGTTGTGCACAAAGTGATTGTATCTTTTGACAAACTTTATTGGTTAATTCAACGATAATGCATGTAATGTGGATGTGAATCTTGTCTTTTACACTCTGATTTGTAGTAAATTTGTGTATAGGCTCAACACCTTATGCGTTTTGAAGTATTTTTATTGCTAGTGACTAATCTTGTTGAGATTCCAGTATGTTGACCCTGGATGTCTCTACATATGTTATTCATGTGTTGTTAGTCTTGTATTGTTCGCAGGTGACTGAAAATGGAATTATTTTCTGATTGAAATGTCTTCATATGAATGTGTCTTCTGCATTATGTGTATATGTTTTGTGTATATGTTAGTCGTGTAATGTTGGTAGGTGTGTCTTCCCAAGGATGTGGCTTATGATGGAAGTGTCTTTTGCCGATGTGACATTAGAAATTTGTTTAACTAAGGATGTGTCTTTCAAAGGAAGTGTCTTCCTCCCGTGACTTCTTTGGAGGCATCCTCATGTGGATGTGTCTTCTGCATTATGTGTCTATGTTAGTCGTGTAATGTTGGCATGTGTGTCTTTTTACATATGTGTCTTATGATGGAAGTATCTTTTGCCAATGTTTCTTTCCGATTTTGTTAACCTACGGATGTGTCTTCCGAGAAAAGTGTCTTCTTCCAATGACTTTTTTGGAAGCATCATATGTTGGATGCGTCTTTAGCTGGAGGTGTCTTATGTGAATGTGTCTTTCGTGTTTTCATGTAATCGCGGATGTGTCTTTCGAAGGTTGTGTCTAATTTCATGAAATCGATAACCGAGGATATATCACCAACAAAGATAACCATCAATCCTTCGACACTCAACAAAACTCTTCCAATAACCATTTATCCATTGATAACACCAAATAATAAACAACTAAAACTAAACTCATATAATACAACACTATCCATTTTCATATCTATGAAACAAAATTTCATCAAAGTTTCTAACATCAATTCAAACTGGTGAACAAAAAGAATAATAAACCACATCAAATATAGAAAAAAAAAACATTCTAGCATAATTGAAAGAAAAAATATCCAAACCAATTGTAATTAAACAAATGAAATCACAATCCTTCCAATAAAGCTTATTACTGTTAATAACTCAGATTAAAAAAAAGTTGCAAATAGACATAATCAAATGTATTACTAACACACAAATTACAATGTTCACATGTTGTGTCATCTTCACTCAGTGATGGGACATTAACGTCGGTAGAATTAGGATGATCACTCACATCACATGTAGCGTCGTATGATACTTCTTCACAAATTGACTGATCCATCGACGTAATTTGGTCTACTCGCCTCCAACGAAAACACATACACCTTACTCCGACGGATTTTAAAAACTATTTGTCAATGAGAGTGGTTGTTCACGTTACCAGTGACCTTTGAGGACTGTTCACTTTGATCCTATGGTGTTGGAAGGCTATGGCTATGGCTCAATGTGCATCCACGTCAACGATAACACCTATGGTGGGGTGCAATATAGTTGCGTATGATGGCTTTATCTCTCACGGGAAGCACAGGGTCAAAAATGTAATACTCAGAATTAGAAACCTACACAAGCACCTACTTTAAATCTCAAATACCCACTAACCTCGTAGTGTCGCGGTGGTTCCCAAGGGAAGACACGTTTCTACTCGGACTCGTCCTCTAGTGAACAAGTGGCGCTTGGTGGCAGGAGCGAATCCAGAAAGCCACGGGGTTTCTAGCGAACCCACACAGCCTTACGAATTCAACCGTAGCTTGTGGAGAGTCTGTGCTGGATTGCTGCGTCTTGTACAAGGCCGGACAGTCAGATGCGTTTTCGAGGCACCTCCAATGAGCACATGCAACAGACCAAGCGGCTTCACGGCAACTATCGGACCGTACTCTCGACGTTGTGATCTGGTGGTCCGCCGGCGTTGACTTTTCCTTGGCGGCAGAGACCGGCGGAGACGGCAACAAAAGATTTTATTTGGCGTTGGATGCGGATAAAGGGGGTTGGGAGAGATGGCCCACCGTCAGTCAATTTAATTTGGGGTATGGTAATTTAGATTAACGTGGTAAATTAGATTTAAACCATGGTTAACTTAATGTGGCTTTGGTGAGTGGACGGACTTGATGTCCAGCCCAACTAAAGTTGGCAGATCTTGGCAGATAAAAAGTTAGTAACATAGCATGATTCTTATTTAAAATAATGTGATTGAGCAATTGGTCTATGGGCAATTCAATTGCCTCCTCAGGTTACTTTTTTTTTTCAAATAATTTTTTTTTATTTTTCAATTTAAATGATAATAAAAAATTATTTTTTGTTTTATATTTTTATTTTACGTATAGTGTGAGTGAAATTAAAATATTTATTTTTTATCCTTGATTTTGTTGATAATACAAGCAAAAATGGAGAAAAAAATTGTATCACAGTTTTTGTCAATGAAATTGAAAAATAAATGGTGATATAAATAAATTGTTTTTAATTTAAAAAAATTATGTTTTAGCCTTATATTTTTTTAAAAAATTATATTTTATATTAATTTTTTTAACAAGTTAAGGTAATAGTTCTTTGTTATCAATGAATTATAACATTATTTTTAATAAACTTTAAAAAAAATCATTAATTGTCCCACCTTAAATTCATAAGTATATAAAATGTAAACTTTGTAGAATTTATGCAAAAAAAAAATTAAACCTTTTTTTGTTTGTTTTAATTTTATTATAATTTATTTAAATTTAGATGAAAATTTTATATTGATATTTATATTTTAAAATTAATAAAAACAAATAAATGATTAACGTTTTCTCTATTAATTTTGCAACAAAATTGTGATACAACCTTTTCTCCCTCAATTTAACTGCATGGAAAATTAAACGCTCTTTGATTTTGTAGGGTTGATGGCCTACAAAATTGAGATATAATGTATAAAATTATGAGTAAAGTTATATATTTAAAAATTTTTTGTCAATTAAGTTAAATTAACACTTTGTTTAGATGTAGGAAAGAAAATAAAAGAAAAGAAAATAAAAAAATAGAAAAAAATAAAATTATTTGTGTGTTATTTAGATGAATAGAAAATAAATAAAAAAATAGAATTTTTTTTGTTTAAATAGAAAAAAAATAAAAAAATTATAATAGTATAAAATTATATTAATATTCTTATCATAAAATAAAATATAAATATTTTTATTTATTCATATTTAATTACATTTTATAAATATTATAAACTACTATAATTTTATATATTTGATTTAAATTATTTATCTGATATATATAATGTTTAAATATAAATCTCTATTATAATAATATATTAAAACTAAATTTATATTAATAATTATATAATTAAGGAAAATATTAAAAATATAAAAATATAGTTTTTCTTTTTTGTTTTTTTGTTTGTGATGAAAAGAAAATTTTTTTAGTGGAACTTACAATTTTTTTTTATAACCAAATAAAAGAAAATATCATTTTTTATTTATTTTTTTCTATCTACTTTTTTTTCATTTATTTTTTCTCTAACTAAACATAGTGTAAGTTGGTTCAAGTCCAACAAAAACTAGCTTTTTTTTAACCTGTGTCACACTACTTTTTTATATCCGGCGCTTCTTCTTCTTTATATATTTTCTTGTTCTTCTTCTTTATATATTTTCTTGTTATTGTCGTTCTTTTATTGTTTTGCTATTTTTGTATTTTTTTTCTTTCTCTGCTTCTTTTTTTTTGCATCATTATGTATGTCTTTTTTTTATTTGATTTTTTTCTCTTTTTATTGTTTTTATTCTTATTATAAGAGTAAAACAAAATTATAAGAAGTTGAAATAAAAATAGAAGAAGATGACGATGACAACGAAGAAGAAGAGGAAGGGAAAGAGGAATTTCAAATTATGTATAATTTATTATAAAATAACACCAAGTTTTTTTAACTGTGATACAGAAGTTTCTTAATTTTAACACTGAAATTTCTTAACTGTAATACTAAGAGTGTGAAATAAAAATTATAAAAATGTGAAAGAAGAAAAAGAAAAAGAGGAGGGGGAAGAAAGGAGAAGGAGACCAGGAGAAAGGAGAGTTTAAAATATTATTTAGTTGAATGAATGTATGTTTATACTTATTAGATTAAATTCTTACCATAAACAAAAATAGTACCAAAATTCTATAATTTTAACACCAAAATTTTGTTAAAGAACACAGAATTTTTTTTTAATATTGTATTTTTTTGTTCTTATTTTTCTTTTTTTTTCTTTTATATTTGTTGCTCTTATTTCTTCTTTTGAGAATATTACTTCTCATATTAGATTTGAATGCGCACTTATAAATTAAAATTTTACATGTGAAACGAAAAAGAATAAAAGAGAAAAATGAACATTGTAACGATGATAATGATGAAAAGGAAAGAGAAAAAAAAATTCAAATGAAAAGGAAGGAAGAGGAGGTGACGGTAGTAACAGTAGTGTTGGTGGTGATAATGACGATAATAAAAGAAAAATGAAGCAGTGCATGAAAGGGGAAGAAAAAGTGCGTGTGAATATGAAATACGGTTATATAACTTGGTTGGACTTGATTTAGTAAATTACTTAGTTGTAGATGATTTTTGTAAAATTATTACTTCTATCCTCACTTAAATTTAACAATATAATATTTTATTTAAATTGAAAGTTGTTCGGTTCTTAAAATGACTTTTGAATAATGTTATATATCTAATTTTTTGTATAAACCAACTCAAAACTAAATTAAATAATAAGATTTGGAATAATACTAATTATAATTGATTTTTGATATGTTAGACTAATTTAGTTAAATTTAATTAATAAAAAAAATTTAGATGTATAATATTATTAAATAAGATACATAATTGATACAATAGTTAGGGGGTTGAAATTCTGTTATTGGTCGTAAACAGAATTAGTGTAGTTAGAATTCTTGAAGTTTTCTTGATAGTTAAGCTTCGGCTGCTACAGTGCTATGTATAATCTGGCAGCATCATTCTCTTGTGATTATTCATTCATGTCACACAGATCACATTCCTATAGAAGTATACTTCACATTCTCTCTGTTCCTTTGATTCTCTGCTGCATCACTTTACTCGTCATTCACAAACTCCATTAAATTAAATCTCTAATTCAGCACTAGTGCCTTGTCGATCACTTGGATGCGTTCTTTATTGATATTCATATAGCATATAGAGTACCAGTATAAAAATTGTCATGAGCTGGAGGAATGTTAGCGGACAATAATTTTGATATTTTGTAACTATCAATTGGTCATTAATGGTATTTTTAATGGTGTGAGATTACATCTAATGATGAAAAATCATTTACTTTTATTTTGATGGTTAAGTGCTGGTCAAAAAACACAAAAGTTGCTGATCCCGACTTTTTCGAAAATTAAAGGAGAAAACTCTTGATTGGAATGTTAGATTTATAAAAGTATGGAGATTGGTGAATAATACTCATTAGAGTATTGTTAAGTCGTCCAGAATAAATTTATTCCAAGATTTGATAATAAAAAAAATATTTGGAAAAAAACACACTAAACCTAAACTCTAAACAAAAAGTGATGAAAGTGTAACTTAAAAATAAAATACAATACAATTTTTGTTTTTAATTGACAATTAATTATTAGTATTTAAAAATATAAATTAAAAGCATAGAGTTAAACGGTTGAATTAAAAGAAGAGCAATGTTAGGGGCCAGCAATTTTTGTGATTAGTAGCCATTAAATAACTATCATTGATGAGTTAATGGTATGAGATTGATGCGAGATTTCATCCAATGATTCACCTTTCTCTATTGGTTATATGCTGGCCAAAATTTCATAAAGTTGCTTACCCCTAAACTTTTCCTTAAAAGAATTGGATTACTAACTAAAAATGTTAGTCAATATAAATTAAAATTGCTAATCTTTAAAGTTTTTTTTGTAAAACAATACTATTTAGCCAATATTCACTCAACCAACACCTTAGCTAATACGATCAACAATTTAAGTTTTAGTTACTTGTTTAATTAAAATATAAAGGAGAGACATTTTTTTTACAAAAGGGGTTGTTCATCAAATGAATGAAGACGGAAGAGAGTAGGGGAAGAGAAGAAAACATGAAAAGACTGTGTCTATTGATTTACTTTTTTATTTATTAAATATGTATAAAAATAATAAAAAATAAATATAATTAATTGATATGACAAGTGGTCTATAATTTAATTAAAAAGTCTTGAGTTTAAATTGTAAAAATAATAATCTTTTATGAATTATATTTTATGTATAATGAAGGATGTTAACAAAAAAAATTGGATACGACTAATAACCCTCCAATATTCCTAATATAGATGAAAGGAAAATAGCAACAGTGATAAATTGACATTTTTAGTCTTCCATGTTGAAATTTTATGGAAAAATATAAAAATAAAATTGAGAAGAGAAAATATAGGAAATTAATTTAATTTTTTATTAGTTAATTTTAGTTAATTTTAGAGTTTAGATTTATAATTTTATAATAAAAAATATTTTAGAAAAGCAAAAGTTAGACAAAAAAAGATTCTTAAAAGATATTATTAATAAAACTATTCTTGAATAATTTGAAAATATGACAAAAATAATTAATAAATATTATATTTTTTATAAATAAAAAAAACTTTCGTATTTTAAAGGGTTTATCGATCCATTTATCCAAAATTTTGTATAATATTTGAATAAATATTTAAAACTATTTTAAAAAATTCAGAACAAAATTTGATATATAGATTTTTCATTTTATTTTTCAAAACAAAATTGGTCATTCATAATATTTTTTTTAAAAAATTCACTTGACATATAATTATCAAATTCTAAAGATGAAAAAAAAATCCTATTTTCTAATAATACTTATAAAAAATTACATCAAATTTTTATTTCTAAAGTCTTTTTTCCAATATATATATTTAATATCTAATTTTTCTTTTGTCACATTTTTTAATTTTTGAAATGCTTATTTGCTATTAATATCTTTTGAAGTTATTTTTGTCAGCAATGTCAACTTTTGAGTACTATTTTAGTATTTTACTTTTAATATTTTTATTCTTTATTATTGAATTTTTAGGAAAAAAATAAATTAAGAAGAGAAAATATAGAGAACAAATTTTTAATTTGTCACAGCATTAGTTAAGTTTAGAGTTTATGTTTATGATTTAGAATTTATCATTAAGAATTTATCATTTAGAATATACAATTTGAAATAAATAAAATAATTTTAAAAATTAACTAATATTAACTAAAAAGTAATTTTCTAATATTACTCTATTGAGAATATTTTGTAAAAAAAAAAAATGGCAGATACGTTTTGGTAGTATTTTGCAAAAGCCATATTGCTTTAATTGAATATATATTTAAGTAGTTGGGATTTGTACATTAGGGTTTCCTCTACAGTTAGCTTTGGTCTTCATCTAAAAGGTGTGAAGACTCGATTTTTTTTTCCCAATAAAACAAGTAAAATTATAGAACTGTGTAAATAATTAAGACAATAAGTTCATAATGATGGTTTATAACATAAAATTGCTGCAAAACTTACTCAAATAGGATAAGTCAGTTAATTGCATTTTTTCGCTTAGTCAAAGAACAATAAACTAGCATATCACATGTTTGCTTAACCTAATAATAATAATAATAATAATAATAATAATAATAATAATAATAATAATAATAATAATAATAATAATAATAATGTTTAAATTGATATTTATCAACATGTTATGCAATTTAAATAGTTGAAAAAGTTGAGTTTTTTTTTTTTTTTTTTTTTTTTTACGTTTTTTATCATCACTACCGGTAACATCCTTTATATAGGTGATCTGAGTTATAATTAGAGAATAAATTGGTAAAATTTTTTGTATGTGTGTATTCTTTGTATGAATAATATATATGATTTTTATTATTATCTAAATTATTTGGTTCAATTTTTTTTATTTCTCACCTACAAATTTTAATGTATTATTCTATCCTATTAATTAAGTCAATTACCCAACAAAAAAGTCTCGGCAATAAATTTGAAGACGATTTTGTATAAAAAGGATAAAAGAAAAATGGTTCATGATGCAAAAATGGGAAAAGGAAGCATCTGATACCATGATTTGTGAAGGAAACTTCATATTTTATTTTATTTTATTTAGAAGAGTAAAGGGATGAAAGAAACAAAGTGGCTTTGCGTCTCATCCATCCACGGGAAAGCAAAATTCCAAAGGGTTCATTGAGTGCCAGAATTTGTTCCATTCGAATATAATGCAGTCTTCAACTTGCACAATTCATATGTCACCGGGTTTTTCTAATTTCATTTTGATGCTTTCCTATCTCCTCTCTGCTTTCTCACGATTCCAATTTTTCAACCCAAAAAAATAAATAAATAAAAAATAAGAAGAAAGAAATTATAGATATACAGAAGTAAAAGAATTATTCTTTTTACGATTACACTATGTGCACGTCAAAATTAACCATCAAAGTTAGTTATTAATATAAAATATACATTGAAAATAAATTAAATCACATATGTATTTATATATAAATACATTAGTAGCTGAGTATATTAATAGTATTTTTATTCTTTTTAACATTATCTTTTAGGTGAACACTTAAATGCAGTTTTTTTTCTTTTGAAGTTAATAGTTGAGAACAATAAAATAATAATTTAATCAAATTTATCAAATAATTTATGGAAAGTATGAGGAGTCAATGAAATATTTATACAATGTGTACAATGGAGGTTTATAGAATATTAGAGATATAATCATTAGTGCTACCTTTTCCCATCAACTGAAGTTTTTGGGATGAGTGGTATCATAATATAGTATTAGAGCGTTAGATCTGAAAGGTCAAGAGTTCGATATTTGGTGAACCCCAAAATCAATTTAATTTTTCGAGAAGATGTTTATTATCCCTAGTAGTTTTTATTTAAATTTTAACAACTTTAATTTTTTGGACATACATTAAACTTGATGAAATTGGAAGGTAAAAAAATTGCACGGACTTTTTATGTGACTTGTATGGAACTTGGAATTGTATTAAAAATGTTTGATTTGGTATCCAAGACTATAGATTATTCTAATACTTTGATTCATAGCAATACTATCTATATAATTTGTTGAGGTTTAACAGCACTTGAAATTGCCGCAATGTCAAGTGCATGGATGAGCACTGAAGAATACTGAACCTGTAGGCCATGCCCAACAAACCCAGCAGAGTAACAGAGCATAACCAAATTTCATGGTGCTTTTGTAATTTGTGCCACAAATTCTTTTATCCTTTCACCTTCATGCCATGGAATTTCTGAATTTCATGCCTCTGAAACTTCACGTCAATCCAAAGCATGTCTGCACCCAATATTTTATGCATGTATGTGTTAGTAATGTTACATACACCACTTAGATCCGGTTTGCTAAAATTTCAACTTTAAAAGTTTTTATTTTTTTCTAATCCAAGTTAGTGTTTCAAAGATAGTTTTACAAAGTTGTAACAATTATATCTAGTAAATAAATAAAAAATATTTTTTATAACAAAAAATATATTTAGTAAAATTGTTTTTAATATTTAGAATGGCTTTAATAAACAAAGAGTAAGAATATATATATATATATATATATATATATATATATATATTTAAATATTAGAAAAATAGAAAAATAGAAACTTTCAATAATATATATTCACGGTATTTTTGCATCATATTTACACTTATCGTCACATAATTGCTAATCATTATATAATATATAATGATCAAAATTTTTTATAAGTTAATCACCCATGCTTAAATAAAATTCAACGCGTGGGAATCTTATCCTATTTCAATCTCAAAAGGTGACACATCAGGCATCCTTACAAAGTAAGGAGGAAAATGGGATCCAAAACTATATACTATACAGCAGAAATTTGTATTTATCCCAATATTACATTAGATAAAAACGTTATAGAACAAAAGGGAAAAAAAATATAGACAAAAAGTTTTAAATATTTAGTGTTCTTGGAAATTGAGGAGGAACAATTAATAAAGGAACTACCTACCCTATTAACCCAAAGTAAAATAGATAGGTAGATACTTTAACAAAGATTTTATAATTATTTTTATATAAAATATTTTATTTTAATTATTGAATAATAAATTATAAAATTTAATTTTTATATATTATAAAAATATTATTTTTATTTAAAATATAATTAAACAAATAAATCATATTTTTTAAATAAAAATCATTATAAAAATTTTTTTGACATTTTTATTAGAGTAGTTATCAGATAAATATATTTATCTTGAGGTATTTTTTTTAACTAATGTGATAGTTGAATTTACTTACTTTACATATAAATAATGGAAAGAATGAGAAGTTAAGACACAAATCCGTTGTTGTACTTACTTAATTGCATCTTTATGAAGTTCACTCTTGACTTTTTAATAGATGGCAACATCATCATAAATAAGGACATAACCATTGAAGACACTCTTTCTTTCCTTAACATTCATGTCAAATTTTGTATGAGTTATTATTACTATTGTTTAATAATGTTTAATTCTTATGCACGTGCAATGAACAACCTTGGCTTGTTCATCATTTTTCAGCAATATTATTCATTATGTATGTTTTAGGTCCCACAGCAAACGAGTGTGCTAGAAAGTGGCATAATATGCCACTAGAAACACAAAGAACCAAACTTATTCTACAATCACGAAAGTTTTTACCTTTCTCTCCACTTTATTCATTTATCTTAAAACAATGTAATTTCTTGAATTATTGAATTTCCATTTCATTTCTATGGCTTTTATCTATCTCAACTCTTTATACTTATTTGTTAATTTTAAATTTAACATTTCAGCTCATAATACACTGTAATAGATCTAGCTCTTTATATTATATAAAATTTACAATCATTCTGTGTATATACAAAAAATCAACTATCAAATTAATCATTAACATAAGATGTATCTTTAAATATAAGATACAATTAAAAATAAATTAAATAACACATGTATTTATAAATGAATACATGATAGTATTTTTGTGAAATATAAACCTTAAAAAAAAGTTTACAAATTTGTTAACAGTTGTATTTTTTGGTTGTCTACGGTATCCTTTAGCCCAATAGGATAAGGACTAATCCATCGTAGATCGGGGTTCTATTTAAGGGTCTGCTTCTAGTCAATGAATTGCTGCATATACAAAATGGAATTCAAAACTCCAACACTTACTTAAGCAGACAAATTGAGTTGACTACTCGACCAACCAAGTTATTAGTTTTAACCGTTGTATTTTAGTTGAGTAATAAGATATTGATCTAACACCTTCCATTCAAAAGGTATTGAACCTTTAAAGTAGTTAGTACCAACCTTCCTTCTAGTTGAAGTTCCTGTTTTATTTTCCACATCTTGAATTCGTTCACTTCAGAATTCAGATTCTCTTAAAACCACTTAGTACTTCTCTGCCACTATCATCATCATCATCCAAAGATGAAAGGCATTGATATCTTCTGTGCTTCACAATCCTCAACAGCCATATCTCATGCCATGGAACAAGCCTCCTCTTCTTCTTCTTCTTCCAACACCTTCCATCTGGGTGGCAGGGCCCTCGACCGCCACAACCCCATCATCATGGATTCTAGAAGAACACCTTCTAGAGACTTCACTCTCCCACCGACTCCCACTTCCGTTGACCCCAAACCTGGCCACCATGATCTCCAAAAGGGTAAGAAAAAATCATCATCATCGTCTTCTCCTCCTTCTTCTTCTTCTTCTAAGAGAAGTTCAAGAAAGGGTCATGATAAGAAAAAGAGTGTGACAGAGAATAAGGTGACTGAACATTTTACCAACAATCACTCTTCAAAGGCCATTGATAGTGTTGTGAGAAGGAGTTGGGTCACTCCTGCTGGTTCATCAAGGTATCTGCTAAGTGACATATCAGATTATGATCCTGTTTTGGCTCTAACTACTTCTAATATTAATGTTGATGATGATGAAAAGAAGGGTCATCAAGTTGTTCATAATCAAGATGAAACAATAAAACATCATCATGCATCTAATTCTAAACCCTCTAGCTCCTCCTCTGCTCCAAAATCTGCTTCGTCAAACCAGGTAATTAAGTTTAACCTTTTTAAACATGTCTTTTTGCTTCAATTTATTAGACGATGATGATTTGATATGTTGCTCATGAACAAGAACAGAACAATGTTACTATTACTGTCAACAAAAGTTATAGCAAAAGTTCCAGTTTTCTAATAAGATTTTTTACAGGGTTTAGCTAAAGATTAGTATAGTTATTGAAATGTTTACTTTATATAAACAAAACACGTATTACAAATTTGAATTTTGTATATTTTTATAAAAAAACTTCTTCGGTAATCTTAACATGTTGCTAAAGCTTTTTTACATAGGAATAGACACGTGTGAGTTGTTATACATCTACCATGTTTTTTATGCAATAATTTTGTTTTTGGACTTAAAACATAAATTAGTATATTTATTTTTTGTCTTGTATTAAAACTTTATTTTTTGAATAAGTAAACATTCAAATTGGTTTTTAAAAATTTTATACTTTAGTCTCCAATAAATTTTTATTTTATAAAAACTTTTAAAAATTATTTTCGTCATGTATATTGGTCTATCCATCATTTTCAATTAAACTTTAAATATGTATATTGAACAAATAAGTTTTTAATAAATTTTATTATTAGATAATTAAGTCTATAAAAAATACATTCTAATAAAAGAAGAAATTGGTCCAATAAAAATAATTTTCAAAAATTTTTAGAAATAAATTTTTTTAAAAACTAATCCCATTTAAAATTCTTTGAGAATAAATTTAAATATTTATTTTTTTGAATAATAAAAAGTAAATTATATATTTTTTAACATAAAAACTGATATTATATTACAGAAATCATTTATCCTAAACATTTCAATTATTAAACAGAAATACACAAATCAGTGCATTTAACCATACGAATAAATCTCTTCACAGGTTGTGGTATTAAGGGTTTCTCTACATTGCAAAGGTTGTGAAGGCAAAGTGAGGAAGCATCTCTCTAGAATGCAAGGTAAAATAATAAATTTTTTGTGACACCAGCTTCTTATTATTTGTAATTATACTATTATATTAATCATTAATATATGGCAGGAGTTACATCCTTCAACATAGATTTTGCGGCAAAGAAGGTGACAGTAGTTGGGGATGTGACTCCATTGAGTGTATTGGCAAGCATATCAAAGGTTAAGAATGCACAATTTTGGCCACCACCACCTTCTGGATCCGCTAGTAATCCAGAATCAAGAAAAAGAAACTTGGCCTAACGAATTATGAAATTAAAGAAGTTAGACTATTGTTACTATTATTATTGGTATTATTGTTCTATGTTATGATGAGTTTAGTTTAATTTGAAGAGCAATCTAGTTGGTTTAAATGCAAATGGAAATCTTAGCAGTGTATGTAGACTTGACTTTGAATTTAATTTTGAATGAAACAAGAAATAGATCTAAAAACTAGTAGAAAGGAATGCAATTTTGTGTCATGATTAGTCTAATTTGACTGTATCTATGTATATTGCTATGCAAATTTTTAGTAAATTTGGGTTGGTTCGATATCTAGTGATTTGAAAACAAAACCTACTTCTTTTTATGAGTATCTGTTTTTATTTGTGCACCGAAAATAGATTTTTTGAACAAATAAATAAAAAGAAAGAACTTGAAATAAAAGATAAACTTGAAAGGTTTGAAATGGATAAAATTCAAGAACAAAATAAATGACTTTTAAATTTAAAATAAGCAGTAAAATACTTTTGATGTGATCAAAGGACTTTGAATTCAAATACATGCAACAACATAAAAAAAAGAAAAGAAAGAAAGAAAAAAAACTTGGCAAAATGAAAGTAAATTTACAAGAAATCTAAAGAAAATTTAAAGACAATGAAAAGAACTCTACAGAAAAGGAAGCTCTAAACAAACTCGGAAAGTTTATGAGATATAAGAGTACGAGAGTATTTTCTAAATAAGAATTCTAACCCTTGTTCCTTTCAAGCCTTATCTATTTATAGAATAATTCGACCAATCTTGTATTGATAGATATCATCTTTAAACATATGCAAAATAACTGTTCCCAAATGCTGGTTCGAGTAACTGTCACCTCTGCACAACTTGTCTTCGATTTTGATACTTTGACCATTAGTTTCGACCTAAAATAACTTTGTATAAATCAACACTTTCGACTTCGACTTCCTTCTTCTCGACTTGACCACTTAATCATTCTTTGACCATTCAACCGATCTCTTTGATCAAGAAATATTCGACTAAGTTATATATGGACAACCAAAATCCAAAAAGGGGTTAGCACGATCACGATGGTTTCTAAAAAAAAGAGATTACACTGTCTATATATTAATCAAATTGGTTGATATTTTTTTTATGATGATAAAATTGGTTTAAAGGTTTAAATCGATTATCTAAATTTTAAACCGTCAGTTAAGTTAGATTTTCATTTATTGAGTGATGGGACACTTTGAATCAAAGAAATTACTCAGAATTGTAACATTACATAGGTTGATCTGGCACTTAAATTTGTAGGTGCTAAAAAAATTAAATATCCATGTCCAATTAGCATGATAGATTTTATGTATAAGATAATATCCAAGGTCCTACCAAAAAAGATGAGGAGGGTTTTGTCAATTCTAGTAGGTGAGACTCGGTGCATTTCTGAAGGGTCTGAAGATTCATAATGCATGGTGCTTAGATTGCATGCCAAACGGTCCATTGATTGAAGTTAAAGAGATAGTTAGCAGCGATTATTAAGTTAGACTTTAAAAAAGCTTATAACAGAATCAAGTAGGGGTTTGTGGGTATAATGTTGGCGAAGATGGTTGTTGTAGATAAATGGAGGGGTTGGATTAGTGATATGAATTTTAAATATTTGTGACATAAAGAATTCAAGGGATATATACTTCAAATGTTTCTGGCATGAATAGTTTAAGTATTATTTAGTAGTTATTAGTTAATATTTTTAAATATTAGAATGTTCAATTTATTTTTATGTATTTTGATTTTATTTATTTAGTTAGTAGATTGGACTTCATGTTAGTGAGTTTGTTATTCTCTTTATTTTAATCTAATAACAAGTTATAAATACCTCCTAAACTAATGTGGTTGTCAAGTAGAAGCTAGAGAGTAAAAAGTACTTTCGGCTTTCGTGATGACACTATAGTGTGGGCAAATAAAGTTGAGTGAATCCCTCTCTTGTTGTATCGAGAAATTGAAGAGAAGGTTGAGTGATTTCCTTAAATTCAATTTCCAAAATATGGTGTGAACAAGTTAGGTTAAGTGAGTCTATTTATTATTGTATTGAGAAATAGGATAAAAAGGTAGAATGATTTTATTTGTATTCAATTTCATATTTTATTTTTGTTTTCAATTTTAATTTATTTTTTATTCATTTTCAATCATTTCTTTGATTTTCATCTTATCCTAATTTCTACTTCATATCAATTAAAGAGTGTGTGGATACAATATCTATATTGTTATCGTCGAAATCGTTCAAGATGGGTGTGGGTTTGCAACAAGGAGATTTCATCTCTTTTTTTTTTTTGTATTAGTAGTGGATGTGTTGAATAGGATGATTTCTGAGGCAATAAGGAATGGTGTAAAACCCATGAAATTAATGAATAATAAGTCAATAAATTAATTATTAATTTAAAAAATTAAAAAATAAAATTTTATAGTGTAATGAGGTAGAGCTAATTAAAATAAGAATTTTGACACTAATTTTAAAGAATTTGGCCTAACATTGAGCCGAACGGGCTGAACCGGCCCATATTAGGCCCAAGGCCCAACCCAATACCCATTAAATGAAAAGAGCTTCAGCTCTTGTCCCTTCCCTCAAAGGAGAATACGCTGGAACTTGGCAAAAAGGGGGAGGGTTACGGTGAGAAGAGGAGAAGGAAAAACCTAATCACCTCCAATCTTCAATTGCTTATATCTTTCAATTCAGAACTCCGATTGACGAGCTGTTAGTGGCCACACGTTCGTCTCGAAATTCTCTACAAAACCCATATAACAAAATTATTGGTAAGTCTCACTTTCATTCCCAGCTATTCACTCTTCAGTTTCAAAATTTTTGGGCTTTGGTGTTAAGATTTTGTGTAATTTCGGTGTTTAGGATCAAATTAACTTGGTGGACTTACCGAATCTTATCCCAATTTCCTGTTGATAAGGTGTGAAATCTCTAATCCTTGTGAAATTATGTATATAGAAAACCCTATTTTGATTTAGTGGTGTTTATGTGATACAAGATTGATTTATATATTTTGAGTGCAAATTGGTGGTATTGGAAACTTGAAGTTGGCTTTGGGGCTGGAAAATCTGTTTGGTGAGTGACGTGGTGGAAAATCATCGATTAAGAGTTTTTAGGAAAAACGGCGTTGCAAGTATAGCTCTTAACCAATGAAGATTCCGCGTATCAATTTAAAAGAGTTGTCACAAAATTTTAGAAATAAAATACTGGGAGTATGAATCCCAGGTCATCTCCCAACGAGTTGCAGAGTGAATGCTAATTTATTAATTAGGGGTTTTCAAGAGAGTTGATTTTGGATAATGAGCAATTAAATAGTTGTAAATTAAAGAAATAAAAACTAAGAATGATTATTAATATTCTAAATAAAAAGACCTTGACTGGGGGAAATGATCAATTGGAAGTTCTATCCTTGTTGGGATCTCTTAGGTGTAGTATCAAAAAGGTTGTTGTTTTCACTTAGTTAACCCTTACTAAATAAAAGAAAGTCAAGTGATTGAGCTAACTCTCATTCACAAATCCTAGTACTCTCTCTTGGAAAGGTCTAGCGTTAGTAAATACAGAACTAGCCAACAACTTCCAGTTTAATCTTCACTTAATCCTTCCAACTCAAGTGTCTCCTTTTAATCAACTCCCATGTCAAGTAGGGAATCTACTCCATTGACATGAATATAATACTCAGAAACATATAAGAAGAAGACATAATAAATTAAATAAAATAGAGACTGAAAATTAATTAAAAATAAAAGTAATCATCTGTATCAACAATTCATGAAAATAATCCAACTACCACTTTAAACAAGAATGAAGAATATGGAATAAATAAAAGAGCAAGTAAGGAAACAAACTAGAATAGTGTCTTCAACGGAGGTGATGACTCTTCAATATCCGAAGCAAAAAAAGTATAGAACTAATAAACTATGAATGTAAAGAGAACCTAGAGGAAGAGTAGTTCCTCTCTAGATTCAAATCTAAAATTCTAAAACTATCCTAATGAGAATGTGTGTTGATCTGTGTTGAGTCTCTGCATGTTTCCTGGCTTTATTCTGTGTTTTTGGGCTAAAAACTGGGTCAAAATTCGGCCCGAAATCGCCCCCAGCATTTTCTGTTATCTCTGCAGATCGCGCAGGTCCGTGTGCACGTTATTCAGCGATTTTCCTTGTCACGTGTATGCGTCATCCACGCGTGCGCGTCATTTGTGTAGACTCCAATTCGCGCATACGCGTCAGGCACGTGCACGCGTCGTTGTGACTTTCTCCATTCCGCGCGCTCGCGTGAGCCATGCGCGCGCGTCGATGCTCGATGGTCATCTCCTTAGTTTCTTGTGTTCCTTCCATTTTTTTGCAAGCTTCCTCACCATTCTCTAAGCCATTCCTGCCCTGTAAAGCCTGAAACACTTAACACACAGATCACAACATCGAATGGTATAAAGGAGAATTGAAATACACAAATTAAAGATCTCTAGAAAGCAAGTTTTCAACCATAGAACAAACTTAGGAAGTGATTGTAAAATCATGCAGTTCATATGAATAAGTGGATAAAGACTTGATGAAACCACTCAATTAAACGCAAGATAAACCATAAAATAGTTGTTTATCAGTGAGGTCTGGGAACTTGTGTATCAAGGGCTTGCGGTGCCTTGTGGCTTAAAGAGAAATCGGCTAAGGTATGTTTTTAGTTTCTCGTAACTAGAATATAATGTCTTGTGAAAACTTAGGCTAGATGACCATATGTTAAGTTGTATGATATGTATGATCGAGGATTAGAGACTTGTGGTTAGAATTGTTGAGTGAGTGATTGAAATATATGATGAATGATTGATGATAATTTATGTTGGATAATGACGTTAATGAGAATTTGTGAAGGATGATGATGATATTGAGTATAAGAATGATGACTTTGTTAATTGGTGAGTTTTAATTTTGATGCCAATTTAGTGATTTTAGTAATGTAGTATATGTAGGATTGATGTGGATATTTAGTATGTTGGTAAAGGTATGAATGTGGGGTATGGTTGATGAGGTGATGGTTTTAATGAACTATAATGATACATTGATGATTGATGTTCTAGTTAGATTAATGAACAAGAATTATTATTGTTATTTCAAGGATGAATAATGCTGTTTGGATATATATTGTTGGGTTAGAGTTGTTGAAATAGAGTGTTGTATGCTATGGAATGAATGAGAAGGTGAAGATGATAGTTTGGGTTGTTTTTAATGTTGTGTAGAACCTTGGAATGTTGATTGAAAATTGTGATTTTGGTGAAAATAGAGGTTTGAGATTTGTTGAGAAAATCTGGTTTTTGGTCAAATTTCGGCGAGCCATAACTCGGCTTCCGGACCCCAAAATGTTTCAAACTTGTTTCATATAAAAATTGGGTCTGTGAAATTTACGCCGTACAAAGACAAGAACGGATGAAAAATGTTTTAAAACAAAAAAGTTATGTGCATCGAAAATTTGGTATGTAAGATTGAAATTCTGTAGACTTAAACATGTTTTACTAATCTGCAATGCACGTGTACGCAAACCCCTCCATACGCGGATGGGTGTCTCTGTTTAACATGCATACGTACGCGGACGAGGTAACGCGTACGTGTGATTGCAAATTACACTCCCACGCGTACGCGTGACCTCTATTTCAGCAAACATGAATTTTTTGATTTAAAGCTCAATTTCGAACCCCTAAACCTCTATTTTTACTCCCCAATATCCTAAACTAAAATTTAATTATAGAAAGGGAGTTGAACATTGAGAGGATAATAACTTGCGAGTGAAGAAAGATTGTAAATGGGTGATGTAAATTGAAAAATTTAACGGGGATGCTGGTTTGTAAATAAATATGATTGTGGCCCCGGGTAGTTGGCAGTGGCGATGTCTACTTGCTCCGGGTATGAGACAGGGAAGAAGAACTATGAAAAATAAATTTGATTATGGAGTTTTAAATGAATATATATTTATGATACCTGGATAGTAGCAAGGATGGTGGTTCGTCCCACTTGCTCCAGGTTAATGTTTGAGATTTGATAACGATGATGCTTGATTTAAACTGAATGAATGTATGTTTGAGACCCTGAGCAGTAGCAAGGATGGTGGTTCGTGCCACTTACTCCAAGTCAGTGATTCTGATGCCTGGATAGTAGCAGCAGTAGTGGTTATTCCACTTGCTCCAACTTGAGCTTTTAAACACCCGCCTGGGTAATAGCCGCAATAGTGGTTATTCCACTGGCTCTGGGTTGAGCGGATAGTAGCAAGGGGATTGTAGCTCAAATCCACTTGCTCCGCAATAGGGGTTTTAGTTTATGGTTAGCTATCAGGACGTGTTGGGTTGGCTATATAATTGACAGATGATATCATCAGCCATAGGACATGCATTCATCATATGTATTTGTCTATTTTTCTTAAGTTTGCATTTCTTGGGATTGTCTAATTGATAATCTATGCTTACCTGCTATATTTGTTACCTGCTATAATTGTATTCTTCTTGTATTTGTCATTGTCTGTTTGCTTGTATGTGTGGTTCCACCGGAGTTGGGGGTTTTGGAAGAAAGTAGACGACAGAGGGTTTCAGTTATAGTTTAGTTAAGATTTAAAACTTTAGATTACCTACCTTACTTATGGTTTACAATTTATCACTTTTAAGTTTATAATCTGAGTGTCAAAGTTCTAAGATTGTCTTCAGCTTTCCCAGGACATTATATGTTAGTGATGTGGGCACTGTTACCATGCTGAGAACCTCTGGTTCTCACCCTATACATAGTTTGTGATTTTCAGATACAGGATGTGAGGCACTTTGCTGAGGCATTCTGGGAGCTTCTTACATAGAAGACCTTCTTGCCTTTGGGACTTTACTTTTGGTTATAATATTTATATGTAGATACTTATTATCTTCACTACTTATATATATATATATAATGTATTATTCCTTTTAGAGGTTATTTTGGAGAAACATGTTCTGTAAACTTTGTATTTTGGGCTCTTTTGGGAACTCTAATGTATATATGTATATATGCTTATGTGCTCTGGCCAGTTTACTTTCGCGAGCCGAGTCAGAAGCTTTGTTATTTGAATCTTAGAACTCTTTAGTAATTAGCCATGTTTAGCTTACTCTTATTTTGCTTCGGTTACGCTAACGTTGACGTGACGCTTGCGCTTTTGGTTTAACGGTTTTGTTTTTAACTTTGCTACAAAGGATCCTAGTTATAAACAATTTTTCACCTATATTATATTATATAATTTTATTTTTAGAGGTCGTAATACTTTACCACCTCTGTCTTATGACTTAAGCATAAGATTGTGTATGGTAGGGTGTTACATTATGGTATCAGAGCAGTTCGTTCCTCTAGAGCCTGAGAAACAGACTGACTATGCTTCTGGACATACTCTGGGTGTCTATACCTGCTAATTAGGATATCTAAATGATACATGTGGCATGATTGTCCATGAACATGCATTTGGAACTTTGAAGCACTAGACTTGTGATATTGAGACTGATCTACTTGATATCACTTGTTTGGTATGAACAGGAACCATATATCGACTCATGGACATGGTTGTGGGTGCGGTAGGGGTAGATTAGGCAATGCAAATCCTGAAACGGCAGGGAGCAACCCTATGGACTTTATGGTTGCCATAGAGAACATGGCTATGGCTATGCAGGCGATAGCTGAAGCTCTAGGAAATCAAGCGAACCATGGAAACGGTAATAATGGGGATGACGGGCCGGTGACACTTGCTACTTTCCTGAAGTTGCATCCTTCGACCTTCGAGGGAACTACGATCCCTACATAGGCAGACAACTGTCTCCAAGTAATGGAGCGGACTCTACAAGATCAGTAGGTTCCCGAGGAATAGTGGGTGAAGTTTGTGACCTACCAGTTACAAGGTGAAGCTTAATACTAGTGGCAGGGAACACAGTGTATTCTACAACCTGACGGCACTGCGATATTTGGGAGGTGTTTCGAACTGAGTTCTATCAGAGATACTTCCCTAATTTAGTTAGGAATGCTAAGGAGCTTGAACTGTTGCAATTAAAACATGGGAAAATGTCGATTGCTGAGTATACGAACAAATTTGAAGAACTATGCCAATTTTTCCAATCTGTCAAGGTGCTCTGGAGGATTTTGCTGAGTGAAAATGTATTAAGTACGAGAAAGGACTTCGGAGTGACATTCTGGGCTCCATTGGGCCGATGTAGATTAGAGTATTTTCCGAACTTGTGAACAAGAGTTAGGTTGCTGAAGAATGTGTAAAAAAAAGCCACTATGGTAGAGATCAATAACCGAGAATTCCACCGAAGAGACCATAATCAGAATTTGACACCAAGAGGCTAAGAATTCAAGTGAAGAGGATATGTTCAACCATTTCCTCATGATCGGAACCAGGTTGGAACAAATGACAATTACCGAGAAAACGGTAGAGGAAAACAAACAAGATCTACTACGGAGGATCTGACTTGCGAAAGGTGTGGGCACTACCATCTGGATATGCCATGCCATTTCGTATTAGGAGTATGTTACAAGTGCGGGTTACCAGGACATGTATCCCAAAATTGTTCGCAGGGAAGGACTCAAGATATGGGACGATCGAATAAGAAGGGTTGAGGTAATTGCAAAATTGATAACCAAAACTTTAAATTGTAGTATGTGATCTTGAAACACCGCATTCATTTATAGCCTGCGTCAGGGATGAGGATGTAAGACTGAAAGTGTCAAGCTTGGTGTTAAGCTTTGGTTTTGGTTGAAGGGAATAATGAAAGAAAAATTTGTTCGACCGAGTGCTACCCTGTGGAGAACACTCATTTTCTCAGTAGAAAGGGAAGACCATAGTAGTAGACTATATGCGAGAGGGAGAGTACCGGCGAATCTTCGCGACTCGATCTAGCTTTCCTTCTGTACGTGCAATGGAATTTTGTTTCAGATTCCTTTTTCCTCGAACAACGAATGGTTTGTCCTTTAAAATTCTAACTCCTTTACGTGCATATATTTGAATCTATCCATCTATGGGTGAGCATGAGCTTGTTTTGGTATAGACAAATGATTCTTGAGCCTTAGATATTCGCTGAAGGTTGGGTGCTCTCTTCACAACTTTGTATATTTCATGGCCAGCTGAAACTTACTTGATTCAATATGTCTTATCCTTGCTGTCAATTATTTTTGGTCTGGCTTCCTTTCTTGAGATGCACCTTAGTTCTTTTCTTGTGCATTTTGTCATTCTCTAAGAATTAGCCAGAACACCATGCCAGACATCTTTCTATTTCTAACGAGCACCATTTATGTCATTTAATCACCTCTTAAGCCTAATACCTTTTTGGAAATCAACTCGAGTTTAGTTTAATATTTAATACAATTCCTGGATATGACCAGTAAGATGTTAATTTCTTAGAGAAGGACCTCTGGATTTAGAAGATGAACCATGTAAGTATGCAACACCAAGAAGCGTGTTGGGGCCTTATTTCTTACCGACCGTATTGCCTGAAATTACATTGGCGCTCTAGGATGCACCGTGTGTGTCGATGCGTGAATGCGAAGTCTTGAAAGGATTAGCCTTGGTACCAGTACTCGCGATACTTGAATCTAATAAACCATATGACATTACTGCGATGCATTATCAAAGGGTTTAGGATGCACGTGGAAGTAACATCGTAAAGTGATGATAAGTGCCCTCAGTAAGGAGACCCTGAGTGTTGTTGGAGGACGATTAAGGAGAAGGAACCGTTAAGTAAGGTTGTAGTCTAAAGCTGGGCGTTGAGGCAGCAGCTAGAGGTATCCGACTGAATTGATTGCGAGTTTCAAAGAGTTATAAGGCCGAGAGTTTGGGAAGTGCAATAAGAGGGTAAAGAGCTACTAAGAATGTTAAAGCATGTCGAACAAGGGAATCAAGTATCTTGGTTCAGAATTTATAGCCGAAAACAACGAGGAATGATTAAGCAAAAATTGAGTTAAGGTTCTAACTATGCAAGCCGACATAAAAGTTATGCAGACCAACGGAGTGAGCCTAGAGAGTTTAAAAGAGAAAGCTGTGTATTTTTGGAAACTACTTCGGCGACTGGTAACAGATGAGCGATTGACCTAAAGGAGTTTATTTCGAGGTATGTTGGGCCATCTTAGGTATTAGAACAAATTGAACTATTGGTATATCAAGTGTTCTTACAGCCGTGTCTCTTGAACTTGCGTGATGTATTCCATGCCTCTCAGCTCTGAGAATACATTCCTAATACAACTTGTGTACTAGAACTTGAACCAGTTCAATTAAGGAAGGATATGAAGTTTCAAGTGACCCCAATTAGGATTGATAATGTAAACTTTAAGGAACTTTGAGGAAAAAGAGGTCTCATTAGAGAAGTGACTTAGAAATCAAGTTGGGATGGAAATTCACACCGGAGAACTTGAATTGAGAATGAGGATCGACTAATCGCGCTTATTTGCAAGTAATTGAATTTTGGGGACAAAATTTCAAATTAGGTGGGTAGGATGTAAAATCCGTGAAATTAATGAATAATTAGCCAATAAATCAATTGTTAATCCAAGAAATTAGAAAATAAAATTTTATAGTTTAATGAGGTAGAGCTAATTAAAATAAGAATTTTAACACTAATAATTTTAAAGAATTTGGCCCTAGATTGAGCTGAACTGGGCGAACTAGGCTCATATTGGGCCTAAGGCCCAACCCAATACCCATTAAATGAAAAGAGCTTCAGCTCTTGTCCCTTCCCTCAAAGGGAAACACACTGGAACTTGGCAAAAAGGGGAGGGTTATGGTGAGAAGAGGAGAAGGAAAAACTTAATCACCTCCAATCTTCAATTGCTTATATCTTTCAATCCAAAACTCTGATTGACGAGCTGTTAGCGGCCATGCATTCTTCTCGAAATTTTCTACAAAACCCATATAACAAAATTACTGGTAAGCCTCACTTTTTTCCCTGCTGTTCACTCTTCAGTTTCAAAATTCTTGGGCTTTGGTGTTAAGATTTTATGTAATTTTGGTGTTTAGGATGAAATTAACTTGGTGGATTTACCGGGTCTTGTCTCAATTTCTCATTGGTAAGGTGAGAAATCTTTAACCCTTGTGAAATTGTGTATATAGAAAACCCTATTTTGCTTTAGTGGTGTTTATGTAATACTAGATTGATTTATGTATTTTGAGAGCAAATTGGTGGTATTGAAAACTTGAAGTTGGCTTTGGAGGCTGGAAAATCTGTTTTGTGAGGTCTGGGAGCTTGTGTATCGAGGGCTTGCGGTGCCTTGTGGCTTAGAGAGAAATCGGCCAAGGTATGGTTTCAGTTTCTCGTAACTAAAATATAGTGTCTTGTGAAAACTTAGACTAGATGACCATAGGTTAAGTTGTATGATATGTATTAATGAACATTGATGATTGATGTTGTAGTGAGATTAATGAACATGAATTATTATTGTTTTTTCAATGATGAACAATGTTGTTTGGATTTAGATTGTTGGGTTGGAGTTGTTGAAATAGGGTGTTGTATGCTATGGAATGAATGAGAATGTGAAGATGACAGTTTAGGTTGTTTTTAATGTTGTGTAGAACCTTGGAATGTTGATTGTAAATTGTGATTTTGGTGAAAATACAGGTTTGAGGTTTGTTGAGAAAATCAGGTTTTTGGCCGAACTTCGGCGATCCATAACTCGGATTTCAGACCGTCAAATTATTTTAAACTTATTTCATATGAAAATTGGGCCCGTGAAGTTTATGCTATTTAAAGAACGGATGAAAAATATTTTAAAACGAAAACGTTATGTGCATCGAAAGTTCGGTATGTAAGATTAAAATTCTGCAGACTTAAACATTTTTGACTAATCTGCATTGCATGCGTATGCAAACCTCTCCATACGTAGATGGGCATTTTTATTTGGTATAAATGCATACGTCGACATGGTACTGCGTACGCGTATGTGGCCCACACGTACGCGTGGCCCCAGTTTCAGCAAACAAGAATTTTTTTATTTAAAGCTCAATTTCGATCTCCTAAACCTCTATTTTTACTCTCCAATATTCTAAACTAAAATTTAATTATAGAAAGGGAGTTGAACATTGATAGGATAATAACTTTTAAGTGAAAAATATTTTAAAGGGGTGATGTAAGTTGAAAAGTTTAACGGGGATACTGGTTTGTAAATAAATGTAATTGTGGCCCCGGTAGTAGGCAGTGGCAATGCTCACCTGCTCTGGGTATGAGATAGAAAAGAAGAATTATGAAAAATGAATTTGATTATAGAGTTTTAAATGAATATATGTTTGTGATACCTGGGTAGTAGTAAGGATGGTGGTTCGTCCCGCTTGCTCCAGGTTAATGTTTAAGATTTGATAACGATGATGCTTGATTTAAACTAAATGAATGTATGTTTGAGACCCTGGGTAGTAGCAAGGATGGTGGTTTGTCTCACTTGCTCTAGGTCAGTGATTGTGATGCCTGGGTAGTAGCAGCAGTAGTAGTTATTCCACTTGCTTCAGGTTGAGCTTTTAAACACCTGCCTGGATAGTAGCCGCAGTAGTGATTATTCCACTGGCTCTGGGTTAAGCGGGTAGTAGCTCAAACCCACTTGCTCTACAATGGGTGTTTCAGTCCCTGGTTAGCTATCAGGACATGTCGGGTTGGCTATAAAATCGACAGATGATATCATCAGCCATAGGGCAGACATTCATCATATGCATTTGTCTATTTTTCTTGAGTTTGCATTTCTTGGGATTGCCTAATTGATAATCTATGCTTACCCGCTATATTTGTTACCTGCTATAATTATATTCTACTTGTGTTTGCTATTGTCTGTTTGCTTGTCTGTATGGTTCCACATGAGTTGGGGATTTTGGAGGAAAGTAGACGACGGAAGATTTCAGTTATAGTTTAGTTAAGATTTAAAACCTTAGATGACCTACCCTACTTATGGTTTACAATCTATTACTTTTAAGTTTTATAATTCGAGTGTCGAAGTTATAAGATTGTCTTCGGCTTTCCCAGGACATTATATGTTAGAGATGTGGGCACTGTTACCATGCTGAGAACCTCTGGTTCTCACCCCATACATATTGTGGTTTTTAGATGCAGGACGTGAGGCACCTCGTTGAGGCATTCTAGGAGCTTCTTACCGCGAAGACCTTCTTACCTTTGGGACTTTACTTTTGGTTATAATGTTTATATGTAGATACTTATTATCTCCACTACTTATATATATATATATATATATATATGATGTATTATTCCTCTTAGAGGTTATTTTGGAGAAACAGGTTTTGTAAACTCTGTATTTTGGTCTCTTTTGGAGACTCTCATGTATATATATATATATATATATATATATATATATATATGCTTATGTGCTCTGGCTGGTTTACCTTCGCGAGCCGAGTCAGAAGTTTTGTTATGTGTATCTTGGAACTCTTTAGTAATTAGCCATGTTTAACTTACTCTTATTTTGCTTCGGTTACTTTAACGTTGATGTGAGGGTTGCGCTTTTCGATTTAGCGCTTTTGTATTAACTTTGCTATAAAGACTCCTGGTTATAAACAATTTTTTACCTATATTATATTATATAATTTTGTTTTTAGAGGTCGTAATACTTTACCACCTCTGTGTTATGACTTAAGCATAAGATTGTTTGTGGTTGGGTGTTACAAATGGGCGTGTTTCTTATACGTTAGTGGCAAAGGGTAGTGTGAAATTGTTCCACATTTTCAATTTGTGGATGACACCATTCTATTTTATCCACTGCATGAGGAGTCCATTCATAATCATAAGTGGTTATTGAGGTGCTTTGAAATTATGTCTAGGTTGAGTATTAATTTTCATAATTGTAGCTTGATTCCCATCAACTGTGAATGAGTAGGTAATTATATGTGTGTTTTGTTGAAGTGTAAGTTAGCTGAGCTCCCTATAAGATATTTGGGTATATTATTGGGGCGAATCCAAGGTGCGTACAGACTTAAAAACTTGTGATTGATAAGGTTGACGAGGAGAAGTTGTCTTTATGGAAGGCTAAAGATTTTGAATAAGGTGGGAAAGTTAGAGTTGATTAAATCTGTTATAAGTAGTCTGCCAATATATTATTTAAATTTGTATAAGATATCAACTGTAGTTGCTAAGAAAATGATAGCATTATAATGTAGATTTTTAAAGAGTAAAGAAGATGGTAAGGCTGGTATGACCTTAGTAAATTGGGAGTTAGAGCCACTTAATGAGCTTTTTGAGAGTTTGTTGCCAATTAAATTGGCCATTGGGAGTGAGAATGTGTTGGTTTGGAAGTATGACAAGAAGGGTATTCATTTCACAAATTCCTTTGAACAAGTGCTATAGACGAATTTGTTAGAGGATGTGAATGAGTTATAGTAATCTAAGGCCATCTAGAGGGACTTGGTTTCCTCACGAATTGAATTATTTTCATGGTATATATTAGTATGGAGGTTGAATACGAAAGACATTTAGGTAGACTGGATATGATTGATTGTAGGGATAATGTTCATGTGCTAAGTGATAAGGAAGTTGAAACAATAAATTTTTTGCTTGGTCTATGTGATTATACGTTGTACATTTGACGTGCTTGGATTCAAGAATTGGTCAGATGTTAAGCGGTGTCAAGTACTGTGATAAAGCTCTTTGAGAGTTAGGTTGTGGTTTCAATGAGAGAAGAAGTTGGAAAAAGTAGGTTATCAACTTTTATGCTATAGTGTGGAATGTATGGTTGTAGAGAAATAAAATGATCTTTTAGTACTCAGCTATAGATAAAAAAAAACTTATTCACAGATCTTTTATGAGTGAAGAAGACTAGCAAAGAGTGACAACTTTACAAATAAAATCATGTGTAGAAGTAGAGTGCGATTCTTTTAGTTCACTTTTATCTTTTTTGTTTTATTTTTATCTCTTGTAAATTATAATAAACTCCAATTTATTGAATTCTTTCTTTTAAAAAATTAAAATGCTGACTTAAAATATTAATTGACATGTGGTATGCTATTATTCGCCAAATTGACATGAAACAAAAAAATATTTTACTTAATTTGGTCGATAAAAACTACAGACTCAATTTGATTGGTTTCAATTTAGAAAACAATTTAAAAAATTTTTTATTAGTAAATTTAAATGTTATGTTAGGGCTTAAGATAATTTATATTTAAAATAAAGAACTAAAATTTAGTCTTTAATTTTTGTTACATCCAAATTATCAATATTTTGAAAATTAGATTGGATCGACCGGTTAGATTGGTCCGATCAAGAACCACCTATATATCTGATCGGTTCATTAAAAAAATCGCCATTTAGAAAACCATTGAAAAATCGCTAAATTATTTGAGAACTAGTCAACAAACTAAACTGGGATGCGGCCTTTAACGATGTCGTTTTGGATTTTTATATATAAAATAATAAAAATTGAAAAAAAAAGAATTCTTAGAATTTGCTTTCCTCTCCCTTACACTATACTCACTGTTCAGAGTCTTAGAACAAAAGTAATGGCTCAAAATCGTATTGCTCCAATTTCAAAGAAAAGAAAAAAGAAGTGGGAAGAATTAGAAGGCCAGAAGCTCAAAATTTCCAGCCTACCAACTCCCTTTTCATTACATCCAACCGTCGTTGTCGTCTTGCCTTTACCGGCGTTGTCACCCTATTAACTTTTCACATTTTCTGCCTTGTTCATTACTAATGCTACCTCACTTTCTGTGCTCACAGATCCCTCTCTTCTTTAACTCTTCCATAAGTGAAGACAATGAATGTGTTGCATATGAAAATAATGGCCTCTTCTGCTCTTCTCATTTAACCTTCTTCTTCCTTCTACCTCTTCTCTGCCTCTCCTTCCTTATTATCTTTCATCCTCCTCCTTGTTTACCATCACAGACTCTCCTTTCTCTTAGCCAGTCATACCTTCTAGTACCGCCACTCTCTCGCCACCCACACCTCTCTACCACCCCTTCTTTCACTTAGCTTTCTCTTCTCTTTTCTCCTTTCTTCTTTCTCCTTTCTCTGATTGTTTGCTTTCTGTTCTTGCTCTTTTTTTAGTTTTCTCTTTTAGAGATTTAGATCAGAGATCCAGATCTAGATCCATAATAACTTCTTTGTGGTTGGTGTATCCCCTTTGTAGTGTATTGATTGTCTTTATGGATGTTTTAGACATAGTATTGCAGATATGAGATGAAGATGCACCGAAGAGAATTTTTCCTTCAAGGAAGTACTTCCAAATTCACAAAGCTTGTGAATCTATTCAGAGAAGAAGAGAATTTTTTTCTGTGTTACAGCACTTTCTATGTAGAATTAGAAACATAAGAGATTGTCATATAAGATTCTTTGTGAATCTCTTTTCTTTCTTAATTTTAGATTTAATATGTTTCTTGCTATTTTTAAGTACTTTTTGACTACTTTCTTGAATAAAAGTTTTCTTCCATAAAAAAAAGGAATAAAAAGGCACTTGTAATTTGGAAGAATGAGAAAGAGTAATTAGGGCAACTATGATGCTATTTATTGGTTACTGGGTGAAGCCCAAAAATAATGATTTTATTAAACAATTTGTCAGTATATCTTTTAATTCAATACAAAATCTTGATGTTTTTCTCTCACATAGAGAGCTATTCTCTTTGGAAGGAGAGCTCTTGAGAACTTCAGGTTTTGTTCATCTATTAAATTTAAAAAAAAATTTAATTATCTCCTGGAACATTACACTAAGTAACAAAAGATCCTTCTTTATAATACATCAGTTTTACCATTTATTCTCTTAAAGTGTTTAGTCAAAGTTTATTATAAACACAAACCCATACAACTAAAGGTACAGGTCCAAGCCAAAACAGAGGTAGCACAAATGTCTACTAGTGTAAAGCAGTCCATAAAGGTAGAGTCATATATATCAAGCCCAGTGATGAGGAGCACTTCAAAGAGGAAAAATTGAATCTGATAGGAAAAATTAAAACAACTGTTATTTTAATTCCAAAGGCTAAGAATCCTAAGACTCTTAATAATATGAGGCCCATTAGTTGTTGTAATTTTATTTACAAAATTGTCTCTAGAATTATGGTCACGAGACTAAGGAAGATTATTGATAAAATCATATCTCCTATTCAAAGTGCATTCATGGCGGGCATGCTTATTCAAGATAATATTATGATTGTACAAGAGATGTTTCATAGTTTAAACAAGAAAGAAAAAGGAACATAAGAGGATCTGGCTATTAAGATAGATATGAACAAAGCCTATAATAGGCCAGAATGGACATTCTTGAAATCTACTCTTAAAGCGTTTGAGTTTCATCAATATTGGGTCAATTTGATGATGGAATGCGTGAGGAAAGTTAGCTAAAAAATCAAGATTAATGGCATTTCGTCGCAAAATATTAAGCTGCAAATAAAGAGATTTTAGACAGGAATATCCACTCTCTCGATATCTATTCATCATAGCGGCAGAGGTGTTCATTATCCTGATGTTAGAAGCCATGAGGGAAGAGAAAATTTTAAGAGTAAAAATTACCCCCAATGCACCAGCAATTTCTCATCTTTTATTTGCGAATAATTGCATCATCTTTTCAAAAGTGAATAAAGAGGAAAATTTTCAACTCATCACAATCTTCAATAAATACATAAAGGCTTTGGGGCAAAAAATCAACTTGGAAAAGTCTGGGATTACTTTTAGCTATATGGTTCCTATTAGGACAAGTGTTAAAATTGAGGAAATTTTGGGTATGTCATCCTGGAACAATCTTGAGAAGTATTTTAGCCTTCTGCACAATGGGGAAGGACAAAGAACAAGGCTCTGAAATGGATTGAGGACAGAGTTATGGACAAGCTAGGAAGTTGGAAAGAAAAACTTCTCAACCAAACTCGAAAAGAAGTGTTGACTAAGTCTTTGATTCAAGTGATTCCAGCATATGCTATGAATGTGGTCAAGTTCTCTAAGGGCTTCTGCTAGAGACTAAGTGTGAAGGTTGCGAGATTCTGGTGGGCTTCGAGCGGTAAGGAGGATTCATTGAAAAAGTTAGAACAAGATAAGTAAGAGTAAGAGCGAGGGAGGTATCGATTTTAAGGATTTTTATATTTAGAATTTAGCACACCTTGCCAAGCAAGCATGGAGAATCTGTGAAAATCTGGAAGCTAGTTGGGTACAAGTTCTTAAAACAACATACTTTTCCAAGGAGGATTTTAAGGAGGCAAAAATTAGAAAAGAGTCATCTTGGACCTTGAGAAGCATTATTCAGGAGAGAGACTTCCTTCTCATAAATAGTAGATGGATAGTAAAAAAATGGGACAAAATCAAAATATAAAAACATAAATAGATTTTAGGACATGACAGAATTGAGCCTCTAGGAAGCAATGATATATGTAAGGTAAAGGAGTTGCTTAATGAAGATGGGAGCTAGAATTTAAGAAAAATTAGAGTTTATTTTGATGATTTCACTATGAAGAAGATTAAAAGGACTCCACTTAGCATAATTAATGGTAAGGACAAACTAATTTGGCCACACAAATTGGATGAAAAATATACATTTTAAACTAGTTATCACATTGCAAGAAAGGAGAACAACACAAGAGATCAAATTTCTCCATCTACAATTGCAGATTTCAAAGATCTATGGCTTGAGATATGGAACCTACTTGTGCCGCCAAAAATCCAAGTGTTTATTTTGAAGGCGATGGATAACATTATTCCAGTTTTTAAAAATTTATTTAATATGAGAATCACTAACACACCTATGTGTCCTAGTTGTGTGCATGAGCAGAAAACTATAGAGCATGCCTTGTTATTATGTCCATGGACGAGAGCTGTATGGTTTAGAGTGCAAATTCAGTGCAGTCTCAACACACAAACAGTCTCTTTACCAGGATGTTGGATGCTGGAACTTATCACCAAAATAAAATAAAGTGTGGGAAATGAATATAGAGAGTACATCAATAAGGCAGGATTCCTCATGTGTGATGTGTAAAAAGTAAGAAATCAAACAATTCATCAAAAAATAGAATTAAACCTAAACATGGTCATATTCAAGGCTAGATTGTTAGAGCATGAGTATACAAAAATAACTGATAAATTAAATGCAACATCCCATACCATTAAAAGAGGAGAAAAAAAAGTTATCTGGCATCCTCTACCTAAAAATTGGATAAAATGCACCATTGATGCCACATTCAGGGAGAAACAGCAAGCGGAGCCATAGTAGCAGTGTTCAAAGATCATGAAAGGAAGTTACTTTTGGGAACAACAACAAAAATAATAGCTAGCTTAGTAATGGCTATAGAAGTGTTGGCAATGAGAAATGCTCTTACAATAGCAAAGAATTTTCAAATGGAAAGAGTAATTTTTGAATCAGATACTTTATTAGATGATGATTTTGTGTTTTTTTTTCTAAATTGTGCCTAATTGTGAAAACATGCTATTTTGTGCTTAATTTGATCAATTTTTGTCCGCTTTCATTCCATTCGATGGCTTGATGGTTTTGATGAGTGATTTCAGGTGTAATAAGGTAGAAATGGCTTGATAAGAGTGGAGGAGAAGCATGCAATTGGGAGAAAACATGAAGAAAATAAAGGAGAAGCACACAGCCATGTGTGCGTATGCACACACCTGTGCGTACGCACAGGTACCAACGCGTGACTTTATTAAAAAGTCACGTGGCTCGAGATTTGAGGGGCTTTTTGGCCCATTTCTGAAGTGGCTGAAGCATATATGAAGGGGGAAGCAACCATATATCATACCAATACAATACCATACAATATAGAACATACTTATGAGTAGTTTTAGGTAGTTTCGGTTAGGTATTCTGTCAATTTTTCTTAGGGTTCTTAATTAGGATTTTGTAGAATTTTATAGTTCAAGTTTTGATTTTGGATCCTAGCAATTTCATTGTAAGTATTTCTTTAATTTTTCTTTTATTACACTATTTGTTCTACATTTCCTTACACTTTAATTTCCTTTGTCAATATATACATAATTTTGCAATTTTGAATTTCTAGTCGGTTAATTTGATGTTTGATGATTATTATATATTTGTTTGAGTTATCTTTGTTGATTTTGTTCTTTTGTGGTTCATAGTCTTCATCATTTTTTCAATTTTGCCATGTTTTATGATTATGCCCTCTATGTGTTTGATGAAATGGCAATTTTGATTATGGGGTAAATTTCCA
The DNA here is from genome assembly GCF_014773155.1 of Arachis stenosperma. Classification (NCBI taxonomy): domain Eukaryota; kingdom Viridiplantae; phylum Streptophyta; class Magnoliopsida; order Fabales; family Fabaceae; genus Arachis; species Arachis stenosperma. The sequence continues at coordinate 24,094,212 of NC_080382.1, read as the reverse complement.
ACCCTTGGCTTGGGGAAATGAAACTATGGAATACTAGTGTCATAATGTCTGACATTTAGTGATAATTCTTGGGTTATTAGTTGTCATTGTTTCCACTAACGCTAGCTTCTTCTTACTAAGGTAGTTAGTAAGTTAGCTAGAATTTGTGGATTAATAACGATTATACTCACTTGACCTATCTTTCGATGTTAAGGATTGACTTAATGAGATTAATCCATCATAATTATCATAGTTTTGGTTATGGCAAGGAAGAAATTCCATAACTCATCCCAAGTCAAGGTTCAATTCATGTTTTGAACCACTTTTCTATCACTTTTGAGTCTTACTTGTCTATGTTACATACATAGTTCTTTGATTTCTTTATTAGTTTATTAATTATAATTTTAGATCGTTCTTTTATCTCTTTATATTATTTGTTTACTTCAATCATTAAAAACCTTGCTTTCCACAACCAAAATTGTGCGCTCTTAGGCATTAGTTCCTAGAGAAGACGACCCGAGGTTTAATTACTCTCGGTTAATATTGAATTAGAAATTTAAACTTTGATTGATGGGATTTAATTGCTGGTTTGGATTATACTACTAACAAAGAAGTTCTCTTTTCTAGAGTGAAATTCTAAACCGGTGCAAACCCTTAATCATCAGCAGCCTCGACAGTGGTGGTCAGAGACTGGCAGGGAAAGATTGTCACTGGGATAACAACAACCTTCACAACAACATCAGTATTAGTAGCAGAAGCACAAGCATATAGAGAGGCACTCATTCTTATTAGAAATCTTCAATTAAAGAAACAATTCCGTTAAAAAACCAAGAGGGAGTCTAGCCAACTCCTGCCAACTCCTATTAGGCTGGTCCCCAAAGCCCATTTCACTATACAAGCAAGAAACAACATCCCAATTGACCCACAGTGAACCAAATTAACCTTAGTTAACTCCCACCTTTCACCGTTTCACTATAGTGGCATCCAAAACCCCCCCAACGGGAGCGCCTCCCTCCTACATTCATCGTACGTGTTTTCTAGTCGGAGTCTAGGGCCTCATCAGCTCCGTCTCGTCCATGTGCGAGCAACTGCGGCGTCAGAAGCTCGCCCCAGATGGTCGCAGCGCCTCCGTTCTGTCCCCAGCGAACAACCGCGTGGGTCAAAAGTTCGCACCAGACCGCCACAGCGCCTCCGTCCCGCCCACGTGCGAGCAACCACGGGGCGTCAGAAACTCACCCCAGACCACGGCTACTGTTGCATGTCGTCGTCGCCGTGCCATTGAAGCCTCGCCTTCTCATCTGGTTTACTCGACGTTGCCTCCTATGTTCTGCCCCCACGAGCGCCGCGTCAAACTCCTACAGGTCACGCCGTGAAGCCTCACCGGAAAGTACTCCTCGGTAAGTATTTATTCATGGGTGTTACTTGATTGATTTTGATATGAGTAAAGTGGTTGTAAGTTAATTTTGTACCAGATCCTATGCATACAATGACACATTCATATAATATGAATTTTGAATTGTTGGATGTTACTTTTGCCTAAAATTAGAGTATTGATTGTAGAAATTGAAAAGGATTTACTACGATACTAGATGTTCTTGTGTGAAGAAATTGAAAAGAATTGATAAATGGATTTGTCTCTGATTTCAATTGTTGGATGTTTCTAATCATGTGAATTGGATCTATTTTTGTTGAGTATGCATATAATTCAATTATACTTTATTAGATGTTGCTTTTTATTGTCGATGGTTCTTACTGAATGATCACGGATGTTGTTTTTACCATAAGATTGTTATTTTTTTTAAAGATTAATTCTGATTTAACTTAATTTTGATTTATTCAAAGTTCGGTATGAATTTAATCATATGAAATTGTTGCAAGAAATTGAAGACATTGGCAAAGATGATATTTATAAACGAAAATGAGAATGTTTCGTTTGTGATATGTCAGTTTTTTTAAATTTGCTATAAAATTATTCTTTTTCGTTCAATGGGTGGATGCTACTAATATTTATATTATTGGTTTAATGTTCCCTGTTTTGATGGATAATGCGTGCACATGCTGCACTGGTTTCTTTTTAATGTGGTTTGCGAGTTTGGGATAAAAATTAGACTAAAGTTAGTTTAATTTTGCCAGATTTAAAGTTTGGTTTGAGTCTAGACACTTAAAAATCATGCAAAGAGTGGAATCCATTATAATGTATACATGTGATAACATTACCGTTTGAGACACTTTTGATACATTTTGAGATTTTTCTTGAGTTACAGTTGTGGATTTTTATAATATTTTAAGAATTAGATGTATTTTATTTTAGTCCTACTTAGTATCTTTCTTCTTGTAGGCAACTTGAATGTTTATGCAAAAATTTGCATCATATATTTCTTTTGTTAAACAAATAAATGTTTCTTTTTATACTAAATGGATTATTCTTTTAAAAGGAATCATCATTTAAGAAGGGAATTTAACTTTGAAGTAATTGAACTCATATTGTACTTATTGGTTCAATTGTTGTGACTTATGAACATTTTTATAGTTAATATATAATAGACATAGATGGTTATTCATTTGTTGCATAAACCTTGACCAAAATTGTTTTGTTCTGCTTTTTCCAAGGGCATCTTGAAGAGCTGAGTGCAATATGCAAAAATCTACATCAAATATTTCTTTTCTTAAATAAATGGATGTTTCTTTTTATACTAAATAGGTGATTCTTTGAAATGAATCATCATTTAAGGTGGAAATTACTTTGAAGTAATTGAACGCATATTTTACTTATTGATTCAATTGTTGTGACTTATGAATATTTTTATAGTTAATATATAATAGACATAGATGTCTATTCATTTGTTGCATACACCTTGACCGCTTGATAATAGATTTAATCATGGAAGTAACACTTGCCTCATAAGTTCATCACTAAGTAGTATGTTGTGTATGTGGTGTAACACCCTATCTATCAAATTACGCTTCCGGCTATGCGAATCTGATAGCTCTGGTGTTATGACAACTCTCAGAGTATTTAATACATAAATATGAGCCTGTTAAAACTTTAAACCGTATTATCGCTCCAAAATACTTTTTTATAGGTAACATGCATCCATACATACAATACAACTTAGAATACTCACAAAGAATACTTATAAATACTTATTATTAATTTACAAGTATTTCATATCAAAATCCTATCCCTCTTACAGAACTTGCAAACTTAAAGGCGAGGGAAACATAAATACTAAAACAATCTAAAATATTGTCTAAATTGAAAGAAATAAGCCCTTCCGAACCTTGTTGTCCATAACCTAAAAAGAGAAAAGACATGTAGGAGAGTGAGAACATCGTCCTGGAAAGGGTTCTCAGTAGAGGGTTTTTGAGAATTACTATAATAGGATACGTGAAAATAAAACCATTACAGTGATTAATAACCGCCTTATGCATACTTTCAAAAATCTGCAATCTTTTCTGAAAGAGAAAATTGTTATTTCTTCAAAAATTCAAAAGCCTTTCAAAATGTTTTTCCTAAACAGTATGAATGACCAACCTGCTCCAAGCATAGGTTCATTAAGTCTATGTTGAACCAGTTTAGTTTTTCATACTTTTCTAAACCAGAAACATCAACCAAACATGGCCTTCGGCCCACCTCGTGATCAACCAAGGTCCTAAGCCCAAACAATCCAAACAACAACCAATCATCACAATCCAAAAGAGTTTTAGTCACAAACACAAGTAGGAAAGTTCAAGCACAAACAAGCAATTACTTCAAGTAGAGCAAATAGCAATTAAACATAATTAATCACATAAGCAAACCAATTACAATATGCACACCCAACCAACGTCACATAGAAGCATATGATAAATGCCTATCCTAGTGGCTGATGAGTCTCATCTGTTAGTTAAAAAGCCAACCCGACAAGTCCAGGTAGCTAACCATTGGACTGTCCCTCTGTCGTGCATCCCCAACTCGAGTTATTCATAAACATAATCATCACACAACACCCACACTGGTGTTTATCCACGGGGGCGAGCTCATCTGGAACTTTCACAGTGTCCGGCCACACTTACGACATAGGGTCAGCAAAGTATCGAGTCTCAACCTGGAGCACATAGTGGCTAGCCACTGCTTTCACCCAGGGAAACTCGTAACTCAGATATTTGGAATTGCAACAATCACTTTATCAACTCAATAATCATCCATATTGATACTCAGTCATCTGGCTCATAACATATTCCACAATCAGCCATAATTCATTATCATATATAGCCATTACGGCTCATAACATAATAGCACTTCCACCATCCAACATCATCAAACTCATAAAATCATCATTCAGCTATAAATTACTTTATCTCAAGCCCCAAAAATTAGAGCACCATGGTCTGAGGGCGACCCTTAGATTTCAGCCCGGAAAGTGTGAGGTTGACACTCCATTTGCCAATAATGCCAGAAGACCCATATCCTTAAACTAGAAGAGTAAATTTTGATCAAAGGCTAGACCAAGTCCTTTCAGACATTTGTATGGAAGGAGCTCAGTGGAAGAGGGATGCTCAAGATAAGCCTGTCCAACTAAGAAGGCTTGACTTCAAGCCCAAAGCAAGAGGATGGTTGGAATTCATCCAACGCTCTATCATCCCTACTAACAATCGGTCATAAGTGACCATTGACAGAACCATCATGATTCATTACATCATGCTTGGGAACGAGGTGGAGGTACATGAGGTAATACATCAAGAATTGTACAAGAAAGTTGAAAAGCCTTCCACCTTAGCAAGGTTGGCTTTTCCCCACCTTATATGTCACTTATGCAATTCAGCTGGAATTGTCATAGAAGGAGACATCCCCATTGAGGAGGATAAGTCCATCACTAAAAGAAGGATGGAGCAAACTAGAGAGCCCACACATGCACCTCAACAAGAGCATATGGAGCCTTCTCAACAAGAAATCACTGAGATACCTCAAGGGATGCATTTTCCTCCCCAAGGATATTGGGACCAAATGCATACTTATCTAGGAGAATTGAGCTCCAACATGGATCATGTGAGGATGGGACACCAAGAGTACTCCACCATCCTCCATGAAATAAGTGAAGATTAAAGAGTCATAAGAGAAGAGCAACAAAAGCAAGGGCGTGACATAGAAGAAATTAAGTGCTCCATTGTATTCTCTAGAGGAAGCAGCAGCCGCCGTCACTAAGGTGGTCACGTTCCATACTTCCCATTGTTTATGTTATTTTTCTATTTTTCATTGTATTTCATTGTCTGTTTCCTGTTTCTAAGTACATGATCATCCGTTGTTTTGTCTTAAGCTATGAAATATTCCATGCATCTCTCGCCTTACTTAAAAGAAAAAAACTTTATTTAAGAGAAGTAAGATAATGAACTCGAGTTATATCATATGAATAGTTCAATTATTTTGATGTGATGGCATTGCTTTTACTTCCTGAATGCATGAATGAACAGTGCATATTTGATGTTGGAGTTAAGAATGTTGGCTCTTGAAAGAATGATAAAAAAGGAAAAGTATTATTGGTAATCTAAAAAATCCAAAAGAAAATTGATTCTTGAAGCAAGAAAAAGTAGCAAAAAAAAAGCAACAAGAAAAAGAAAAAGCCAATAGCTCTTTAAACTAAAAGGCAAGAGCAAGGATCCAATGCTTTGAGTATCAATGGTTAAGAAGGCCTAAAAGAAACAAAATCTTGGCCTAAAAATTCAAATGAGCTCCTTCCCTAACTAAATGCTTGTGGTGTGAAGGTGTCAAGTGAAAAGTATGAGACTGAGCAGTTAAAGTCGTGATCCAAAGCAAAAGAGTGTGCTTAAAAACTCTGGATACCATTGGCTGGGGATTCTAGCAAAGCTGAATCACAATCCAATTGGGTTCACCCAGTTAAGTGTCTGTGGCGTTTATGTATCCGGTGGTAATACTGGAAAACAAAGCGCCTAGGGTCACGGCCAAGACTCAAAAGAAGCTGTGTTCAAGAACAAAAAAGAAATAAACTAGGAGAATCAATAGTATCATCTGGATTCTGAGTTCCTAAAGATGCCAATTATTCTGAGCTTCAAAGAAAACTGAGATGCCAAAACTATTCAGAAGTGAATAGCCACTAGTCCTGCTCATCTAATTGAAACTGAACTTCATTGAAAACTCTGAGATTTATTGTATCCTTCTCTTATTTTTACTCCTACTTTTTTTTGGTTGCTTGGGGACAAGCAATAATTTAAGTTTAGTGTTTTGATGAGCGGATATTTTATATGCTTTTTGGCATCATTTTCATATAATTTTTGTTATGTTTTGTTTAAGTTTTATTATATTTTCATAGGCTTTAGTGCAAAATCCACATTTTTGGATTCTACTTTGAGTTTGTGTGTTTTATGATGGTTTTAGGTATTTTCTGGCTAAAATTGAGGAGTTTCGGTAAAGTCTGATTCAGAGATAGAGAAAGGACTCCAGATGATGTCAGATTCTAACCTCTATGCACTTGAAGTAGTATTTCTGGAGCTACAAAAGTCCAAATGGCGCGCTCTCAATGGCTATGGAAAGCTAACATCCAAGGCTTTTCAGAAATATACTTTGCTTTGGAAACGAAGGCCCAAAACTGGCGTTCAACGCCAGTTACCAACCCCATTCCTGGCGTTGGACACTCAAAAGGGGCAGCTGGCGTTCAACGTCCAAAAAGGAGTCCAAAATTGGTGTCCAACGCCCTAGAGGGAGTACCAACTCGAGGTTTCACCCCAATCTCAGCACAAACACTCAACTCAAGTGGTCCCAAGGATGGATTTCGCACCTCTAGTCTATTCTATCATAATTTTGCACTTCTTAGTTACTAGGATATTATATATAGGAGAAGATCACCCTTGTTTAGAATCTTCTTCCACCACTTTTAGTTATTATTGTATATTATGAGCCACTAACCTCCTAGGTTAAGGTTAGGAGCTCTGCTGATTCTTATGGCTTAATAATATCACTATTCTATTTCAATCTATGCTTGATTTCATTTTAAGATGTATCTTCATTCTTCATCATATTGAATTGGGGGTGTAACTTGACCGTCATCCATATTCTACATGGGTTATTGCGAGTCCTTGACGGGATAGTACGGAACCACAAGCTAGATTATACATCTCTTAGACGGCTAATCCACGACTTCATTGGGGAGTTGGAGACATCAGTTCAGCCAAGGTATGAGGCGATTAGGGTCTTAGTGGTATAGGCTACAATCATGAGGCAGCGTTCTCTGATCCGGAAGATCCGACTTTGTCTGTGGCATTTTGAGTAGGATCACTGATGAGCGGAAAATTTGTACCCTTTTTGGCATAGTTTTTAGTATGTTTTTAGTATCTTTTAGTTAGTTTTTATTATATTTTTATTAGTTTTTAGTTAAAATTCACTTTTCTGGACTTTACTATGAGTTTGTGTGTTTTTCTGTGATTTCAGGTATTTTCTGGCTGAAATTGAGGGATCTGAGCAAAAATCTGATTCAGAGACTGAAAAGGACTGCAGATGCTGTTGGATTCTGACCTCCCTGCACTCGAAGTGGATTTTCTAGAGCTACAGAAGCCCAATTGGCGCGCTCTCAACGGCGTTGAAAAGTAGACATCCTGGGCTTTCCAGCAATATATGATAGTCCATACTTTGCCCGAGATTTGATGGCCCAAACCGGCGTTCAAAGTCACCTACAGAATTTCCAGTGTTAAACGCCGGGACTGGCACCAAAATGGGAGTTAAACGCCCAAACTGGCATAAAAGCTGGCGTTTAACGCCCAAGAAGAGTCTCTACACGAAAATTCTTCATTGCTCAGCCCAAGCACACACCAAGTGGGCCCGGAAGTGGATTTTTATGTCATTTACTCATCTTTGTAATCCTTAGGCTACTAGTTTTCTATAAGTAGGACCTTTTACTATTGTATTTTCATCTTTGGACATCTAGTTCTTAGATCATTTGGGAGGCTGGCCTCACGGCCATGCCTAGATCTTGTTCTTATGTATTTTCAACGGTGGAGTTTCTACACACCATAGATTAAGGTGTGGAGCTCTGCTGTACCTCGAGTATTAATGCAATTACTATTGTTCTTCTATTCAATTCCGCTTGTTCTTTGTCCAAGATATCACTTGTTCTTCAACTTGATGAATGTGATGATCCATGACACTCATCATCATTCTCACTTATGCACAAAAGTGACTGACAACCACTCGTGTTCTACAAGCAATCAAGGCTCTAGTGTTTATCTCTTGGATTCTTTAACCGGAATCTTCGTGGTATAGGCGAGAACTGATGGCGGCATTCAAGAGAATCCGGAAGGTCTAACCTTGTCTGTGGTATTCTGAGTAGGATTCAATGATTGAATGACTGTGACGTGCTTCAAACTCCTAGCAGGCGGGGCGTTAGTGACAGACGCAAAAGAATCAATGGATTTTATTCCGGCCTGACCGAGAACCGACAGATGATTACCCATGCTGTGACAGAGCATAGGCAACGTTTTCACTGAGAGGATGGGAGGTAGCCACTGACAACGGTGAAACCCTTGCATAAGCTTGCCATGGAAAGGAGTAAGAAGGATTGGATGAAGACAGTAGGAAAGCAGAGAGACGGAAGGGAAGGCATCTTCATTCGCTTATCTGAAGCTCTCACCAATGATATACATAAGTATCTCTATCTTTATCTTTATGCTTTATTCATTCATCATCTATACCCATTTGAGTCTGCCTGACTAAGATTTACAAGGTGACCATAGCTTGCTTCATACCAACAATCTCCGTGGGATCGACCCTTACTCACGTAAGGTATTACTTGGACGACCCAGTGCACTTGCTGGTTAGTTGTGCGAAGTTGTAGTGATCACAATTTCGTGCACCAAGTTTTTGGCGCCGTTGCCGGGGATTGTTCTTGTGTATGGACAACTGACGGTTCATCTTGTTGCTTAGATTAGGTATTTTTTTTTTCAGAGTTCTTTAAGGATGAATTCTAGTGTTTCAAGGTGATGTTCTTATCATCACCAAAGCTGATTGATTTTCATCAATTTAGCTCTTGAATGAAATGTCCTGCTGAAGCTTGGCCGGCCATGTCTAATTCCTTTTGACTAAAGCTTTAGACTAACATTGCATGATTCCTGGAATTCTCATTAAGAATTTTGATACCTTTATTTTCCTTTTCACTTAATTTTCGAAAAAGCACAAAAAAATTACAAAATCATAAAATCCAAAAATATTTCTTGTTTGAGTCTAGAGTCTCATCTTAAGTTTAGTGTCAATTGCATGTTTCTGTTCTTATTGCATTCATGCATGTGTCCTCATTGATCTTCAAGTTGTTCTTGATGATTTCCTTGTTTTGATCTTTGAATTCTATTGACTTGAGTGTTTTGTTATATGCATTCTCATTTTGTTAGTGTCAATGGTATACAAACTGCTAAGTTTGGTGTCTTGCATGCATTGTTATTTGATTTTAAGTGCATTTTTCCTTATTATTAAAAATTCAAAAATATTTCTAATTTGTGTCTTATCAAGTCAATAATACAGAGAATTGAAGATTCAGAACATACAGCAGAGGAATTATACAGAAAAAGCTGGGCATTCAAAAATGCCCAGTGAAGAAGACAGACTGGCGTTTAAACGCCAGCCAGGGTGCCTGGCTGGGCGTTTAACGCCCAAAAGGGTAGTAGTTTGGGCGTTAAACGCCAGAATGTGCACCATTCTGGGCGTTTAACGCCAGGATGGCACAAGGGGGAAGATTTTGTTTTCAAATCAATTTTTTTTTCAAGTTTTCAAAGTTTTTCAAAATCAAATCTTTTTCAAATCAAATCTTTTCAATCAAATGTTTTCAAAATCAATTTCTTTCCTTTTTCAAAGATACTTACTAACAATTAATGATTTGATTGAACATTTCAAGTATATTGCCTTTTCTATTGAGAAAGGTTTAATGTTTGAATCATATCTTTTCTTGTTAGGCAAGTCATTAATTTTTAAAATCAAATCTTTTTAAAATGTTTTTCAAATCATATCTTCTCAATCACATCTTTTTAAAACCAATCATATTTTTTTTTTCACATCTTTTTCAAAATAGTTTTCAATCATATCTTTTTGATTTCTAATTTCAAAATCTTTTTCAAAAATTACTTGATCTCTTTCTCACTCTTGTTTTCAAAAATCAAATTAAAGTTTTTCAAAATGTTTTCAAAATCTTTTTAACTTAATTTTCGAAAATTACTTCCCTTCTTCTCACATCCTTCTATTTATGGACTAACACTATCCCTTAATGCAAAATTCGAACTCCATCTTCTTTGATAAGTTCGAATTTTCTACCTCTGTCTTCCATTTTTCTTTTCCTCTGACACCTCAAGGAATCTCTATACTGTGACATAGAGGATTCCATATTTTCTTGTTCTCTTCTCCTTCATATGAGCAGGAACAAAGACAAAGGCATTCTTGTTGAAGCTGACCCTGAACCTGAAAGGACCTTGAAGCGAAAGCTAAGAGAAGCTAAGGCACAACTCTCTGTTGAGGACCTGACCGAATTCTTCAAAGAAGAAGAACCCATGGCAGCCGAAAATAACAACAATGCCAACAATGCAAGGAAGGTGCTGGGTGACTTTACTGCACCTACTCCCGATTTCTATGGGAGAAGCATCTCTATCCCTGCCATTGGAGCAAACAACTTTGAGCTTAAGCCTCAATTAGTTTCTCTAATGCAACAGAATTGCAAGTTCCATGGACTTCCATTGGAAGATCCTCATCAGTTTTTAGCTGAGTTCTTGCAAATCTGTGACACAGTCAAGACCAATGGGGTTGACCCTGAGGTCTACAGACTGATGCTATTCCCTTTTACTGTAAGAGACAGAGCTAGGACATGGTTGGACTCTCAACCTAAAGAAAGCCTGGACTCTTGGGAAAAGCTAGTCAATGCCTTCTTGGCAAAGTTCTTTCCACCTCAAAAATTGAGTAATCTTAGAGTGGAAGTCCAAACCTTCAGACAGAAGGATGGAGAATCCCTCTATGAAGCTTGGAAAAGATACAAACAATTGATCAGAAAGTGTCCCTCAGACATGCTTTCTGAATGGAGCATCATAGGTATTTTCTATGATGGTCTCTCTGAACTATCCAAGATGTCTTTGGATAGCTCTGCTGGAGGATCTCTTCATATGAAGAAGACGCCTACAGAGGCTCAAGAGCTAATTGAAATGGTTGCAAATAACCAATTCATGTACACTTCTGAAAGGAATCCTGTGAACAATGGGACAAATCAGAAGAAAGGAGTTCTTGAGATTGATACTCTGAATGCCATTCTGGCTCAGAATAAAATATTGACTCAACAAGTCAATTTGATTTCTCAAAGTCTGTCTGGAATGCAGAATGCACCAAGCAGTACTAAGGATGCTTCATCTAAGGAAGAAGCCTATGATCCTGAGAACCCTTCAATGGAAGAGGTGAATTACCTAGGAGAACCCTATGGAAACACCTATAATTCTTCATGGAGAAATCACCCCAATTTCTCATGGAAGAATCAAGAGAAACCTCAACAAGGTTTCAACAACAATAATGGTGGAAGAAACAGGTTTAGCAATGGCAAGCCTTTTCCATCATCTTCTCAGCAACAGACAGAGAATCCTAAGCAGAACCCCTCTGACTTAGCAACCATGGTCTCTGATCTAATCAAGACCACTCAAAATTTCATGACTGAAACAAGGTCCTCCATTAGGAATTTGGAGGCACAAGTGGGACAGCTGAGCAAGAAAATTACTGAACTCCCTCCTAGTACTCTCCCAAGTAATACAGAAGAAAATCCAAAAGGAGAGTGCAAAGCCATAACCATGGCCGAATCTGGAGTGGAAAGAGAGGAGGTGGACGCCACTGAGGAAAGCCTCAATGGGCGTGTACTGACCTCCTCTGAGTTCCCCAATGAGGAACCATGGGAATCTGAGGCTCAAAATGAGACCATAGAGATTCCATTGGACTTACTTCTGCCTTTCATGAGCTCTGATGAGTAGTCTTCCTCTGAAGAGGATGAGTATGTCACTGAAGAGCAAGTTGCTAAATACCTTGGAGCAATCATGAAGCTAAATGACAAGTTATTTGGAAACGAGTCTTGGGAGAATGAACCACCTTTGCTCACCAAAGAACTGAATGACTTGTCCAGGCAGAAATTACCTCAACAGAAACAAGATCCTGGGAAGTTTTCAATACCTTGTACCATAGGCACCATGAACTTCAAGAAGGCTCTGTGTGACTTAGGGTCAAGTGTGAACCTCATGCCTCTCTCTGTAATGGAGAAGCTAGGGATCTCTGAGGTACAAGCTGCAAGAATCTTACTAGAGATGGCAGACAACTCAAGAAAACAAGCTTATGGACTTGTAGAGAATGTTTTGGTTAAGATTGAAGACCAATACATCCCTACTGATTTCATAGTCCTAGAGACTGGGAAGTGCATGGATGAATTTATCATCCTTGGCAGACCCTTCCTAGCCACAGCAAAGGCTGTGATTGATGTTGATGGAGGTGAATTGATCATTCAAGTGAATGAAAAATCCTTTGTGTTTAAGGCTCAAGGATATCCCTCTGTCACCATGGAGAGGAAGCATGAAGAGCTTCTCTCAATTCAGAGTCAAACAGAGCCCCTACATTCAAACTCTAAGTTTGGTGTTGGGAGGTTCCAACATTGCTCTGAGCATTTGTGAGGCTCCATGAGAGCCCTCTGTCAAGCTACTGACATTAAACAAGCGCTTGTTGGGAGGCAACCCAATGTTATATTTTATCTATTTTCCTTTGTTATTTTATGTATTTTGTAGGTTGATGATCATAAGAAGTCACAAAATCAATTGAAAAAGCAAAAACAGAATGAAAAACAGGAAGAAAAACAGCACACCCTGGAGGAAGAACCCACTGGTGTTTAAACGCCAGTGAGGCTAGCAGTTGGGCGTTTAACGCCCAGTCTGGCACCATTCTGGGCGTTTAACGCCAGAAAGGGGCACCAGACTGGCGTTAAACGCCAGGAAAGGGCAAGAACCTGGCGTTAAACGCCAGGAATGGGCACCAGCCCGGCGTTTAACGCCAGAATTGGCTCAAAACGTGATTTTGAATGCCATTTGGTGCAGGGATGACTTTTCCTTGACACCTCAGGATCTGTGGACCCCACAGGATCCCCACCAACCCCACCACCCTCTCTCTTCTTCACCCATTCACCAATCACCTCAATACCTCTTTCCCAAAAACCCCCACCTATCAAATCCCACTATCATCTTCACTCCTTCATTTTCACACACCCTAAACACCACTTCTTCCCCTTTTGGCCGAACCACAAAGCCATCTCCCTCTCCTCCATTTCTTCTTCTTCTACTCTCTTCTTTCTTCTTTTGCTCGAGGACGAGCAAACCTTTTAAGTTTGGTGTGGTAAAAGCGTTGCTTTTCGTTTTTCCATAACCATTTATGGCATCCAAGGCCGGAGAAACCTCTAGAAAGAGGAAAGGGAAGGCAAAAGCTTTCACCTCCGAGTCATGGGAGATGGAGAGATTCATCTCAAGGGTGCATCAAGACCACTTCTATGAAGTTGTGGCCATGAAGAAGGGTCAACTTTAATCAAAGGTTGGACCAAGTCCTCATAGACATTTGTGAAGAGGACACTCAATGGAAGAGAAACTCAAGAGGAAAGCCGGTTCAACTGAGAAGGCATGACCTCAAGCCCATCACTAAGAAAAGGATGGAGCAAACAAGAGACCCCTCTCATCAAGAGATCCCTGAGATGCCTCAAGGGATGCACTTTCCTCCACAAGACTATTGGGAGCAAATTAACACCTCCCTAGGAAAATTGAGTTCCAACATGGGACAACTAAGAGAGGAGCAACAAATACAAGGAAGAGACATTGAGGAGCCCAAGCACTCCATAAGGCCTTCAAGAGGAAGAACAAGCCGCCATCACTAAGGTGGACCCGTTCTTTAATCTCCTTGTTCTTTACTTTCTTGTTTTTCGAATTTTATGCTTATGGTTATCTATGTTTGTGTCTTATGATCATTAGTGTCTTAGTGTCTATGCCTTGAAGTTATGAATGTCCTATGAAATCCATCACCTTTCTTAAATGAAAACTGTTTTTAATCACAAAAGAACAAGAAGTACAGGATTTCAAATTCATCTTTAAAACTAGCTTAATTAGTTTGATGTGGTGGCAACACTTTTGTTCTCTGAATGTATGCTTGAACAGTGCATATGTCTTTTGAATTTGTGGTTCATGAATGTTAAAATTGTTGGCTCTTGAAAGAATGATGAAAAAGGAGACATGTTACTGAGGATCTGAAAAATCATAAAAATGATTCTTGAAGCAAGAAAAAGCAGTGAATACAAAAAATAAAAAAAATAAAATAAAAAGAAGAAAAAGAAAAAGAAAGAAAAAGAAAGAAATAAAGCTGTGATCCAAGGCAAAAAGAGTGTGCTTAAGAACCCTGGACACCTCTAATTGGGGACTCTAGCAAAGCTGAGTCACAATCTGAAAAGGTTCACCCAATTATGTGTCTGTGGCATGTATGTATCCGGTGGTAATACTGGAAGACAGAGTGCTTTGGGCCACGGCCAAGACTCAATAAGTGGCTGTGATCAAGAATCATCATACTTAACTAGGAGAATCAATAACACTATCTGGATTCTGAGTTCCTAAAGAAGCCAATCATTCTGAATTTCAAAGGATAAAGTGAGATGCCAAAACTGTTCGGAGGCAAAAAGCTACTAGTCCCGCTCATCTAATTCGGAGCTTAGTTTCATTCATAATTTGGAGTCTATAGTATATTCTCTTCTTTTTATCTTATTTGATTTTCAGTTGCTTGGGGACAAGCAACAATTTAAGTTTGGTGTTGTGATGAGCGGATAATTTGTACCCTTTTTGGCATAGTTTTTAGTATGTTTTTAGTATCTTTTAGTTAGTTTTTATTATATTTTTATTAGTTTTTAGTTAAAATTCACTTTTCTGGACTTTACTATGAGTTTGTGTGTTTTTCTGTGATTTCAGGTATTTTCTGGCTGAAATTGAGGGATCTGAGCAAAAATCTGATTCAGAGACTGAAAAGGACTGCAGATGCTGTTGGATTCTGACCTCCCTGCACTCGAAGTGGATTTTATGGAGCTACAGAAGCCCAATTGGCGCGCTCTCAACGGCGTTAAAAAGTAGACATCCTGGACTTTCCAGCAATATATAATAGTCCATACTTTGCCCAAGATTTGATGGCCCAAACCGGCGTTAAAAGTCACCTACAGAATTTCCAGCATTAAACGCCGGGACTGGCACCAAAATGGGAGTTAAACGCCCAAACTGGCATAAAAGCTGGCGTTTAACGCCCAAGAAGAGTCTCTACACGAAAATGCTTCATTGCTCAGCCCAAGCACACACCAAGTGGGCCCGGAAGTGGATTTTTATGTCATTTACTCATCTTTGTAATCCTTAGGCTACTAGTTTTCTATAAGTAGGACCTTTTACTATTGTATTTTCATCTTTGGGCATCTAGTTCTTAGATCATTTGGGAGGCTGGCCTCACGGCCATGCCTAGACCTTGTTCTTATGTATTTTCAACGGTGGAGTTTCTACACACCATAGATTAAGGTGTGGAGCTCTGCTGTACCTCGAGTATTAATGCAATTACTATTGTTCTTCTATTCAATTCCGCTTGTTCTTTGTCCAAGATATCACTTGTTCTTCAACTTGATTAATGTGATGATCCGTGACACTCATCATCATTCTCACTTATGAACAAAAGTGACTGACAACCACTCGTGTTCTACAAGCAATCAAGGCTCTAGTGTTTATCTCTTGGATTCTTTAACCGGAATCTTCGTGGTATAGGCGAGAACTGATGGCGGCATTCAAGAGAATCCGGAAGGTCTAACCTTGTCTGTGGTATTCTGAGTAGGATTCAATGATTGAATGACTGTGACGTGCTTCAAACTCCTAGCAGGCGGGGCGTTAGTGACAGACGCAAAAGAATCAATGGATTTTATTCCGGCCTGACCGAGAACCGACAGATGATTACCCATGCTGTGACAGAGCATAGGCAACGTTTTCACTGAGAGGATGGGAGGTAGCCACTGACAACGGTGAAACCCTTGCATAAGCTTGCCATGGAAAGGAGTAAGAAGGATTGGATGAAGACAGTAGGAAAGCAGAGAGACGGAAGGGAAGACATCTTCATTCGCTTATCTGAAGCTCTCACCAATGATATACATAAGTATCTCTATCTTTATCTTTATGCTTTATTCATTCATCATCTATACCCATTTGAGTCTGCCTGACTAAGATTTACAAGGTGACCATAGCTTGCTTCATACCAACAATCTCCGTGGGATCGACCCTTACTCACGTAAGGTATTACTTGGACGACCCAGTGCACTTGCTGGTTAGTTGTGCGAAGTTGTAGTGATCACAATTTCGTGCACCAAGTTTTTGGCGCCGTTGCCGGGGATTGTTCTTGTGTATGGACAACTGACGGTTCATCTTGTTGCTTAGATTAGGTATTTTTTTTTCAGAGTTCTTTAAGGATGAATTCTAGTGTTTCAAGGTGATGTTCTTATCATCACCAAAGCTGATTGATTTTCATCAATTTAGCTCTTGAATGCAATGTCCTGCTGAAGCTTGGCCAGCCATGTCTAATTCCTTTAGACTAAAGCTTTAGACTAACATTGCATGATTCCTGGAATTCTCATTAAGAATTTTGATACCTTTATTTTCCTTTTCACTTAATTTTCGAAAAAGCACAAAAAAATTACAAAATCATAAAATCCAAAAATATTTCTTATTTGAGTCTAGAGTCTCATCTTAAGTTTAGTGTCAATTGCATGTTTCTGTTCTTATTGCATTCATGCATGTGTCCTCATTGATCTTCAAGTTGTTCTTGATGATTTCCTTGTTTTGATCTTTGAATTCTATTGACTTGAGTGTTTTGTTATATGCATTCTCATTTTGTTAGTGTCAATGGTATACAAACTGCTAAGTTTGGTGTCTTGCATGCATTGTTATTTGATTTTAAGTGCATTTTTCCTTATTATTAAAAATTCAAAAATATTTCTAATTTGTGTCTTATCAAGTCAATAATACAGAGAATTGAAGATTCAGAACATACAGCAGAGGAATTATACAGAAAAAGCTGGGCATTCAAAAATGCCCAGTGAAGAAGACAGACTGGCGTTTAAACGCCAGCCAGGGTGCCTGGCTGGGCGTTTAACGCCCAAAAGGGTAGTAGTTTGGGCGTTAAACGCCAGAATGTGCACCATTCTGGGCGTTTAACGCCAGGATGGCACAAGGGGGAAGATTTTGTTTTCAAATCAAATTTTTTTTTCAAGTTTTCAAAGTTTTTCAAAATCAAATCTTTTTCAAATCAAATCTTTTCAATCAAATGTTTTCAAAATCAATTTCTTTCCTTTTTCAAAGATACTTACTAACAATTAATGATTTGATTGAACATTTCAAGTATATTGCCTTTTCTATTGAGAAAGGTTTAATGTTTGAATCATATCTTTTCTTGTTAGGCAAGTCATTAATTTTTAAAATCAAATCTTTTTAAAATGTTTTTCAAATCATATCTTCTCAATCACATCTTTTTAAAACCAATCATATTTTTTTTTCACATCTTTTTCAAAATAGTTTTCAATCATATCTTTTTGATTTCTAATTTCAAAATCTTTTTCAAAAATTACTTGATCTCTTTCTCACTCTTGTTTTCAAAAATCAAATTAAAGTTTTTCAAAATGTTTTCAAAATCTTTTTAACTTAATTTTCGAAAATTACTTCCCTTCTTCTCACATCCTTCTATTTATGGACTAACACTATCCCTTAATGCAAAATTCGAACTCCATCTTCTTTGATAAGTTCGAATTTTCTACCTCTGTCTTCCATTTTTCTTTTCCTCTGACACCTCAAGGAATCTCTATACTGTGACATAGAGGATTCCATATTTTCTTGTTCTCTTCTCCTTCATATGAGCAGGAACAAAGACAAAGGCATTCTTGTTGAAGCTGACCCTGAACCTGAAAGGACCTTGAAGCGAAAGCTAAGAGAAGCTAAGGCACAACTCTCTGTTGAGGACCTGACCGAATTCTTCAAAGAAGAAGAACCCATGGCAGCCGAAAATAACAACAATGCCAACAATGCAAGGAAGGTGCTGGGTGACTTTACTGCACCTACTCCCGATTTCTATGGGAGAAGCATCTCTATCCCTGCCATTGGAGCAAACAACTTTGAGCTTAAGCCTCAATTAGTTTCTCTAATGCAACAGAATTGCAAGTTCCATGGACTTCCATTGGAAGATCCTCATCAGTTTTTAGCTGAGTTCTTGCAAATCTGTGACACAGTCAAGACCAATGGGGTTGACCCTGAGGTCTACAGACTGATGCTATTCCCTTTTACTGTAAGAGACAGAGCTAGGACATGGTTGGACTCTCAACCTAAAGAAAGCCTGGACTCTTGGGAAAAGCTAGTCAATGCCTTCTTGGCAAAGTTCTTTCCACCTCAAAAATTGAGTAAGCTTAGAGTGGAAGTCCAAACCTTCAGACAGAAGGATGGAGAATCCCTCTATGAAGCTTGGGAAAGATACAAACAATTGATCAGAAAGTATCCCTCAGACATGCTTTCTGAATGGAGCATCATAGGTATTTTCTATGATGGTCTCTCTGAACTATCCAAGATGTCTTTGGATAGCTCTGCTGGAGGATCTCTTCATATGAAGAAGACGCCTACAGAGGCTCAAGAGCTAATTGAAATGGTTGCAAATAACCAATTCATGTACACTTCTGAAAGGAATCCTGTGAACAATGGGACAAATCAGAAGAAAGGAGTTCTTGAGATTGATACTCTGAATGCCATTCTGGCTCAGAATAAAATATTGACTCAACAAGTCAATTTGATTTCTCAAAGTCTGTCTGGAATGCAGAATGCACCAAGCAGTACTAAGGATGCTTCATCTAAGGAAGAAGCCTATGATCCTGAGAACCCTTCAATGGAAGAGGTGAATTACCTAGGAGAACCCTATGGAAACACCTATAATTCTTCATGGAGAAATCACCCCAATTTCTCATGGAAGAATCAAGAGAAACCTCAACAAGGTTTCAACAACAATAATGGTGGAAGAAACAGGTTTAGCAATGGCAAGCCTTTTCCATCATCTTCTCAGCAACAGATAGAGAATCCTAAGCAGAACCCCTCTGACTTAGCAACCATGGTCTCTGATCTAATCAAGACCACTCAAAGTTTCATGACTGAAACAAGGTCCTCCATTAGGAATTTGGAGGCACAAGTGGGACAGCTGAGCAAGAAAATTACTGAACTCCCTCCTAGTACTCTCCCAAGTAATACAGAAGAAAATCCAAAAGGAGAGTGCAAAGCCATAACCATGGCCGAATCTGGAGAGGAAAGAGAGGAGGTGGACGCCACTGAGGAAAGCCTCAATGGGTGTGTACTGACCTCCTCTGAGTTCCCCAATGAGGAACCATGGGAATCTGAGGCTCAAAATAAGACCATAGAGATTCCATTGAACTTACTTCTGCCTTTCATGAGCTCTGATGAGTAGTCTTCCTCTGAAGAGGATGAGTATGTCACTGAAGAGCAAGTTGCTAAATACCTTGGAGCAATCATGAAGCTAAATGACAAGTTATTTGGAAACGAGTCTTGGGAGAATGAACCTCCTTTGCTCACCAAAGAACTGAATGACTTGTCCAGGCAGAAATTACCTCAAAAGAAACAAGATCCTGGGAAGTTTTCAATACCTTGTACCATAGGCACCATGACCTTCAAGAAGGCTCTGTGTGACTTAGGGTCAAGTGTGAACCTCATGCCTCTCTCTGTAATGGAGAAGCTAGGGATCTCTGAGGTACAAGCTGCAAGAATCTCACTAGAGATGGCAGACAACTCAAGAAAACAAGCTTATGGACTTGTAGAGAATGTTTTGGTTAAGATTGAAGACCAATACATCCCTACTGATTTCATAGTCCTAGAGACTGGGAAGTGCATGGATGAATTTATCATCCTTGGCAGACCCTTCCTAGCCACAGCAAAGGCTGTGATTGATGTTGATGGAGGTGAATTGATCATTCAAGTGAATGAAAAATCCTTTGTGTTTAAGGCTCAAGGATATCCCTCTGTCACCATGGAGAGGAAGCATGAAGAGCTTCTCTCAATTCAGAGTCAAACAGAGCCCCCACAGTCAAACTCTAAGTTTGGTGTTGGGAGGCCACAACCAAACTCTAAGTTTGGTGTTGAACCCCCACATTCAAACTCTAAGTTTGGTGTTGGGAGGTTCCAACATTGCTCTGAGCATTTGTGAGGCTCCATGAGAGCCCTCTGTCAAGCTACTGACATTAAACAAGCGCTTGTTGGGAGGCAACCCAATGTTATATTTTATCTATTTTCCTTTGTTATTTTATGTATTTTGTAGGTTGATGATCATAAGAAGTCACAAAATCAATTGAAAAAGCAAAAACAAAATGAAAAACAGGAAGAAAAATAGCACACCCTGGAGGAAGAACCCACTGGCGTTTAAACGCCAGTGAGGCTAGCAGTTGGGCGTTTAACGCCCAGTCTGGCACCATTCTGGGCGTTTAACGCCAGAAAGGGGCACCAGACTGGCGTTAAACGCCAGGAAAGGGCAAGAACCTGGCGTTAAACGCCAGGAATGGACACCAGCCCGGCGTTTAACGCCAGAATTGGCTCAAAACGTGATTTTGAATGCCATTTGGTGCAGGGATGACTTTTCCTTGACACCTCAGGATCTGTGGACCCCACAGGATCCCCACCAACCCCACCACCCTCTCTCTTCTTCACCCATTCACCAATCACCTCAATACCTCTTCCCCAAAAACCCCCACCTATCAAATCCCACTATCATCTTCACTCCTTCATTTTCACACACCCTAAACACCACTTCTTCCCCTTTTGGCCGAACTACAAAGCCATCTCCCTCTCCTCCATTTCTTCTTCTTCTACTCTCTTCTTTCTTCTTTTGCTCGAGGACGAGCAAACCTTTTAAGTTTGGTGTGGTAAAAGCGTTGCTTTTCGTTTTTCCATAACCATTTATGGCATCCAAGGCCGGAGAAACCTCTAGAAAGAGGAAAGGGAAGGCAAAAGCTTTCACCTCTGAGTCATGGGAGATGGAGAGATTCATCTCAAGGGTGCATCAAGACCACTTCTATGAAGTTGTGGCCATGAAGAAGGGTCAACTTTAATCAAAGGTTGGACCAAGTCCTCATAGACATTTGTGAAGAGGACACTCAATGGAAGAGAAACTCAAGAGGAAAGCCGGTTCAACTGAGAAGGCATGACCTCAAGCCCATCACTAAGAAAAGGATGGAGCAAACAAGAGACCCCTCTCATCAAGAGATCCCTGAGATGCCTCAAGGGATGCACTTTTCTCCACAAGACTATTGGGAGCAAATTAACACCTCCCTAGGAGAATTGAGTTCCAACATGGGACAACTAAGAGAGGAGCAACAAAGACAAGGAAGAGACATTGAGGAGCCCAAGCACTCCATAAGGCCTTCAAAAGGAAGAACAAGCCGCCATCACTAAGGTGGACCCGTTCTTTAATCTCCTTGTTCTTTACTTTCTTGTTTTTCAAATTTTATGCTTATGGTTATCTATGTTTGTGTCTTATGATCATTAGTGTCTTAGTGTCTATGCCTTGAAGTTATGAATGTCCTATGAAATCCATCACCTTTCTTAAATGAAAACTGTTTTTAATCACAAAAGAACAAGAAGTACAGGATTTCAAATTCATCTTTAAAACTAGCTTAATTAGTTTGATGTGGTGGCAACACTTTTGTTCTCTGAATGAATGCTTGAACAGTGCATATGTCTTTTGAATTTGTGGTTCATGAATGTTAAAATTGTTGGCTCTTGAAAGAATGATGAAAAAGGAGACATGTTACTGAGGATCTGAAAAATCATAAAAATGATTCTTGAAGCAAGAAAAAGCAGTGAATACAAAAAATAAAAAAAATAAAATAAAATAAAATAAAAAGAAGAAAAAGAAAAAGAAAGAAAAAGAAAGAAATAAAGCTGTGATCCAAGGCAAAAAGAGTGTGCTTAAGAACCCTGGACACCTCTAATTGGGGACTCTAGCAAAGCTGAGTCACAATCTGAAAAGGTTCACCCAATTATGTGTCTGTGGCATGTATGTATCCGGTGGTAATACTGGAAGACAGAGTGCTTTAGGCCACGGCCAAGACTCAATAAGTGGCTGTGATCAAGAATCATCATACTTAACTAGGAGAATCAATAACACTATCTGGATTCTGAGTTCTTAAAGAAGCCAATCATTCTGAATTTCAAAGGATAAAGTGAGATGCCAAAACTGTTCGGAGGCAAAAAGCTACTAGTCCCGCTCATCTAATTCGGAGCTTAGTTTCATTGATAATTTGGAGTCTATAGTATATTCTCTTCTTTTTATCTTATTTGATTTTCAGTTGCTTGGGGACAAGCAACAATTTAAGTTTGGTGTTGTGATGAGCGGATAATTTGTACCCTTTTTGGCATAGTTTTTAGTATGTTTTTAGTATCTTTTAGTTAGTTTTTATTATATTTTTATTAGTTTTTAGTTAAAATTCACTTTTCTGGACTTTACTATGAGTTTGTGTGTTTTTCTGTGATTTCAAGTATTTTCTGGCTGAAATTGAGGGATCTGAGCAAAAATCTGATTTAGAGACTGAAAAGGACTGCAGATGCTGTTGGATTCTGACCTTCCTGCACTCGAAGTAGATTTTCTGGAGCTACAGAAGCCCAATTGGCGCGCTCTCAACGGCGTTGGAAAGTAGAGATCCTGGGCTTTCCAGCAATATATGATAGTCCATACTTTGCCCAATATTTGATGGCCCAAACCGGCGTTCAAAGTCACCTACAGAATTTCCAGCGTTAAACGCCGGGACTGGCACCAAAATGGGAGTTAAACGCCCAAACTGGCATAAAAGCTGGCGTTTAACGCCCAAGAAGAGTCTCTACACGAAAATGCTTCATTGCTCAGCCCAAGCACACACCAAGTGGGCCCGGAAGTGGATTTTTATGTCATTTACTCATCTTTGTAATCCTTAGGCTACTAGTTTTCTATAAGTAGGACCTTTTACTATTGTATTTTCATCTTTTGACATCTAGTTCTTAGATCATTTGGGAGGCTGGCCTCACGGCCATGCCTAGACCTTGTTCTTATGTATTTTCAATGGTGGAGTTTCTACACACCATAGATTAAGGTGTGGAGCTCTGCTGTACCTCGAGTATTAATGCAATTACTATTGTTCTTCTATTCAATTCCGCTTGTTCTTTGTCCAAGATATCACTTGTTCTTCAACTTGATGAATGTGATGATCCGTGACACTCATCATCATTCTCACTTATGAACAAAAGTGACTGACAACCACTCGTGTTCTACAAGCAATTAAGGCTCTAGTGTTTATCTCTTGGATTCTTTAACCGGAATCTTCGTGGTATAGGCGAGAACTGATGGCGGCATTCAAGAGAATCCGGAAGGTCTAACCTTGTCTGTGGTATTCTGAGTAGGATTCAATGATTGAATGACTGTGACGTGCTTCAAACTCCTAGCAGGTGGGGCGTTAGTGACAGACGCAAAAGAATCAATGGATTTTATTCCGGCCTGACCGAGAACCGACAGATGATTACCCATGCTGTGACAGAGCATAGGCAACGTTTTTACTGAGAGGATGGAAGGTAGCCACTGACAACGGTGAAACCCTTGCATAAGCTTGCCATGGAAAGGAGTAAGAAGGATTGGATGAAGACAGTATGAAAGCAGAGAGACGGAAGGGAAGGCATCTTCATTCGCTTATCTGAAGCTCTCACCAATGATATACATAAGTATCTCTATCTTTATCTTTATGCTTTATTCATTCATCATCTATACCCATTTGAGTCTGCCTGACTAAGATTTACAAGGTGACCATAGCTTGCTTCATACCAACAATCTCCGTGGGATCGACCCTTACTCACGTAAGGTATTACTTGGACGACCCAGTGCACTTGCTGGTTAGTTGTGCGAAGTTGTAGTGATCATAATTTCGTGCACCAATCACCAAGGGAATGGACTACAGGAGCTTCATCGTCGTTCAGATTAGATGACCACTGACCTGGCGTTTGACCTGAAGCAGAGGAGATTAATTACCACTGACCTGGCGTTAGTCACTTACAGTCTGCCATGGAATGAATCATCATAAGTTGAAGTAGACAGTGAGAAAAGTTTATCCAGAAGGAGGAAGCATCTCTAAAGCCTCAACCGTTCTCTCATCACTGATTTCACACCAATCCAATAACACTTTATTTATTCTGTTTTTATGCATTTTTCACAACAACTATATTTTCTATCCGCCAGACCTACAGAAATGAATGCTTGATTTATATCAGAAGTGGCATTTAGCACCACCTTGCCAGCAACACGACCCAGAGCCCAACCACGCTGATATAAAAGGAAAAAAGGGATTGGAGAGCAAAAAGGGTTCATTCTCTCTTTCGTCTCTCATTCTTTTTAGTTTTAGGTTTTACACATTAAATTAGGATTTCAATTTTCTACACTATGAGGATTTTATGTTTTTGCAATATGGCAACTAAACCTCCATTGTTAAGGTTAAGAGTTCTGTTTATTTTGATGGATTAATAATTATTTGTTCTTCTACTCTTGATTAATGCATTGATTTATGTTAAAGAATTGTTTTTGTTCTTCATCCTATGGATTAGTGTGTATTGAAAAATAACTCTAATCTAAATTGAATTCTTTTGAATCTTGGAAGAGTTACATCACTAGAATTAAAGCTTTAAACCATTTTATCACAACTCCTTTATTATCTGTATTTAATGTGATACATCACATATAATCGGATTATTTTTGGATTCTTAGGGATTGTGTGGCTTATAAATCGGATTTTGAGCTTAATCTTTTAACACAATTGATTGATCAAGGAATTGATTGTTGGTTGGGTTAAAGGAGATTGAACTATCTAGAAATAGGAACAATCACCTAAGATTTGCTATAAACTCAATCTTTGCATGATTAAGGTAGTTGACATTAAATGTTAATCTTGAAATTTAAACATCCCTGAAACCTTAACACTCTTTATCATATTACTTTCTTAACCAAATTTAGTTTGCTCTTGTATAATTCTCCACTTTTATTTTATTTGCTACTGAAATACTTAATTTTAATTGTCTGGCTAGAATAATCAATTGACTTTTATTTACTTAATCAATTAATCCTTGTGGGATTGATATTCTCTCACCTGAGTTTATTACTTGGTAAGACCTGATGCATTTGTCGGTAGTTTGTGGTTTGTAAATTCTGCATCAGCATGAAGGCTGTGCTATTGTCATGGATCTCAGTGGTGCCAATGAGAATGTTAATCGGGATGTGAGGCTGAGAACTAGAAAACCAGAGGCAAAGAATAAAAACAAAACCAAAGAAGATGAGATAGTGAGGCAGAATGCAATTAGAGTAGATAATCCTAGATCATATCCCAATGGGGACAATACGAAGAATGGTGGAACAAATATGATGCGGTGGGAGGAAGTTGAGGGTTTGGCTGCAAGGAAGGAACATACAGTAGTGGAAGAAACAAATTTAGTGATTGAGGAGGTTGAGAGAAACTTAAAGGATTTAGGGGATTCAGAGAAGGATGAAAATAGTGTGTATAATCAAGAAAATCATGGGAATAGTGGGAAAGAAGACATGGCTGAAAACAGATTGGTGTTGGATCTAGCGGTGGAATCAGGAGCATTACAGTATAATGAGGAAGAGAATATCATGGCTACTCTTCAAGCACAAAATAAGACAATTGCACAGAGAAAAGAGCAAGCAAAAAAAAGGAGAAAGCAAGAAGGAGCCGCTCGAAGAATCATAATAAAGTGTGTAATGAAATTCATAAATGATTTACAATTCTTGGAATTCAAGGAGATTACGAGGTGTTGAAAATTTGAGCATGGTAAAAAATTTCAAGCAAAAATATAATGTTAATATGTTAGGTTTGATTGAGACGAAAAAGGAGGTAGTTACTAAGTTTGATGTAATACAAATTTGGGGAAATGATGGGGTAGGATGGGAGTTTGTAGGATTAGAAGGGACTTCTGGAGGTTTATTGTTAATATGGGATGCTATGATGTTTAGGATGAGCAATTGTTATAAAGGGACGAGATAGTTATGTATTAAAGGAGTATTACTAAAGAATAACTTTAACCGTGTGTTTTGTTTGGTCTATGGTACACATGGTAGGGAGGAGAAGCTCTATGTGTGGGAAGATTCGAGTTTTATTCGGGATTATGTCACGTTCCATTTGTTACATGGGTGATTTTAATGAGATGGTGTAGCTGGAGGAAAGGAAAGAAGGTAGTATGTTAATAGCATCAGCAGAAGAGTTCAAGAATTGGGTGCAAGATATGGAGTTAGCGGATTTGGAACTGAATGATCACAAGTACACATGGTTCAGGGCCAGCTGTGTAGTCGCATTTATAGAGCGTTGGTGAGTGTGGAGTGGATTGAAGAGTTTCCTGTAACATGACTTCGAGGTGGGCCAAGAGGTCTATCTAATCACTATCCAATGATAGTGGAGGATAGTAGGATGGGTGGGGGGCCGAGGCCGTTCTAAAACTTAGATTCTTAGTTCACACATGAAGGATTTCTCAAAATGGTGAAGGAGGAATGGAGGAGGTTAGGAGATGCTCATTTTACAGAGAAGTTGAAGGCTTTCATTGTACCTTTAAGTAGATGGCATAGGCAAAACTTTGGTGATGTTCACTTACAAATAAGGAATCTTGAGGATGAAATAAAAAAGATAGATGATGTGGTTAGTGATGGGGTATATGATAGTACAATGGAAGTGAGAAGAAAGGCTTTGGTTAGCTTCTAAAGAAATGGTATGTTCGAAAGGAGGTACACTAGAAACAGATGTCAATATCTCGGCATGCTAAGCAGATGGATAAGAACACAAGGTACTTTTCATAATTTAGCCTCAGCAAGAAGAAGAAATAATAGGATTGAAGCTTTAATGATAAACAAAAAATTGGTTAGAAATCAGGAAAGAATTGAGATTGCTATAAGGAACTTCTACAAGAATATGTATCATCAAGAGGCTTCACTTATGATAGACTTTTGTAATAGGCTAGTTAATTGGATTCAGGAAGCAGAGGATGTAGAGTTAGAGAGGATGCCGTCGGTGGAAGAGATAAAGGAAGCAGTGTGGGATTGCGAGTCGTCTAAGGTGTCAGGTAGTGATGGATGCAATATGAACTTCATCAAGAAGTGTTGAGAGAATTTGGCTTAGAATTCACTACAGCAGTGATGGTCTTTTTTCGGAACGCGAAGCTACCACAAGACTCTAATATTACATGGGTAACTCTGGCTGCAAAGTTTATTGGGGCTAAGAAGATTAAGGACCTTCGCCCGATCAGCATGGTAGGATGTGTGTATAAGGATATATCAAAGGTTCTGGTTTAGAGAATGAGGAGCGTAATGCCAGGATTAGTAGAAGAGACTCAGAGTGCTTTTGTGAAGGAAAGGAAGATATATGATGGGGCATTGATTGCTTGTGAGACCGTACAGTGGCTGAAAATGAGGAAAACAAGTTCAGCGATAATTAAGTTAGATTTTTAAAAAGCGTATGATAGAGTCAAGTGGAGTTTTGTAGATATTGTTCTCCAGAAGATGGGTTTTGTCATATATGGAGAGGATGGGTTCAAGAGTATGTTTGCACGGCGTCTATGTCGATTTTGATTAATGAGACACCATCTAAATCATTTAAGATGGAATAGGGCTTAAGGCAAGATGATCCTCTTTCTCCATTTCTCTTTGTTCAGGTTGTTGATGTGCTTTATAGAATCGTAGATGAGGCAGTGAAGAATAGCAAGATCTCTCCACTATTGGTTGGTAGGGACAATATTGAATTGTCTCACTTATAGTTTACAGATGATACCATCCTTTTCTGTTCATAGGATGAAGGAACTATCAGAAATTACAAGAGGCTCTTATGGTGCTTTGAGGTGATGCCTGGACTAAGCATCAATTTTGATAAATCCAGGTTGATGTTAGTTAATTGTGAGTGGGAGTAGACGCAGAGGATGTGTAGTTTGCTGGGGTGTAAGGAAGCATCTTTTCCTGTCAAATATCGTAGAATTTCTCTGGGAGCGAATATGTGACTTGTTAAGACATGAAAGCCGATAATAGACAAAGTGAAAGAGAAGCTAAGTTTATGGAAAGCGAAAACTCTCAATAAAGCGGGTAAGCTGGTCTTTATTAAATTAGTGCTTAATAGTTTGCTAATATATTATCTAAACTTGTACAAAATGCCAAGAGCAGTGGCAAAGAAGTTAATCTCATTGCAAAGAAAGTTTTTGTGGAGTAATGAGGATGGCAATCATGGAATCTCCTTAGTGAAGTGGGATATAGTGCAAGCTCCAAAAAGGTTAGGAGGGTTGGGAGTGGGGGATGCACTGCTTCAGAATATTGCTCTCCCATTCAAGTGGTGGTGGCAGTTCTCAAAAGAAGATCGTCTATTATGGAAGAAAATTGTGTTTTCTTATAATAATTAAATCCTAGCTTATTGCTTTCTCATCAGATTCTACCTATAAGAGGGGGTTTGTGGAAGGATATATATCAGTTACAGATTAAGGAGCAAGAGGTAAGAGATAAAATGATATGCGGCCTATCTTTGGACGTTGGAAATGGTAGAAGTATCCGGTTCTAGGAGGACAATTGGTTACTAAGTGGTGTGTTGAAAGACTCCTTTCCAAAGCTTTTTTCGGTCTCAAACCAAAAAGGATCTGTTATAGGGGATTGTGAGTTTTGGGGTGGGTTAGAGTAGATATAGAATTTCCAGTGGAAGAAGGAACTATTTCAATGGGAGTTGAAACTAGTTAACCAACTTTATAGGATTTTTCAGTCAGTCAAATTAATGGCTGAGAGAGAACCGTCTTGCATGGAAATTTGATAAATCAGACGCTTATTCTACTAACTCCTTTGTGTAGGTTTTGCAAGCGGCGACTCTCCCACATGATATTATTAGCTACAATTTTACTAGTTCTATTTAGAGGAGTTTAGTACCACCACGGATTGAGTTATTTACTTGGTTTGTATCAGTTGGTAGGGTTAATACTAAGGATACATTAATATAGGTTAGGCGTTATCGATCTGAATGATAATATATGTGTGTTATGTAGAAAGGATGTTGAAGTTATTTATCAGTTATTTATTGGTTGTGAGTTTACTTGGCAGGTGTGGTGTGCGTGGTTGATTGCCTATGACAAATTATGGACTTTTTCATGGTTAATTAAGCAACATTTTGAGAGTTGGTCAGGAGTGCCTACAAAGAAGGAAGAAAGAAAAAGGTGGTTAATTGGATTTTTTTTCTTTTATCTGAAACACATGGATGGAAAGGAATAACAGATTATTCATGAGTCAAGAAGCAAGAGTAGTGGATGTTGATGGCAATACTGGAGATGACTATGGGTTGAGTTCCTTGTTTTGATTTGTAGGACGTTCATCTATACGTTGTATTTTATACTTTGCTGCTCCATCTTATTATGTTGAGCTCTTTTTCTTAAAAAAAAAAGTGATATACCAGATTTTACCATCTATTTTTTATGTGTTTTTTACTTTATATAGTTGAGTCCTCTTTAGTTAAAATACGAATTTGTATAATTTGCTGCTATTTCAGATGAAAAAGAACTTTGGATCAACTCTTGATTCCACACACCAGTTTTTGTAATAATCAATTAGCAAAATCGAATAAGTGATTCATCACTACATTCGTTTACTGAAATTCTAAAAAGTTGACAAACACCAACCCAGGTGTCTTTCTAGATTTTGACAAAACTATTTACAGTAATTTTTCATTTGACACTTTTTTTTTCAAAACCTTCCTTCCTTCGAGAAGGCTCTACCATGCCCAGGAAGAGTGGATTCTATATATCAAAATATAGAGATAGAAAATTCACTTGTCAAAATTTTCTACTTGATTTGAAAAAATCAGTCAATATATCATCCACAATAACAAAATAAGATAAAGTAGATAAATAAACCTTCATCTAATCAATCTACTTTTTATAAAACTCTAATTTCATCATCATGAATTACGCAAAAGTTTTAATATTCCATCTTTTCATGCGTCTTATTCATATCAATTTTAACTTTTTAAGGCCATGTCACTTTCATGTAGGATTTATTTAATTTTAACATATTAAAGTTACACTAATAATTCAATTAAATTTGTATGTTTAAATAAATTTTTAAATAATATATTAAAAATTAGTTTCGTTCCATAATTTGATAACATACTATTAAACTAACAGATCCTACTATAATATCAAATTAAGTTTAATTTTGACAAGATATAACACGCACTAAGTAGTTATTAATCCTAATGAATGTTATCAAATTTTGTACTATCAATTTTTTTACATTAATTGTCTAAATAATTATTTAAAAACGAATATGATTGCATGATTTTTAAATTATTATTGTTATTATTAAATTTTAATATATAAATTTATAAGTATATTTACTTATATAACATAATATCAATAAAACAAATTGTCATCTTCTTCGAACGCATTTTTTCTTCTTCTTCTTCTTTTCTTCTTTTTTCTTTTTTTTTCTTCTTTTTTCTCATTTTTTTTCATTATCGTCATCATCATTACTACCACTACCACCTCCTCTTCATCTTTATTCTATTTTCATTTGAATTTTTTTCCTTTTTTTTCTTTATCGTCGTCGTCGTCGTCGTCGTCATCCTTAAATATCACATAATTAATTTAATAATAAGAAAAATATATCATATTTCTTTGTCACGGTTAAAAAATTTCAGTGTTAAAATAAGAAATTTTCTGTGACACGGTTAAAAAATTTTAGTATTATTTTTTTGAGAAGTTCTACATAATTCAAAACTCACATCCTTTCACATTTTCATAATTCTTGTTTCACCCTCTTAACAAGAACCTATATCACGGTTACAAAATTTTGGTGTTAAAATTAAGAAACTTCTTGTGTCACAATTAAAAAGTTTCGGTAGTATTTTCTGATAAACTGTGCATAACTTAAAACTCTTCTTCCACCTCTTTTTCTTCATCATCATCATTCAAATATGTTTTAGAACAAAAAATTACATTAATTTATTATAAATAGCATAGAAATGTCTAAACTTTCTATGTATAAATTCAATAGCACTCAACTAGTTCAATTATAAGAAAAGTACATCATTTAATTAGAAAAGACAGTTAAAAAAATTTTATGTCAAGGTTAAAAAATTTCAGTGTCAAAATTAAAACTTCCTATGTCACGATTACAAAATGTCAATGCTATTTTTTTTATAAATCAATCAATTATATATTATTAATTTTATAACCAAAATGTGTCACATAACATTCTCTCATTACAATTGAAATCAAATGTTTTTCTCCAAAATTATAAAATTCTCTCTTCCTCTCTCTCCATTTCCTATCTCTCACATTCATTCACCCTCTCTATGTCTTATATAAAATTATCAATGACTAATTATAAATTTGACAATCAAAATGTGCAATATGACATTCTCTAATTGTAATTAAAATTAAATTAAAATTAAAAATAGTTATATTATATTACTAATTAAACAACTAAAATGTGTCATATAACACTCTTTCATTAAAATTAAGATGAAATATTTTTTTTCCAAAATTAATAAATTCTCCTCCTCCGTCCTCTTATTTACTTCTCTCCCCTTCTCTATTTCTCTCTACCCTTCTCACTCTATATATAACTTATAATTTATATTTAATATTACTAATTTGACAAACCAAAATATGTCACAAAATATTTTTTTAATACAAATAAAATAAAATATTTCCTTCCAAAATTAACAAAGTCCTCATTCTCCATATCCTTCTTTATCTTTATCTCTCATTTCTCTCTCATTCTCTATTTTTTTCTACTTTTCTATTCTACAAAAAATAAAATTAATAAAATAATATAATTCAAATAAATTTATAAAATTAAAAGAAATACGTTAAATTCATAATTAAATATAACAAAAAATAATTTCATAATATTATTCATCTAAAAAATATATTATTGTTATATGCACACTTTTTTAATCTTTTTATTTAGTTTCAAATTTTTACCAATTATCTTTTTAATATATATTTTTACTATCTCTCTTTCTTCAAATATTTATTATATATGAATTGGAAAGAATACTAATATTGTGATTAATAATTAGAATCAAGATTCAATCATTTCAAAAAAAATAATTTTAAGTTAATTTTATAATTATCAATATAGTTTATTTTTATACTAATATCTAATTATATTTTTATATAATAGAGAGGAAAAAATATTATTTTTAAATAACAAGTATGAAAACTAATTATTTTTATTTTATTTATGTAATAGACTTAACATCTAATTAAATATAAAAATACACATTAAATTCTTTTAAGTTTTAGATAATGAATGTTAACATTAATTATTAATAAAAAATTAAAATTTTTTATAGAAAAATTAATAATTAAAAAGCTTATTATTTAATTTTATTTATTTACAAAGACCCTACGGAGATTTTAGTCTTCTTAACCATGGAGACTTTTGTCCCCTACAATTTTTTTGTATAAATAGTTTGATTAAATAGATCTCTTCTGTTATAATCTTTAATATCTGGATAAAACCAACACAATTTTAAAATACTTATATTCCTATAATGTTATTATGGGAAAAAATTCTAATTATACATAATTCAAAACTAAAAAATTTTTATTATGTATAATTCAAAACTACTACTACTACTACTATTATTATTATTATTATTATTATTATTATTATTATTATCAAAACTAAGAAACTTTTGTGTTACGATTCAAAAATTTCGGAACTATTTTTGGTAAATATTTTGAAATTATTCAAATTTTTTTTTGTTCATATTCTCATCATTCTTGTTTCACACTTTTAACAAGAATCTGTGTTATAATTAAGAAATTTCAGTATAAAAATTAAAAAACTTCTTGTATTATGGTAAAAAAAGCTCGGTGTTATTTTCTGATGAATTTTATATAACTCAAAATTCTTTCTCTTCATTATTATCATTATTTTATATTTTTTATTCATTTTCTTTCATTATTTTTTTTATAATTGTTTTTGTTTCATTCTCTTAATAAAAATATAAAAAATAACAAAAAAATATAATGTTGCAAAACCATAAAAAAAAAAACAAAATGGTAATAGCAACTGCAATAAAAAAATAATGATAAGAAAAAATAGCACACCAAGAAAAAGAAAGACATGTTCATATTAAAAAGCGTTGGATAAGGAACATTTACATAATTTCATATAGAGGAAGTATAACTAATAGAATATTTGTACAATGTGTACAATAGAAGTTTAGAGATGTTCGATTCAGTATTAGAGATATAACCATTAGTGTTATATTTTTCCATCAGCTTAAATTTTTGGAATGAGCGTTATCATGATATGATATCAGAACTCTAGATTCAAAATAGTATGGGTGATATTCATTTTTTAACTCAATAACCTATTATATTATACATTGTATATATATTTCATTAACTCCCTGATAGGACTCACTAACTAATAAAACTAATTTTTATTTGATTTAGATCACTTTAATTAAATTTAATTATAAAAAATGATCGTATTTTTATTAAAAAAAGTCTAGAGGCCAACAACTTTATAAAATTCTGGCCAGTATATAACCAATAAAGAAAAGTAAGTTATTGGATAAAATTTTACATCAATCTCACACCATTAAAATTATTATTAATGACTACAAATTATAAAAGTTACTGATCCTTAACACTTTTTTTTATTATATGAGGTGGCAACGTGATTGTGGATATGATTTCTCTCTCATATAACGGCTTATCGACAAACATTCATTGCATAGCCTCCCTTTATTAGTTTCACATATCTCAGAAGTCAGAACCAAATTCACCCTTCCTACTTCAAATTCAAATCCCAAAAACCTAATAAAAAACACAAAGGTACCTACCATTTTTTTTGTTTTCAATTCAGCCATGGACGACGGCACAATCAATAATGACCAATGGCTAACCCTCTCTCTCTCCCTCCCTTCACCACCCACACCCCCGCACTCATCACAAGAAGACCAAAAGCCCGCTCAGCCACTTATGCTGCCGGCGGCGATGACCAGACGAACGAAGAAAGCCACTGCCAAAACAAAGACCATAGATCCACCGCCATTCCCATGGGCCACAACGAAACTCGCCACCGTTCATACTCTTGAACACTTACTGGCAAACAAAATTAGCTCAATCTCCGGAACCGTTAAATGCAGATCGTGTCAGAAGCAATACGAAATGGATTTCGATCTGGAAGGGAAGTTTCGCGAAGTTGCGCGGTTCGTTATCAAGAAAAACCGGGACACGCACGACCGGGCACCGAGCTCTTGGATGGCTCCGGTTCTTCCAAACTGTGAGTTCTGCAACGGAAAGAATACGGCGGTTCCGGTGATCGCCGCAAAGAAGAGGAATATCAATTGGTTGTTCTTGTTTTTGGGACAAATGATTGGGTGTTGTAAGCTTCCGCAATTGAAGTATTTCTGCAAGCATGCAGATATTCACTTAACTGGAGCCAAAGATCGGTTAGTTTATTATATTTATCTGGGTTTATGCAAACAATTGAAGCCACAGGGACCTTTTGATCTTTTTAAAAAAGTTTAGACCTTTTTTATTTTCTAATGTTAGTCAGGTTCTCATGTAGCTAGCCATTTTGCTTCGCATTTCTAATTTTAGGGTTTAGTTTGTACAAATTAAACTCATCGAAGACAATAATTTAAATTCGTATATTTGTCAATTTGGTACTTCTTCGTCTCTGTTGGCGCTATTATAATGGCACATTCGTTGTTTTCTCATTATCTTTAAGGTGTGGATTAATTTATTTATTTTTGTTGTATACTTATGATGATGAGAGATCAATAACTCAGTTTATAGTTTATACCATTGCACGGTCTTACGTTGTAAGTCAAAGTACTTCAAATGAAATTAACTGAACAGTGCCATGATTTTCTTCCCCTTCGTCTAGTCTCCACGTTCTGATTTTTCTCCAATAATTAACTAACAGTCATATGGACGTTCCGATTTCTGCGGGGGTGTGTACTGTGTATCGCTATTTCTATCTTTTTTAATAAATAAAATTTACTTTTTTTTTACTCTACTTTTATTTCCTCTAAGTCGGCCCCTTACCACGCAAATGCTCCATCAGAAGCTGATATACGTGATTGAGGGGTTGCTGAATAGTTTTTAATAATTTTCGGCTTTTTTTTTTTTTCTCAAAGTTAATGCATTCATATAAAAATGAGGAGGAATTACTCAAATAAAATAATTATTAGAACTCAAAATTATCAAAATAACCGCTATTGATAGCAGCCAATTCAAAATAAACTTTTGTAGCTTTTGTTTTCAATTCTTGTCTTTGAGAAAATTAATTCTCTCAATTATCCTTTTTTATCTTACCTTTATACATATACAGTCATCTTCGTTTTATTTATCAATTATCTTTCTTTATTTTTGTCATTTTTTTTTATATGCAAAGTCATTTTCATTTTATTTTTCAACTATTCATTCTCATCTTCTATCTTCATTTTATTTTATTTTATTATTTTTTGTTTAATTTTTGCTAAATCAAATACACACTTAATTTTCGTAGCAGCTCAATTTTTGATTGACTTATTTAAAAAGGTGATTATTCTCTTTGCTCCTTTATTTTGTTGTATATTGTACACAATGATTATAATCAGAAAAATAATAATTTCGATGACCCTGTAAGCAGTTACTTTGACAATGACCAGTTGAGATAAATTCTGATTCTAAGACTAGCAGCAGTTTATGTTGATTTTAAATTCTCTGCTAACAATAACGGTTTTGGTTTATATAGATATAAAAAAATTGTAATTACATTTTTAACTTAAAAAGATTGTAATCTAATAATTTTTAAATCTTAATTATTTTATTTAAATAATTTACCCTAAAAATAAGTAATGATAAAATGGATCTTCATATAACGAATTTTTTATTTTTAATATTAAAATTATAATAGTATTTTTTTAAAATGTAAATTATTAAAATATTATTTTTAAATATAAAACTGTTAATTTATTAGAAATATAAAAATTAGACTGTTTGATTTACAGAAATTGGACCATCCAATTTATAGAAATATAAAAGTCGAACTGTTTGAATTATGTTAAATTAAAAAATTTGAGGTCCGAGTACTCCACCGAGTCATATACTCATATTCTATCAATTATTCACCTTTTTTTAATAAGACAATGATGCTTATAAAACACTACTGCACCGCATTTGTTTCTCCCTCTTTTTAAGTTTATACATGTGATCATTCAAAAAAAATCTTGTTGAAAAATGTTGCTGTTAAAAAAAAAAATGTTGTGTCAATTATTGCAGGTGTCATTGTAAAAGAAACTCCCTTCTCTTTATTTTAGTTACTTACTTATCTTTCTCCATTGAGTCAGTTGAAAATTTCACGGAAGAAATAAGGGCATAAAATTTTATTTTATTATTTTTGGACTAATTTGAGTGTTGGCAGGAAAAAATAAAACAAAAAACAAATGCACAAATCAGACTGTTAGTGTTAGAATCTCATTTGAGATACTACTCTTTCAAATGAAATCAAATATGTTACAATAATAGCGGTATCTTCGGTAATTGCGACGTCAATTCTTCTTCGTATCTCAGCATTTCTAACAGCCATATATACATGGCATAGCAGGGGACATGCTTCTTCTTCTTCCAATACCTTCCGAACTCTCAGGGCCGTTAAAAAAAAAAAAACAAGAAATAATATTTAACTTTAAACAAAAGCGTAACAAAGACAATTAGAATGCAGTGTTAAAAAGATAACGACATTTTGAACGTTTTTTGAAAAAAACAGTTTAATTAAAACTTAACTTTTTTTTAGTCAACAACTCAACATCAATTAATTTTTTTAATTCTAAATTTTAAATATTAACTAAAATGAGTTTTTTTATACTTTTTCTTTAAAAAATTATAAAATAAATTAAATTTTCATTTTAATATACCAAAATTTTATAAGGTTATACAATTAAATTCATACGTTTTGATCACTTTTAAATAATATATTAAAAATTTAATTACTTTTAATAATATAATAATATAATATATAATTAAATATATGTGTAAATTATTTTATACCATACATAAAAATTAAATTCATAAAATAAAACCTTATGACACAATTCGTTGTTGTTTCTATGACTAGGCATAGGAGATACAACGCTTAATAAATCTCAAATTGAGTTTAATTTTCACTATAATCAATCACATGTATTATTTTAAATCATTATATATCGGTAAATAAAACAAATAGTTATTTTTTATAACATAATGTACAACTTTTTTTTTGGTGACAACATAATGTACAACTAGATACACATAATGTAACAATCTATTTATCCATTTGTTCCGAATTTATTTACCAAAATTTGAATAAATACTTCGAAGTGTACAAAAAAATTCAGTACAAAATTTATTCTTTAATTTTTTTATTTTTTAAAATAATTTGTTCATTCACAATCATTTTTTTTAAATTAGTTGACTTAAAATGATCAAATTTTAAAGATGAAAAAAATTTATATCAAAATATATATGATCTCTAAATTTTTTTAAAAAATATATATTATCAAATTTTTTGTCATATTTTTAAATTTTTCGCACACTTATTTATTATTATTGTCTTTTTGTAATTATTTTTATTAACGGTATAAATTTTTTGATACTATTTTAATAATTTACTCATAATAATACATAGTTAGTTGTGTCTACATATAAAAGTTTTTGACACTAACCTTACTTAAAATTGAATTCTATTTATTATTATTAGCTAAATAAGGTGTAATACTGTAATGTGTTGAATGTGTTTTAGTGTTCTGCGTTTATGAAACAAAAAAGAGACAGATGCTATTACAATATATTCACAAAGATGCATAAAATTCGTGTATTCAAATGATTTTATTTTTATATTTTTTCAAAATTCAAAATCTATCACAAATTTAAAAAGTTTGTATGGCAAGAAGTTGATAAAATACGAAAATAATAGTCTAATAATTCTTAAATCAAGATAGAACTCACACGGGATAGTTATAAATTTAACTATAATTAAATTCTTATTTTTTTTTATCCGTGCTCGGGAAACTAAATTGATTGGTTCGATTAAATTAACTGAAAATTGACTATTGAATTATTAGTCTGATCCAAAATAAAAAGCGCCGATACTAAAATTAGTCAAAAAATTTGAAAGATCGGTCAAAATAATTTAATTTCTTTAAAATAATAAAATAAAAAAATTATACTTTTCTAAAAAACCATATATTTTATGTATAATTATTTTATCATATATGATTAAATTTTTAAATTCTTAAACATTTAACTCTTCTGATTCGAATATCTGTTCGATTTACAAAATTTGGCTTTTTGTTTCACCATTTTTCTAACTTTAAAATATTATTTTCATAATCTCTTGTTCATATTTTAATATACTATTTCGTAAGAGAACGTCCTTGCAAGTTGCAATGGTACAAAACTTCAGACTACAAGATTGGCATGTGCATTCTTAATTATAACACATTGGGAAATGGTTTTCCCTCCGGTAAATACAATGCAATACTGGTTTCTATTCACAAGAGAATGTTGACTTCCTCAAATACTCTCAAGTTTTAGATAAGGTATCCATTATATCTCTCTTTAAAATAAATGATATATAAATACAAATTTAAGAATTAATAACAGTCAATTAATTTCTGTAACAGTCCAGACTACATGCTAGCACGATATTGTCCGCTTTGGCACATAAGACTTCACGGTTTTGCTTTTGACAATAGAAATGATAGTCGAATACCACAAACTCACTCGTCAAAACGCGTTATGCTAGGGAGAGATATACACACCCTTCTAAGGCATGCTTCGTTCCCCTCTCCAACCAATGTGGGACCTTACAATCTACTCCCCAAGGGGGCCCAGCATTCTTGCTGGCACATCGATCCGGGCTCGCCTCTGATACCATCTGTAATAGTCTAGACCACTCACTAGCACGATATAGTTTGCTTTGGCACACAAGGCCTCACGGTTTTGTCTTTGATGATAGGGATAATAGCTGAATCCCCCACACTCACTCGTCAAAATGCATCATGCTAGGGAGAGGTATCCACACCCTTATAAGGCATGCTTCGTTCTCCTCCCCAACCGATGTTGGACCTTACAATACACCCCTTAAGGGAGTCCAGCGCCCTCGCTGGCACATCGATCAGGGCTCCGACTCTGATACCATCTGTAACAGTCCAGACTACTCGCTAGCACGATATTGTCCGTTTTGGCACACAAGGCCTCACGGTTTTGCCTTTGACGATAGGGATGATAGCCGAATCCCCCCACACTCACTCGTCAAAACGCGTCATGCTAGGGAGAGGTATTCACACCCTTATAAGGCATGCTTCATTACCCTCCCCAACCGACGTGGGACCTTACAATCGACCCCCTATCGTCAAAGGCAAAACCGTGAGGCCTTGTGTGCCAAAGCGGATAATATCGTTTTAGCGGGTGGTTTGGACTATTACAATTTCGGTTGAATTTTGTGTAAAATAGAGTAAGTAAATTAAAAATTAAGATCAAAGATTAGGGATAAATAAATTTATAAAAAGATACTTTTATTAATAATAAATAAACAGTACAAGAATTAATGATAAGAAATAGAGGTAAAGAATAAATGTTGAGACATCTACTAATATCATAAAAGGATGAATGAATTAGAGTGAATAAAGGTTAATTAATTTTGGTATTGGGTATTCTGGTGAAACACTCAAATGCTAATTTTATGTATGAAATTGATAAATAAAATAAAAAACAATGAAAAAATTTAGGAAGAGAAAAGGATGGATCTAAGCTTCCAAGTTTCAGGAAAAAAAAGTTTAAAAGAAGTGACTTGAGGTCTTTTTATAGTTAAAAGTCATTTTGAAGAGCAAGTCTATTATCTAATGGTTACAATGGATATTTAGCTTACTCTTTTTATCTTAAGGCTTGTTATTAAATAAGATAGTTGGCAGAAAATATTTTTAGGTGTTTTCACCACTTCAAGTCTTTTTAACTAAAACTAGAAGTTGATTCCCACAATTTAAGCTAAAGTTCTACTCTGGGTGTCTATAACAAGGAGGTGTCCGGATGCTATGACATATGACATTATTAGTGAAGGAACATTTAATTTCGTTTCTTTTTAAT
This sequence comes from Arachis stenosperma, assembly GCF_014773155.1. NCBI lineage: Eukaryota > Viridiplantae > Streptophyta > Magnoliopsida > Fabales > Fabaceae > Arachis > Arachis stenosperma. Next base: position 24,054,003 of record NC_080382.1, on the reverse strand, counting down.
TAGATGATACTCTCTACACTCCAAATCCAACCAATTCATTTCCACCAATTTAGTTTTCACTAAAGAAAAATTTAACTCTTCAAAGTATTTTTTTGGATTTCATCCTTCTACCCCACACCTATAGGAGACACTTGATTCTTTTTTTACCATATTTTTTGATCATCTTAAAATTATTTATATACAAAAAACATATATTTTTAGTGTATAATCACCAATAAAATAAAAAATACACAACATATTTATTATATTAAACATATACAAGAAAAACACCCAAAAATATTATACAAATTCAACACAACTAGATATTTTTTAATTATTTTTTAATTAATTTTTTATTACATTAATTTAAAAAAATTAAAACAAACACATCTAATAAATTTATTATTTTTTTTTCAAAAATTTAAAATGTAAATTTAAAAAAGAAAACTAAAAATTCAAACCTCTATTTAAAGGATCATTTGTTATAAATAGTAATTTGAAATTAAAAATTAAAAAAATGACAAATCAATCCTTGACTTTTTAGTCCGCGGACATTTAAATACCCGAGGATTTAAAAATACATTTAAGTTCTTGATCTCTTCAAAATCTGACATATCGATCCCTAAGTCTAATTTGTTCAATTTTAAAACTCTCTCACGTGTGCATTCGTATCAATCAGGTCAGTATAATGGGAGTCACGTTTGATTTTTCCATTGAGTCTGAAAGACTCAAGTGAACATGAGGATCAATATGTCTAGATTTTGAAAAGGTCAGGGATTTAAATGTATTTTCAAATCCTCGAGGACGGATCAAAAGGTCAAGGACCTATTTGCCCTTTTCTCTTAAAAATAAAATTTGTTCCTCCGATATTAGTCTTAATTCATTTAAAATTTTATATTATTTTTAATTATTTTATCAACATAATTATACGAGTGACAAAAGTGGTTCTCCGTTAAGGTGATACTGGTTTCTATTCATAAATCAACTCCTACGCAAATTTTAATTCTAAATCAATTCACTTCTTAAAAATATCAAAAGTGATACTCTAAAAATACTCCATTGAAAATGCTTTAACGTATCCCAAAACATCCCAAATATCCCAAAATAGTTTTAAAACCTAGCAGCTTCTACACTGACTCATTCGTCACCGCGCTCCTTCTCTGTGTCGCCTCCTCCATCAGTAAATTAGTGTGCTCCTCCTCTTCACGGCTTTCTCTACCCCGAAAACACGTTTCGTCAGCGTACACTTCCTTTTCCCGCTTCTCTGCGCCTGAAACGCATCTTGTCAATGCCTCTTCCCCAATGCCCCCGGTCCTGAAAAATGTTACCTCTTTCACATTTTTTTGGGTTAGTAGAGTTTTTTTTGTCTCCCAATCTTTATTTTATTCTTCGAATCATGGAAGTTTCTGTTTAACGAAAGATTTTATCTTTTTAATTTAAACATAATTTTAATTTGAATATATCTCTAGTATTTTTTTGTGTTTATGTTAATAAATTCTTTTGTGCCATTCTATTTGATTTGTAATTACCAATATCTAATTTTAAATGTGCTTATGTTATTCATTTAATTTTAAATGATATTTTTGTACAAAATTTATGTGTTATTTTACTTCAACTAGCTACTTGATATTTATGTAATTCTTTTCACCTTTTGAATTTTCTTAAATGCTTTGTTTTCATTTTTTTGCATCTATAATTATCATATTTTTTTATATTATTATAAAGATAGTCTATAATCAATAGAATTCAAATATATTTAGTATGACTCAATGGATCACTTTCTTCAATAAATATATTTTATGGATTCTATTCATCCTATTTCTATTAACTGAATATAAAAGGCATATGTACACATGATTATGTATGTGTGTTCCATTGAAATAAACTAAACATGATTTTAAAAAAATGATCCTTTACTGTTTCATTCTTTCTTATGAGTGTTAGTTTAAAAGATGAAAAATATGGTAGTACCACTTATGTGAGTGAGTGATTTTTGGACCAATTAATTATGGGTTATATAGAATTTTTTATTTAAATTATTTAAATATAATATTTATGAAAATACGTAATCTGTAGCATACATATTTATACATTTATGTCAAGCTTACACATCCCAGATACAGAGGTACCAAAACCTAAAAAAAAAAACAACTCGGGTACTCTATATTCGAGATACTAGCGATATCAAAATCCGTACACAAGCCGGGTGCACAGTACCCAGGATAGAGCCATAAAGATTTTTCTGTTACTGTACTTGGAATACAGCAATAATAAGTATGGTGGCACTGTACTCGGGATACATGCTTAAATAAATAGGGGTTTCTGCATTCTAGATACATAACAGAAAATATCTATATATGCAACTTCTTGGCCTATACTTTTTGCATCCATCTTTATTCTATCTATTCTTTCTTTCATTCTTTCCCAAAAAAATTGGCTAGTAATCATATTTTTTTGTAATAGTTTATCCCAATAAGATCATTAAAAAATGTGATGAGAGAGTAATATTTAAGTGCACTTCAACTATGATGTTGCGTATTTAAAATGTCTTCTTAATCAATATGGAACAATCAGTTCGAAGGAGGTTGACTGAATGTCTAGATCATTTAGTACTCCAAATATTATTGGACTATCTAATATTTTGCCATCCTAGTTATAAAAAAATCAAATTATGGATTCATAAGCTTGTTTAGTTACTCTAAGTGATGTTATCTATAAAAATTTAATTTTGATATAGTACATGTATATAAAAAACTAATTTAAATAACACACTAATAACTAAGTGTGTAATTTTTTTTAGAAAAAAAAAAACAAATAGAGACCCGATTTTCTTAATTTTTGACAAATACATTTCTGTTAAATTTAAATATCAAAATTTTCATAACTTTTACAAATGAAAGACAAATTCATCCCTTTATCCATTTGCCTTTCATGAATCATACAAAACTCATTGATGTGGCTGTAACTTTGTCCAGTTGTCCATTACAGAGCCAAGATAAAAGAGAACAAAAGTTTCGAGAACCAAAAGATCCCCTAATATGCAAACAATGTCGCTTTGAACTCTAATGCTTCAAATTGGGGTGGTTTCAAGCAGTGTATGTAGTAGATGCTCATACTTATTCATGGTGGTGTTGTTTTCACTTATGGCCAATGATGGAGGCTCATCAAACACGAGACAAACTGGAGATAGAGGAAGACAATAACGCTTAGTAGAAAATTTAACCTCATGTGTTGTGCAAGCTGGCGATGAGAAAGATGGCATTATTCCAAAATATTTTTATGGAGTGTATACTATACTTTACATGTTGAAGAGAACCAGCAATTCAAGTTGACTATATTTTGGCAGCCCATTCTATAAGATAAACTCGTAATTTCTCATGACATGGATGAAGTTGAGATTGTGTATGTACGCATTTGGATGTTGTGCCAATTCGTGTAAGTGAAACTACTTATTGTATATTTTTTATGTGAATTGATGACTATATTAAAAAAATTAGAAATATAGAACCTAGTCATTGGGTGACAAAGAGGGCGAAGACATTAAAAAAAAGGTTTAATTACTCTGCAGGTCCCTATAGTTTCACCAAATTTTCAATTAGGTCCCTATACTTTTTTTATTTTCAATTGGGTCCCTAGACGTTAATTTTTTTTCTTCAATTAAGTCCCTACCGTGACAAAACCGTTTGAAATAACAGATTATTCTGTTAAAAAATAGAATATTCTCATAATTAATTTAGAATAACTAATTAAACACCTCTCTATTTTTTTAAAATACCAAAATAGCCCTTGGTCCCCAAAATGAAAGATTCCTTGCTAGCCCTAATTTTCTCTGTCTTTGTTGAAGTTGTGCACAAAGATACTGTGAACCACCGATGTGTCCGCCACCACGATCGTGAACCCGTTACCCACCAAGCTAAATACGCACTCCATCTTCTTTCTTTCTTTGTTCTTCTTTTTATTCTTTTCTTCCTCACTTCACGAATCTCTTTATCTTCTTTTCCCCTCTCACGGCAAAATAGGGAACAGTAAGTTCTTGGCGTTTCTACTCCGTTCGTTGGTTTCATCGTCCATTTGCGTCGTCGTCCGTGGCGGTGTGGGCGTAGGTTGGTTGATGGTCTTCCGTGGCTTCTGATATGCTCTGTAGTGTTCGTCCGTCTGCTCTGCTCTGCTCCACGTTGTTCGTCCGTGGGTTTCGTGGCGTTCCCTCGCCGAGCCGCGCCTCGCTGCCTGAAATCAATATGCCAAAACAGGTAACGAGTTAAATTTTTTGGTTTTATTTTGATTTTAATATTGATTCAGTATGTAACTGGTTCTTTGGAAATGCTGCTGTGATTTTGTTTTGATTTTAATATTAATTTGTTATAAGGTTGTTATGCTTTTGATTTGGTAATTGGCTCTCTAGAAATGTTGTTTTGATTTTTTTTTATTTTAATATTGATTTGGTATAATGCTGTTCTGATTTTGAGTTGGAAACTAGATCTCTGGAAATGCTATTTTGATTTTATTTTAAGAGGATAAAAACCCTTGGTGATTGGAAAAGGGAGCAGAATTTAAGAAATGAAAGCTGCAATGGCTTTCAAAGCACGATCTTCACTCTTCAGCTTTTTCTTGGGTGGAACCATTTGCTTGCAGATACTTGTTACCAATGTTAAAGGAGTGGTCACCACCATCAATGACATGCAGCTCATTGGGGGTTTTTATTTTCTTTCTAGTGGGTTCTAACTTCTCAAGTGGACAGAGAGTATCCTTGCTACCCTGTGCAAGGCACAACACAAAACAAACACTAAGATAAATAGAATAGTTTTTTTCTTTTTTTTTTTGGAATTTAAGTAGGCTATAGTTAAAATTAAAAAATGATGCATTGCAGGGATTCATGCTAGAGTGCATATGTATGTGATTTCTTTAAAAAAGTAAGAGATGATTATATCTAATTTTGGTATAAGCGGAATATATCATACTTGGTTTTGAACAAGAAAGTAAGATATGATTATATGCCATTTTGGTATAAGCTGAATTCATTTTTCTTTTTTCACTTTAGAGATGAGCTCATCTCATCTTAAATTAGTCTTACTATTGTATTTTAGTTTTTACTGCTAAATCATTTTTATTTATCTGATAAATTTAGTGGTCATGACATATGCAGTTGTTTTGTTTGATGGCATATTGGTTGCTCTATATTTATCTGATAAACTCTTTTATGTTTCTATCCATAGCTAGTAGTTCTGTGATAGATAGGATTACATAAGCTGGTGTAATTACTATGCAACAACCCAAAATTTCAAGTTCTAGGAGGTTTTTTTTACTAGTTATAATTACTAGTGAGTACTGAGTACTGAGCAGTGGTAAAAGTAAATTATAAACGAATTTTGTTGTCCTGAATTTGTCAGGATTGTTTGCAAGAGTCCCTTTTTTTGGAAACTAAATTATAAAAGAGTCAGTGACTATTGATGCTGTTTGTAATGGTTTAATCCAGGGATGTGGAGTGAAAATTCTGGAGGTGTATATGGTGGTGACGGAGAACCCCCGAAGAGTTGAATGGACCTCACAAAGATAATCCTGCTCCGACTTCCTTTGTTTCAAAAGCAGGCTACAGGCTACCATACTTTGATTGAAGCTTTTGGTAGACTATCTTGTTGGGACATCTGATGAACTCAAGTCTACTCTTTATTGTTGATCCTATGCTGGTTCAGAAAGTGGAAGTGAGAGGCTGCAACACAAGAACTGATTTATAGATTATCTGTATATTACACTGAAATTATGTTTTCTATGGTTTTCATTTTTAGATTTTAAATTTCAATAACACAAATTATATAACCTTGTGGTTTTTTATGGTGTATCATCATATAATAAAGACACAAACTATATTTCATGAATCCATACAAATGTAAAATATTATATGATCATAATAAATACTTGAATAATGAAAATTGAATTTTATGTATACTTATTACTACTATTTCTGTTTCATTTTATCCATTCTTTTTTTTCTATATGTTCTTTAAAAATAAGGTATTTTGAAAGTAAAAAAAAAAAGAGAAACTATTTTTGGTACAATTTGTATATAAATAAGCAAAAGAATGATAGTGACAAAATAAAAAGGATTATAGGAATATTTTTCATGTTGTAGAATCATTGAATAGGGATTATAGGAATATCTTTCATTGAATATTTATAGTTTCATCTAATTTTCAATTAGGTCCCTATACTTTTTTTTCAATTGGGTCCCTATGGGTATATAAGTAATTTCACAATTCACTAATATTTTTTTGACGTTTAATGTTAATAGGGACTAAATTGAAAAAAAAATAATGTATAGGGACTCAATTGAAAAGAAAAAAAATATAGGGACCTAATTGAAAATTCGGTGAAACTATAGGGACTTACAGAGTAATTAAACCTAAAAAAAATTTTGGGAAGAAAGAACTGGAGAATAGAGTGGCTGAATTAAAGCAGAGGATAGTTTATTTAGAGAACAAGAAAAGCATTAATTTCATATTCATAATTATAGCTTTGATTGTTGTATTGTCGGATGTTTATGTATTTAAGGTATGAAAAAATGAGGAAAACATGTGAAACGTAATGAATTATGTTCTTGAATTATGTATTTTGGTTAATATGAATGAATAAATGATGCAATGTGGTTAATATGAATAAATGAATGATATGGATCCTTTAACATATGAATATATGAATGATATGGATCCTTTAACGTTGAATGATATGAATCACCTTAGATCATAAGCGGTAAGCCTAAATAATAACATAAGCAAAATTGATAATAGTGTCACAAAATGACATAACCAAATTTAGCAAATAAAATGTAGCAGACATATCAACTAGTTTTTCAAAAAACTAACTTAAAAGTAATTTAATTTGCTCAAAGAAAGTTTGGTAATATCTATTATAACCAAAAAACTAATATTTGTTTCGAAAATAAGATAATGTCAAATTGGTTACTTTTTTAAATTGTGAATGATTGAATTTGGAATAAACTTGAATATTCATGTTGTGGCACCACTTGCTGCTGTCAGATGATGAGCGGATATTTTATACGCTTTTTGAGGGTAATTTCATGTAATTTTTAGTATGTTTTAGTTAGTTTTTAGTATATTTTTATTAGTTTTTAGGCAAAATTCATATTTCTGTACTTTACTATGAGTTTGTGTATTTTTCTGTGATTTCATGAATTTTCTGGCTGAAATTGAGGGGCTGAGCAAAAATCTGACTCAAGCTAAAAAAGGATGGCTGATGCTGTTGGATTCTGACCTCCCTGCATTCGGAATGGATTTTTTGGAACTATAGGAGCTCAATTGGCGCGCTCTCAATTGGGTTGGAAAGTAGACATCCAGGGCTTTCCAGCAACATATAATAGTTCATACTTTGCTCAAAGATAAACGACGTAAACTGGCGTTAAACGCCAGAAACAGGTTACAAGTTGGAGTTAAACGCCCAAAACAGATTACAACCTGGCGTTTAACTCCAGAGACAGCCTATGCACGTGTAAAGCTCAAAGCTCAGCCCCAGCACACACCAAGTGGACTCCAGAAGTGGATTTCAACACTATCTATCTCAGTTTACTCATTTTCTGAAAACCTATGTTACTAGTTTAGTATTTAAACAACTTTTAGAGATTTATTTTGTACCTCATGACATTTTAGATTTGAACTTTGTATTTCTAACGGCATGAGTCTCTAAACCCCATTGTTGAGGGTGAGGAGCTCTGCTATGTCTCGATGGATTAATGCAATTGTTTCTGTTTTCTATTCAAACACGCTTGTTTCTATCTAAGATATCCATTCGTACTTCAATATGATGAATGTGATGATCCGTGACACTAATCACCATTCTCAATCTATGAACGCGTGCCTGACAACCACATCCATTCTACCTTAGATTGAATGAGTATCTCTTGGATTCCTTAATCAGCATTCTTGAGAATCCGAAAAGTCTAAACCTTGTCTGTGGTATTCCGAGTAGGATTCAGGGATTGGATAACTGTGACAAGCTTCAAACTCACCAAGGTTGGGCGTAGTGACAGACGCAAAAGGATCAATTGATCCTATTCCAACATGAGTGAGAACCGACAGATGATTAGCCGTAAGGTGACAGCACACCTGGACCATTTTCACTGAGAGGACGGATGCTAGCCATTGACAACGGTGATCCACCAACATACAGCTTGCCATAGGAGGAACCTTGCGTGCGTGAAGAAGAAGACAGGGGGAAAGCAGATATTCAGAAGACAAAGCATCTCCAAAACTCTAATATATTCTCCATTACTGCATAACAAGTACTATTTAATCCATGCTTTTTATTTACTACCAATTAAAATTGAGATTTATTATCATCCTAACTAAGAGTTACAAGATAACCAGCTTGCTTCAAGCCGACAATCTCCATGGGATTCGACCCTTACTCACGTAAGGTATTACTTGGACGACCCATTACACTTGCTGGTTAGTGGTACGAGTTGTGAAAAGTGTGATTTACAATTTCGTGCACTAAGTTTTTGGCGTCGTTGCCGGGGATTGTTCGAGTTTGAACAACTGACGATTTATCTTGTTGCTTAGATTAGGAAATTTTTGTCTTTTGGGTCAGAGTCTTTTATTTTCTTTTCAAAATTTTTCAAAAATATTATTTTTCTTAATTAATTTTTAGTTTTTCTGTGAGTTTAGTGTCATGGTTTAAGTTTGGTGTCAATTGCATGCTTTTCTTTGTCTTTCAATTTTGGAATTGCATGTTCTTTGTTCTTCCTTGATCTTCAAGTTGTTCTTGTTAATTTTTCTTGTTTGATCTTTAGTTTTTCTTGTTCTGTCTTTTCTTGTTTTTCTTGTGCTTTTTCAAAATATCAGTTTTATATATATATATATATATATATATTAAAACACGTTAAATTTATAGCTCAGTTGGCTAGAGCGTTGTGTTTGTGTTCTTAGTAATTGGGTATCTTCCTTTTAAAACTTTTTCAAAAATAATTTTTCTTTGATTAAATCTTGTGTCAAACTTTAAGTTTGGTGTTCTCTTGTTAATTCTTCTAAAGTTTTCGAAAATTTTATTTTTGTTTTCTAAAAATTTTAAGTTTGGTGTTCTTTCTTTTATTTTGTTGTTCTTGAGTCTTATTTGTGTTTTGATCTTAAAATTTTTAAGTTTGGTGTGTCTTGGTGTTTTCCCTCCAAAATTTTCGAAAACAAGGAGTATTGGATCTAAAAATTTTAAGTCTTATGTCTTTTGTGCAATCTTCTCTTTCATAATAAAATTCAAAAATAAAAAAATTATCTTTTTCTTTAATTTCTCATAATTTTCGAATTCCTTGGGTTGACTTGGTCAAAATTTTTCAAATCATATCCTTTTAAGATTTTTAAAATCATATATTTTTCAAAAATATCCTAACCACTTTCTCTCTCCTCACTTTTTCGAAAATCTTCATAAAATATTTTCAATTCTTTTTTTATTATTTTTATTGTAGTTTTTATTTTATTTTATTTTATTATTTCAAAAATAATTTTTTAATATAATAAAATAAATAAAATAAATCCACGTCATCTCCCTTTCTCCATCATGGACCTAAGTGGAAATGAACAGTCCAGAAGGACTCTGGGGTCATATGCTAACCCCACTACTGCTTCATATGGGAGTAGTATCTGTATACCCTCCATCGGAGTCAGTAGTTTTGAGTTGAATCCTCAGCTCATTATCATGGTGCAGCAAAGTTGCCAGTATTCCGGTCTTCCATAGAAAGAACCTACAGAGTTTCTGGCACAGTTTGTATAACATGCTGACACAGTACATGATAAGGAAGTAGATCAGGATGTCTACAGATTATTACTGTTTTCATTTGCTGTAAAAGACCAAGCTAAGAGGTGGTTAAATAACCAACCTAAGGCTAGCATAAGGACATGGAAACAGCTGTCAGAAAAATTTTTGAATCAATATTTCCCTCCAAAATGGATGACACAACTAAGGCTGAGCATCCATGGCTTTAAACAAGGAGATAATGAATCTCTTTATGATGCCTGGGAGAGATACAGAGAGACGGTAAGAAAATGCCCCTCTGAAATGTTTTCAGAGTGGGTGTAGTTAGACATCTTCTATTATGGGCTTACAAAGAAAGCTCAGATGTCTTTGGACCATTCAGCTGGTGGATCTATACACATGAGAAAGACAATTGAAGAAGCTCAAGAGCTCATTGATACAGTTGCTAGAAATCAGCATCTGTACCTAAGTAGTGAATCTTCCATGAATGAAGAGGCTAAAACAGTAACTGCTGAACTCAGTCCTGCAGAACAAGTTACTGAATTCAATCAGCAATTAGATTTTCTAACAAAATAGCTAGCCAAATTCAAGGAGATACTACAAGATACAAGAATGGCTAATATGAATATGGAAGTACAGTTGAAGCAAACAGAACAGCAGTTATCAAAACAAATAACAGAAGAGTACTAAGCAGTTCAATTAAGAAGTGGAAAAATATTAAATACCTCACTTCATGGCAGCAGGAAGCCAAGAAATGAACAAACTGCTACCCAAAATCCCTCTGAGGACAGTAAGAGCCCAGAGAGAAATAATTCTGGCGCTCAAACACCAGAAAAGGGTGGAGAGCTGGCGTTAAACGCCCAACCCATGCTCAGTTCTGGTGTTCAAACGCCACAAACAGGCAAGGAGTTGGCGTTAAACGCCCAAGGAAAGCTCAGTTCCGGCGTTCAAACGCCAGAAACAGGTAAGGAGTTGGCGTCCAATGCCAATCCAGCTTCCAACCTTGACATTCAAACGCCAATAAGGGATCAGACACATACAAGTGCTAATAGCAACCCCTCTAAAAAGGCTTCTCCAACCACATCTGTAGGAAATAAACCTGTAGCAACTAAGGTTGAGGAATACAAAGCCAAAATGTCTTATCCTCAGAAACTCTGCCAAGCGGAGCAGGATAAGCAATTTGCCCGCTTTGCAGACTATCTCAGGACTCTTGAAATAAAGATTCCGTTTGCAGAGGCACTTGAGCAAATACCCTCTTATGCTAAGTTCATGAAAGAGATCTTAAGTCATAAGAAGGATTGGAGAGAAACTAAAAAAGTTTACCTCACTGAAGAATGCAGTGCAGTCATTCTGAAAAAGCTTACCAGAGAAGCTTAAAGATCCCGGAAGCTTCATGATACCTTGCACATTAGAGGGTACTTGTACCAAGAAAGCTTTATGTGATCTTGGAACAAGTATCAACCTAATACCTGCATCCACTATCAAAAAGCTTGGTCTGACTGAAGAAGTCAAACCAACCCGGATATGTCTCCAACTTGTTGATGGCTCCATTAAATACCCATCAGGCATGATTGAAGACATGATTGTCAAGGTTGGGCCATTAGCCTTTCCCACTGACTTTATGGTGCTGGAAATGGAGGAGCACAAGAGTGCAACTCTCATTCTAGGAAGACCTTTCCTAGCAACTGAACGAACCCTCATTGACGTCCAAAAGGAGAATTAACCCTGAGAGTCAATGAGGACAAGTTTAAGTTGAATGTTGTCAAAGCTATGCAACATCCAGACACCCCAAACGACTGCATGAGCATTGATAATATTGACTCTCTGGTGGAAGAGGTAAATATGACTGAGAGTCTCGAATCAGAGCTAGAAGATATCTTTAAAGATATTCAGCCTGATCTGAAGGAACCAGAGAGAATAATAGAACCTCTAAAAATCTTTCAGGAAGAGGAGAAACCTCCTAAACCTGAGCTCAAACCATTACCACCATCCCTGAAATATGCATTTTTGAGAGAAGGTGACACTTTTCCTGTAATCATAAGCTCTACCTTAGAGCCACAGGAAGAGGAAGCACTAATCCAAGTGCTGAGGACACACAAGACAGCTCTTGGGTGGTCCATCATTGATCTTAAGGGCATTAGCCCAGCCAGATGCATGCACAAGATCCTATTGGAGGATGAAGCTAAGCCAGTGGTTCAACCACAGAGACAGCTAAATCCATCCATAAAGGAGGTGGTGCAGAAGGAGGTCACTAAATTACTAGAGGCTGGGATTATTTATCCTATTTCTGATAGCCCCTGGGTAAGCCCTGTCCAAGTCGTCCCTAAGAAGGGTGGCATGATAGTGGTTCATAATGAAAAAAACGAACTGGTTCCTACAAGAACAGTTACATGGTGGCGTATGTGTATTGATTACAGAAGGCTCAATACAGCTACCAGAAAAGATCATTTTCCTTTACCATTCATAGACCAGATACTAGAAAGACTAGCAGGTCTTGATTACTACTGCTTTCTGGATGGATATTCAGGTTATAATCAAATTGCAGTAGATCCCCAGGATCAAGAGAAAACAGCATTCACATGTCCATCTGGAGTATTTGCATACAGAAGGATGCCATTTGGTCTGTGCAATGCACCTGCAACCTTTCAAAGGTGCATGCTCTCTATTTTCTCTGATATGGTGAAAAAATTTCTGAAAGTCTTCATGGATGACTTTTCAGTATTTGGAGACTCATTCAGCTCCTGTCTTGACCATCTAGCACTTGTTCTAAAGAGGTGCCAAGAGACTAACCTGGTTTTAAACTGGGAGAAATGTCACTTTATGGTGACTGAAGGAATTGTCCTTGGGCACAAAATTTTGAACAAGAGAATAGAGGTGGATCAAGCTAAGGTAGAGGTAATTGAAAAATTACCACCACCTGCCAATGTTAAGGCAATCAGAAGCTTTCTGGGACATGCAGGATTCTATAGGAGGTTTATAAAAGATTTTTCAAAAATTGCAAAATCGCTGAGTAATTTGCTAGCCGCTGACACGCCATTTATCTTTGATAAGGAGTGTCTGCAGGCATTTGAGACTCTGAAAGCTAAGCTGGTCATAGCACCAGTCATCTCTGCACCAGACTGGACATTGCCATTTGAACTAATGTGTGATGACAGTGACCATGCCATTGGTGCAGTGTTGGGATAAAGGCATGACAAGCTTCTACACGTCATTTATTATGCCAATCGTGTTTTAAATGACGCACAGAAGAACTACACAACCACAAAAAAAGAGTTACTTGCAGTGGTTTACGCCATTGACAAGTTCAGATCTTATTTAGTAGGATCAAAAGTGATTGTGTACACTGACCATGCTGCTCTTAAATATCTACTCACAAAGCAGGATTCAAAACCCAGACTCATAAGATGGGTGTTGCTTCTGCAAGAGTTTGATATAGAAATAAGAGACAGAAAAGGAACAGAGAACCAACTCTTTGCTATCCAGGAAATACCATGGTTTGCAGACATTACAAACTACAAGGCAGTGAGATTCATACCCAAAGAGTATAGTAGGTAGCAATAAAAAAATTGATCTCGGATGCAAAGTACTATCTGTGGGATGAACCATATCTCTTCAAGAGATGTGCAGATGGAGTAATCCGTAGATGTGTGCCTAAAGAAGAAGCACAGAAGATCCTCTAGCATTGCCATGGATCACAGTATGGAGAATATTTTGGAAGTGAGCGAACAGCCACAAGAGTCCTCCAATGTGGCTTCTACTGGCCTACTCTTTATAAAGACTCCCGAGAGTTTGTACGTAATTGTGACAGTTGTCAAAGATCTGGCAATCTGCCTCACAGTTATGCCATACCTCAACAAGGGATCTTGGAGATTGAGTTGTTTGATGTATGGGGTATTGACTTCATGGGGCCTTTCCCATCATCATACTCAAACACTTATATTCTGGTGGCAGTAGATTATGTATCCAAATGGGTGAAGGCTATTGCAACACCCACTAATGATACTAAGATAGTGCTGAAATTCTTCCAGAAACACATCTTCAACAGATTTGGTGTCCCTAGAGTACTAATCAGTGATGGAAGCGCTCATTTCTGTAATAAACAACTTTACTCTGCTATGGTTCGATATGGAGTTAGCCACAGGGTGGAAACTCCATATCATCCACAGATAAATGGGCAAGCTGAAGTCTCTAATAGAGAACTTAAAAGAATCCTGGAACGAACTGTGATTAACCGTAGAAGGGATTGGGCAAGAAGCTTGATTATGCTCTGTGGGCATACAAAACAGCATTCAAGACTCTGATAGGGACCTCTCCATACCAGCTTGTGTATGGAAAAGCCTGTCACTTGCCAGTGGAATTGGAACACAAGGCCTACTGGGCAACTAGATTCCTAAACCTTGATGCCAAGTTAGTTGGAGAAAAACGATAGCTCCAGTTAAATGAGCTAGAGAAATTCAGACTCAATGCTTTCGAAAATGCAAAAATTTACAAAGAGAAAGCAAAAAGATGGCATGATAAGAAGCTGTCATCCAGAGTCTTTGAGCCAGGGCAGAAAGTTCTGCTGTTTAACTCTAGGCTCAAATTATTCCCTGAAAAATTGAAATCCCGGTGGAGAGGACCATATGTGATTACAAGTATGTTACCATATGGATATATAGAGCTTCAGGATAATGACTCTAACAAAAAATTCATTGTTAATGTACAGAGAGTCAAACATTATATTGAAATCAATTTTGAGCAAGAATGTCAAAACTGAGACTTGATTAAAGCTCAGTAATAGTCCAGCTAAAGACAATAAAGAAGCGCTTGTTGGGAGGCAACACAGCCAATAACAAAGCTTATTTGTGAATTAAATGATAATTTTACAGGTTCATATTAATTATCTTCAAGGTAAAATAGCAATTGCATGAGTTCACAGAGTTACAGAAGGATTCAGATGATAAAACAGCAAAAAGAAGCTCACTAGTGTGAAAACGCCTGTAAAAGCTATTTTGGGCGTTAAACGCCCAAAAGAAGCATCTACTGGGCGTTTAACGCCAGTAGGGATAACCATTTGGGCGTTAAACGCCAGAATGGATACCATTCTGGGCGTTTAACGCCAAATTTGCAGCATCCTGGGCATTCAGAAAAACGTCTAGTGATAAAGGATTTTCTGGCGTTTAACGCCAGCCAGAAGCTACAGCTGGGCGTTAAACGCCCAGGAGAGGCTACAGATGGGCGTTAAACGCCCAGGAAAGTTCTGCTGTTGAACTCTAGGCTCAAATTATTCCCCGAAAAATTGAAATCCCGGTGGAGAGGACCATATGTGATTACAGGTGTGTTACCATATGGATATGTAGAGTTTCAGGATAATGACTCTAACAAAAAATTCATTGTTAATGGACAGAGAGTCAAACATTATCTTGAAATCAATTTTGAGCAAGAATGCTCAAAACTGAGACTTGATTAAAGCTCAGTAATAGTCCAGCTAAAGACAATAAAGAAGCGCTTGCTGGGAGGCAACCCAGCCAATAACAAAGCTTATTTGTTAATTAAATGATAATTTTACAGGTTCATATTAATTATCTTCAAGGTGAAATAGCAATTGCATGAGTTCACAGAGTTACAGAAGGATTCAGATGATAAAACAGCAAAAAGAAGCTCACTAGTGCGAAAATGCTTGTGAAAGCTATTTTGGGCGTTAAACGCCCAAAAGAAGTATCTACTGGGTGTTTAATGCCAGTAGGGATAACCATTTGGGCGTTAAACGCCAGAATGGATACCATTCTGGGCGTTTAACGCCAAATTTGCAGCATCCTGGGCGTTCAGAAAAATGTCCAGTGATAAAGGATTTTCTGGCGTTTAACGCCAGCCAGAAGCTACAGCTGGGCGTTAAACGCCCAGGAGAGGCTACAGATGGGCGTTAAACGCCCAGGAAAGTTCTGCTGTTTAACTCTAGGCTCAAATTATTCCCGATAAATTGAAATCCCGGTGGAGAGGACCATATGTGATTACAGGTGTGTTACCATATGGATATGTAGAGCTTCAGGATAATGACTCTAACAAAAAAATTATTGTTAATGGACAGAGAGTCAAACATTATCTTGAAATCAATTTTGAGCAAGAATGCTCAAAACTGAGACTTGATTAAAGCTCAGTAATAGTCCAGCTAAAGACAATAAAGAAGTGCTTGCTGGGAGGCAACCCAGCCAATAACAAAGCTTATTTGTTAATTAAATGATAATTTTACAGGTTCAAATTAATTATCTTCAAGGTAAAATAGCAATTGCATGAGTTCACAGAGTTACAGATGGATTCAGATGATAAAACAGCAAAAAGAAGCTCACTAGTGCGAAAACGCCTGTAAAAGCTATTTTGGGCGTTAAACACCCAAAAGAAGCATCTACTGGGCGTTTAACGCCAGTAAGGATAACCATTTGGGCGTTAAACGCCAGAATGGATACCATTCTGGGCGTTTAACGCCAAATTTACAGCATCCTGGGCGTTCAGAAAAACGTCCAGTGATAAAGGATTTTCTGGCGTTTAACGCCAGCCAGAAGCTACAGCTGGGCGTTAAACGCCCAGGAAAGGCTACAGATGGGCGTTAAATGCCCAAAACATGCAGCAGTTGGGCGTTTAACGCCAGGATTGTGGGGAGAAGGCAACTTCGTTTTCACTTCAAATTTTTTTTCCATTTTTCATGTTTCAATTCATGATTTCTTGCATAAACATGTTATAAACTCTCATCTTTCAACTTCACTTTCGGAAATTTTTTTTATCCTAAACATATTTCTTAATTTTTCTTCAATATATTTTCAAACCCTTTTCAAAACTCACTTATCTTTTTGAATTCCTTTCAAATCTTTTTTTAAATTCCTCTCAAATCTTTTTAAATTAATCATATCTTCTTTTCAAAATTCAGATTTATCTTTTTCAAATTTCTTTCATATCTTTTCAATTTTAAATTACATCTTTTTCCTATCATACTTATCTTTTACAAATCATATCTTCTATCCTATCTTTTTCAAAAAATTTTCGAAAACCCACCCCCGTTTCCCTTTAAATCCGCGTTCGGCATCCCTCCTTGGTGCACGAAATTGTGATCTTCAATGGTGCCAACAGCTTGGTATGCACAATTGTAATCTCACTTCTTTTTCACAACTTCTCACAACTAACCAGCAAGTACACTGGGTCGTCCAAGTAATAAACCTTATGTGAGTAAGGGTCGATCCCACGGAGATTGTTGGTATGAAGCAAGCTATGGTCATCTTGTAAATCTCAGTCAGGCGGATTCTAATGGTTATAATGGTTTTCGAATATAAAGATAAATAAAGCATAAAATAAAGATAGAGATACTTATGTAATGCATTGGTGGAAATTCCAGATTAGTGCATGCAAATACTGTGTTCCTTCTGAATATCTGCTTTCTTATTGCTTTCATCCAATCATTCTTACTCCTTTCTATGGCAAGCTGTATGTAGGGCGTCACCGTTGTCAATGGCTACTTCCCATCCTCTCAGTGAAAATAGTCCAAATACGCTGTCACAGCATGGCTAATCATCTGTCGGTTCTCGATCATGTTGGAATAGAATCCAGTGATTCTTTTGCATCTGTCACTACACCCAACACTCGTGAGTTTGAAGCTCGTCACAGTCATCCCATCTCAGATCCTACTTGGAATACCACAGACAAGGTTTAGACTTTCTGGATCTCAGGAATGGCCGCCAATAAATCTAGCTTATACCACGAAGACTCCGATCTTTCGGAATGGAGGCTAAGAGATACACGCTCAATCTTAAGTAGAACGGAAGTGGTTGTAAGTCACGTGTTCATAGGTGAGAATGATGATGAGTGTCACGGATCATCACATTCATCAGGTTGAAGTGTGAGTGAATATCTTAGAATAGGAATAAGCTTGAATTGAATAGAAAATAGTAGTACTTTGCATTAAAACTCGAGGTACAGCAGAGCTCCACACCTTAATCTATGGTGTGTAGAAACTCCACTGTTGAAAATACATAAGTGAAAATAGGGTAGGCATGGCCATGAGGCCAGCCCCTAATGTCTTAGGACTAACAATAATCAAAGATGTTCCAAAAGCTCGTCCAAAGATACGAATACAATAGTAAAAAGTCCTATTTATACTAGACTAGTTACTAGGGTTTATAGAAATAAGTCTAAGTGCAGAAATCCACTTCCGGGGCCCACTTTGGGTGTGCTTGGGTTGAGCTTGAGCTTTACACGTGCAGAGGCTTCTCTTGAAGTTAAACGCCAAGTTGTAACGTGTTTTTGGCGTTTAACTCTGGTTTGTGACGTGTTTCTGGCGTTTTACTCCAGAATGCAGCATGGAACTGGCGTTGAACGCCAGTTTGCGTCGTCTAAGCTCAAATAGAGTATAAACTATTATATATTGCTGGAAATCCCTGGATGTCTACTTTCTAACGCAATTGAGAGCGCGCCATTTGGAGTTCTGTAGTTCCAGAAAATCCATTTCGAGTGCAGGGAGGTCAGAATCCAACAACATCAGCAGTCCTTTGTCAGCCTCCTATCAGATTTTTGCTCAGGTCCCTCAATTTCAGCCAGAAAATATCTAAAATCATAGAAAAACACACAAACTCATAGTAAAGTCTAGAAATGTTAATTTTGCATAAAAACTAATAAAAACATCCTTAGAAGTAGCTAGATCCTACTAAAAACTACCTAAAAATAATGCTAAAAAGCGTATAAATTATCCGCTCATCACAACACGAAACTTAAATTGTTGCTTGTCCCCAAGCAACTGAAAATCAAATTGGATAAAAAGAAGAGAATATACTATAAATCACAAAATATCAATGAATATTAGTTCTAATTAGATGAGCGGGACTCGTAGCTTTTTGCTTCTAAACAGTTTTGGCATCTCACTTTTTCCTTTGAAGTTTAGAATGATTGGCATCTATAGGAACTCAGAGTTTTAGATAGTGTTATTGATTCTCCTAGTTAAGTATGTTGATTCTTGAACACAGCTACTTTTATGAGTTTTGGTCGTGGCCCTAAGCACTTTGTTTTCCAGTATTACCACCGGATACATAAATGCCACAGACACATGACTGGGTGAACCTTTTCAGATTGTGACTCAGCTTTGCTAAAGTCCCCAGTTAGAGGTGTCCAGAGCTCTTAAGCACACTCTTTTTGCTTTAGATCACGACTTTAACCACTCAGTCTCAAGTTTTTCACTTGGACCTTCATGCCACAAGCACATGGTTAGGGACAACTTGATTTAGCCGCTTAGGCTTGGATTTTATTTTCTTGGGCCCTCCTATCCACTGATGCTCAAAGCATTGGACCCTTTTTACCCTTTCCTTTTGGTTTTAAGGGCTATTGGCTTTTTCTGCTTGCTTTTTCTTTTTCTTTCTTTAAATTTTTTTTTGCCACTTCTTCTTTTTTTTCGCAAGCTTTGTTCTTCACTGCTTTTTCTTGCTTCAAGAATCAATTTCATGATTTTTCAGATTATCAATAATATTTCTCTTGTTCATCATTCTTTCAAGAGCCAACAATTTTAACATTCATAAACAACAAGATAAAAAATATGCACTGTTCAAGCATTCATTCAGAAAACAAAAAGTATTGTCACCTCATGTACTTTTTGTTCTTTTGTATTAAAAACATTTTTCATTTAAGAAAGGTGAAGGATTCATGGAATTATTTATAGCCTTAAGACATAGTTACTAAATACTAATGATCATGTAATAAAGACACAAACATAGACAAACATGAAGCCCAAAAACCGAAAAACAGAGAGATAAGAACAAGGGAGTTAAGGAATGAGTCCACCTTAGTGATGGTGGCGCCTTCTTCTTGAAGGACCAATGGTGTTCTTGAGCTCCTCTACGTCTCTTCCTTGCCTTTGTTGTTCCTCCCTCATAGCTCTTTGATCTTCTCTAATCTCATTGAGAATGATGGAGTGTTCTTGGTGTTCCACCCTTAATTGGTTCATGTCATGACTCAATCCGTTTGGAGGAAAATGCATCCCTTGAGGCATCTCAGAGATTTCTTGATGATGAGCTTCCTCATGCGTCTCTTGAG
The DNA here is from genome assembly GCF_014773155.1 of Arachis stenosperma. NCBI lineage: Eukaryota > Viridiplantae > Streptophyta > Magnoliopsida > Fabales > Fabaceae > Arachis > Arachis stenosperma. Next base: position 24,034,227 of record NC_080382.1, on the reverse strand, counting down.
ATCCATGAATGGGCTCTCTTGTTTGCTCCATCCTCTCCTTAGTGATGGGCTTGTCCTCTTCAATGAGGATATCTCTTTCTATGACAACTCCAGCTAAATTGCATAGATGGCAAATGAGATGAGAAAAAGCTAGCCTTGCCAAGGTGGAGGGCTTTTCGGCTATTTTGTAGAATTCTAGAGAGATGACTTCATGAACTTCTACTTCCTCTTCAATCATGATGCTATGGATCATGATGGCCCAATCCACAGTTACTTCGGATCGGTTGCTAGTGGGGATGATGGAGTGTTGGATGAACTCTAACCATCCTCTAGCCACAGGCTTAAGATCCAGTCTTCTCAATTGAACTGGCTTGCCTTTTGAGTCTCTTTTCCATTGAGCTCCTTCCACACATATGTCCATGAGGACTTGGTCTAACCTTTGATCAAAGTTGACCTTTCTAGTGTAGGGGCGTACGTCTTCTTGCATCATAGGCAAGTTAAATGCCAACCTTACATTATCCGGACTGAAATATAAGCATTTTCCCCGAACCATTGTAAGCCAATTCTTTGGATTCGGGTTCATACTTTGATCATGGTTTCTAGTGATCCATGCATTGGCATAGAACTCTTGAACCATTAAGATTCCGACTTGTTGAATGGGGTTGGTGAGAACTTCCTAACCTCTTCTTCGGATTTCATGTCGGATCTCCGGATACTCATTTTTCTTGAGCATGAAAGGGACCTCAGGGATCACCTTTTTCTTGGCCACAACTTCATAGAAGTGGTCTTGATGGGCTTTTGAGATGAATCTCTCCATCTCCCATGACTCAGAGGTGGAAGTAATTGCCTTCCCTTTCTTCTTTTTTGAGGTTTTTCTGGCCTTAGGTGCCATTAATGGTTATGGAAAAACAAAAAAGCTATGCTTTTACCATACCAAACTTAGAATGTTGCTCGTCCTTGAGTAAAAGAACAAAGAATAGAAGAAGAAGAAGAAGATATGGAGGAGAGGGAGAGAGGTGAGGGTTTTGGCCAAGGGGGAGAAGAGAGGGTTGTGTTGTGTGAAAATGAAGAAGGATGGAGGGGTTTATATAGTAGAGGGAGAGGCGTTTGGGTTCGGTCATTTAAGGTGGGTGTGGGTGGGAAAGAGATTTTGAATTTGAAGGTAGGTGGGGTTTATGGGGAAGAGTGGGTGTATGTGATTGGTGAAGGGGTAATGGGAAAGAGAGATTGAGGTGATTTGTGAAGGGTATAGTGTTATTGGAATGTGTGAAGAAGAGAGAAGTGGGGTAGGTGGTGATTCTGTGGGGTCCACAGATTTTGAGGTGTCAAGGATTTCTCATCCCTGCATCTTGTAGGCATGTAAAACGCAATCTGTATGCAATCTTGGCGTTTAACGCCAGACTGCAGCTTGTTTCTGGCATTAAACACCAAAATGTAGCCTGTTTCTGGCGTTTAACGCCAGCTTGATGAGTTTGGTGCTTGTTTCTGGCGTTAAACGCTAGACAGCTCTTCCTCTAGGGTGTGCTTTTTCTTCTGCTATTTTTTATTCTGTTTTTAATTTTTGCAATTGTTTTGTGACTCCACATGATCATAAACCTAATAAAACATAAAAGAACAATAGAAATATAGATAAATAAAAATTGGGTTGCCTCCCAATAAGGGCTTCTTTAATGTCAATAGCTTGACAGTGAACTCTCATAGAGCTTCACAGATGTTCAGAGCATGATGAGGGCCTCCCAACACCAAACTTAGAGTTTGAATGTGGGGGCTTCTCAACACCAAACTTAGAGTTTGGTTGTGGCCTCCCAACACCAAACTTAGAGTTTGATTGTGGGGACTTTGTTTGACTCTGTATTAAGAGAAGCTTTTCATGCTTCCTCTCCATGGTTGCAGAAGGAGATCCTTGAACTTTAAACACAAGGTAGTCCTCATTCAATTGAAAGACTAGCTCTCCTCTGTCAACATCAATCACAGCTCCTGCTGTAGCTAGGAAGGGTCTTCCAAGGATGATGCATTCATTATCATCCTTCCCAGTGTCTAAGATTATGAAATCAGCAGGGATGTAAAGGCCTTTAACCTTCACTAACACGTCCTCTACCAATCCATAAGCTTGTTTTATTGACTTGTCTACCATCTCTAATGAGATTTTTTCAGCTTGTACCTCAAAGATCCCCAGTTTCTCCATTACAGAGAGTGGCATAAGATTTATACCTGACCCCAGGTCACACAGAGCCTTCTCAAAGGTTATGGTGTCTATGGTACATGGTATTAAGAATTTACCAGGATCTTGTTTCTTTTGAGGTAAAGTTTCCTGAACCCATGTATTTAGTTCACTAATGAGCAAGGGAGGTTAATCTTTCCAAGTCTCATTACCAAACAACTTGGCATTCAGCTTCATGATGGCTCCTAGATATTGAGCAACTTGCTCTTCAGTTACATCTTCATCCTCTTCAGAGGAAGAATAGTTCTTAGAGCTCATGAATGGCAGAAAGAAGTTTAATGGAATCTCTATGGTCTCTATATGAGTTTCAGATTCCTTTAGGTCCTCAGTAGGAAACTCCTTTCTATCTGGGGGAAGTCCCATTAGGTCTTCCTCATTGGGATTCACGTCCTCCCCTTCCTCTTTGGATTTGGTCATTTTGATTATATCAATGGCCTTGCACTCTCTTTTTTAGATTCTCTTCTGTATTGCTTGGGAGAGTACTAGGAGGAGTTTCAGTGACTTTCTTACTCAGCTGACCCACTTGTGCCTCTAAGTTTCTAATGGAGGACCTTGTTTCATTCATGAAACTTAAAGTGGCCTTAGATAGATCAGAGACTATGTTTGCTAAGCTAGAAGAGCTCTGCTCAGAATTCTCTGTCTGTTGCTGAAAAGATGATGGAAAAGGCTTGCTATTGCTAAACCTGTTTCTTCCACCATTATTAAAGCCTTGTTGGGGCTTTTGTTGATCCTTCCATGAGAAATTTGGATGATTTCTCCATGAGGGGTTATAGGTGTTTCCATAGGGTTCACCCATGTAATTCACCTCTGCCATTGCAGGGTTCTCAGGATCATAAGCTTCTTCTTCAGAAGATGCTTCTTTAGTACTGTCGGATGCATTTTGCAATCCATTCAGACTCTGAGAAATCATGTTGACTTGCTGAGTCAACATTTTGTTCTGAGCCAATATGGCATTCAGAGCATCAATTTCAAGAACTCCCTTCCTCTGAGGCGTCCCATTACTCGGAGGGTTCCTCTCAGAGGTGTACATGAATTGGTTATTTGCAACCATGTCAATGAGTTCTTGAGCTTCTGCAGGCGTTTTCTTTAGGTGAATAGATCCACCTGCAGAATAGTCCAATGACATCTTAGACAATTCAGATAGACCATCATAGAATATATCCAGGATGGTCCATTCTGAAAGCATGTCAGAAGGATACATTTTGGTCAATTGCTTGTATCTCTCCCAAGCTTCATAGAGAGATTCACCTTCTTTCTGTCTGAAGGTTTGAACATCCACTCTAATCTTACTCAGCTTTTGAGGAGGAAAGAACTTGGCCAAGAAGGCCATGACCAGTTTATCCCAAGAGTTTAGGCTATCTTTAGGTTTAGAGTCCAACCATACTCTAGCTCTGTCTCTTACAGCAAAAGGGAAAAGCATAAGCCTGCAGACCTCGGGATCAACCCCATTGGTCTTAACAGTATCACAGATTTGCAAGAATTCAGTTAAGAACTGAAAAGGATCTTTTGATAGAAGTCCATGAAACTTGCAATTCTGTTGCATAAGAAAACTAACTGAGGTTTTAGCTCAAAGTTGTTTGCTCCAATGGCAGGGATCGAGATGCTTCTTTCATGTAAGTTGGAATTTAGTGCAGTAAAGTCACCAAGCATCTTCCTTGCATTGTTGTTGTTGTCATTATTTTCGGCTGCCATCTCCTCTTCTTTTTCAAAAATTTCTGTAAGGTTTTCTCTAGATTGTTGTAGTTTAGATTCTCTTAGTTTCTTCTTCAGAGTCCTTTCAGGTTCAGGATCTGCTTCAACAAGAATATTCTTGTCCTTGCTCCTGCTCATATGAAAAAGAAGGGAACAGAAAATAATAATAGGGATCCTCTTTACCACAGTAGAGAGATTCCTTTATGTGAGTAGAAGAAAAGAAGAATAAGAATGAAAAAGAGAAAATTTCGAACACAGAGGAGAAGAGAAGAGGGTTCAAATTTTGAGATGAAGAGAAGTGTTAATAGATAAATAAATAAATAGAAGGGGATGAGAGAGAGAGAGAGTTTTCGAAAATTGTTTTTGAAAAATGGTTTGTGATGAGCGGATGATTTGTATACTTTTTGGCATTGTTTTTAGTATGTTTTTGATATGATCTAGTTAGTTTTTAGTATATTTTTATTAGTTTTTAGTTAAAATTCACTTTTCTGGACTTTACTATGAGTTTGTGTGTTTTTCTGTGATTTCAGGTATTTTCTGGCTGAAATTAAGGGACCTGAGCAAAAATCTGATCCAGAGACTCAAAAGGACTGCAGATGCTGTTGGATTCTGACCTCCCTGCACTCGAAGCGGATTTTCTGGAGCTACAGAAGCCCAATTGGCGCGCTCTCAACGGCGTTGGAAAGTAGACATCCTGGGCTTTCCAGCAATATATAATAGTCCATACTTTGCCCAAGATTTGATGGCCCAAACCGGCGTTCAAAGTCACCTCAAGAAATCCCAGCGTTAAACGCTGGAACTGGCACCCAAATGGGAGTTAAACGCCCAAACTGGCACCAAAGCTGGCGTTTAACTCCAAGGAGAGTCTCTACACGAAATTTCTTCATTGCTCAGCCCAAGCACACACCAAGTGGGCCCGGAAGTGGATTTTTATGTCATTTACTCATCTATGTACTAGTTTTCTATAAGTAGGACCTTTTACTATTGTATTACACACATCTTGGTAGCTATCTTTGAGTTTTATGCTATCTTAGATCATTGGGAGGCTGGCCATTCGGCCATGCCTAGACCTTATGCTTATGTATTTTCAACGGTGGAGTTTCTACACACCATAGATTAAGGTGTGGAGCTCTGCTGTACCTCGAGTATTAATGCAATTACTATTGTTCTTCCATTCAATTCCGCTTGTTCTTTTACCAAGATATCACTTGTTCTTCAACATGATGAAGGTGATGATTGACGCCCATCACCATTCTCACCCATGAACAAGGTGACTGACAACCATTCTTGTTCTACAAGCATCCGAGGCTTAGTGAATATCTCTTGGATTCTTCGGAATCTTCGTGGTATAGGCAGGACCTGATGGCGGCATTCAAGAGAATCCGGAAGGTCTAACCTTGTCTGTGGTATTCTGAGTAGGATTCAATGATTGAATGACTGTGACGTGCTTCAAACCTGTAACCTACTGGGCGTTAGTGACAGACGCAAAAGAGTTATTCTATTCCGGTAGGGGAGGGAACCAAACCGGTGATTGGCAGCACTGTGACAGAGTGTGTGCATTAGCTTTCACTGCGCGGATGGGAGGTAGCTGCTGACAACAGTGAAACCTTACACGAGCTTGCCATGGAAAGGAGTAAGAAAGGATTGGATGAAGGCATTAGGAAAGCAGAGAGACGGAAGGGAAGGCATCTTCATACACTTGTCTGAAGCTCTTACACCAATGATATACATAAGTATCACTATCTTTATCTTCTATGTTATTTTCGTTCATCATCATATATATTTGAGTTTGCCTGACTAAGATTTACAAGATGACCATAGCTTGCTTCAATACTAACAATCTCCGTGGGATCGACCCTTACTCACGTAAGGTTTATTACTTGGACGACCCAGTGCACTTGCTGGTTAGTTGTGCGAAGTTGTGTAATGCCATGGTATTGAGCACACCAAGTTCTTGGAGCCATTACCGGGGATTATTTGAGTTGTGAAAAAGTATTGTTCACAATTTCGCCACACCAAGTTTTTGGCGCCGTTGCCGGGGATTGTTCAAGTTTTGAGCAAGCTTTTGGTAACATCAGTGCCAAGATCCGGCAACAACATCAAATTTTTGGTGTTATTGCCCGGGATTGTTTAGGCTGGACAACTGACGGTTCATCTTGTTGCTTAGATTAGGTATTATTTTTTTCGAAATTCTTGAAGATGAATTCTAGAGTTTCATGATGATTTGTTGAAATCTGGCTGGCTGAGAAGCCATGTCTAATCTCATTGGACCGAGGTTTCAACTTATCACCACAAGAGCTTGTTGATTCTCATCAATTTTGCTCTTGGAGCAGTGATCTGCTAAGATTTGGCTGACCTCTGGTCATGTCTAGTGTTTTGGACCGAAGCTTTCCTTGAAGGCTTGGCTGGCTGTGAAGCCATGTCTAATTCCTGGACCGGAGTCTTAGACTAGCACTGCACTGATTCCTGGAATTCTCATTAAGAATTTTGATACCTTTTTCTCATTTAATTTTCGAAAAACACAAAAAAATTACAAAATCAAAAAGACCAAAAATATTTGATGTTTCTTGCTTAAGTTTAGTGTCTCATCCTAAGTTTGGTGTCAAATGCATGTTTTTGTTATAATTTTCGAATCCATGCATATATTTTTTTTTGTTTTGATCTTTGAATTCTATTGACTTGAAGTATTTTGTGTGTCTCATATGCATTCTCATATTGTTAGTGTCAGTAGTATACAAACTGCTAAGTTTGGTGTCTTGCATGCATTGTTAATTGATTCCTTTTGCATTTTGATTATTAAAAATCCAAAAATATTTTTAATTTGTGTCTTTTCAAGTCAATGATACAAAGAATTGAAGATTCAGAACATACTGCAGAGGAATTACACAGAAAAAGCTGAGCATTCAAAAATGCCCAGTGAAGAAGGCAGACTGGCGTTTAAACGCCAGCCAGGGCACCTGGTTGGGCGTTTAACGCCCAAAGAGGTAGCATTTTGGGCGTTAAACGCCAGAATGTATACCATTCTGGGCGTTTAACGCCAGGATGGTGCTAGGGGGAAGATTTTGTTTTCAAATCAATTTTTTTAGTTTTTCAAAATCAAATCTTTTTCAAATCAAATCTTTTCAATCAAATGTTTTCAAAATCAATTTCTTTCCTTTTTAAAAGATACTTACTAACAATTAATGATTTGATTGAACATCTCAAATTTGTTGCCTTTTCTGTTGAGAAAGGTTTTATGTTTGAATCATATCTTTTCTTGTTAGGCAAGTCATTAATTTTTTTTAAATCAAATCTTTTTAAAATGTTTTTCAAATCATATCTTTTTTTTTAAATTGTTTTCAAATCATATCTTTTCAATCACATCTTTTTAAAACCAATCATATCTTCTTAACTACATCTTTTTCAAAATAGTTTTCAATCAAATCTTTTTGATTTCTAATTTTAAAATCTTTTTCAAAAATCACTTGATTTCTTTTCCACTTTGATTTTCGAAAATCAATTAATGTTTTTCAAAAATGTTTTCAAAATATTTTAATGAATTCTCGAAAATTCTCTTCCCTCCTCCCCACATCCTTCTATTTATGGAGTACCACTCCTTCTTAATGCACAATTCGAACCTTATCTAAGTAAAGTTCGAATTCTCCTTCTCCTTCTTCTTTCTATTTCTCTTTTCCTCTGACATCTCAAGGAATCTCTATACTGTGACATAGAGGATTCCACACTTTCTGTTTCTCTTCTCTTTCATATGAGCAGGAGCAGAGACAAAGGCATTCTTGTTGAGGATGATCCTGAACCCGAAAGGACCTTGAAGAGAAAACTAAGAGAAGCCAAAGCACAACTCTCTTTGGAGGACCTGACCGAATTCTTCAAAGAAGAAGAACACATGGCAGCCGAAAACAACAACAATGCCAACAATGCAAGGAAGGTGCTTGGTGACTTTACTGCACCTACTCCTGATTTTTATGGGAGAAGCATCTCTATCCCTGCCATTGGAGCAAACAACTTTGAGCTTAAGCCTCAATTAGTTTCTCTAATGCAACAGAATTGCAAGTTTCATGGACTTCCAATGGAAGATCCTCATCAGTTTTTAGCTGAGTTCTTGCAAATCTGTGACACAGTCAAGACTAATGGGGTTAACCCTGAGGTCTATAGACTGATGCTATTCCCTTTTGCTGTGAGAGACAGAGCTAGAATATGGTTGGACTCTCAACCTAAAGAAAGCCTGGACTCTTGGGAAAAGCTAGTCAATGCCTTCTTGGCAAAGTTCTTTCCACCACAAAGATGGAGTAAGCTTAGAGTGGAAGTCCAAACCTTCAGACAGAAGGATGGAGAATCCCTCTATGAAGCTTGGGAAATTTACAAACAGTTAATCAGAAGATGTCCCTCAGACATGCTTTCTGAATGGAGCATCATAGGTATTTTCTATGATGGTCTCTCTGAACTATCCAAGATGTCTTTGGATAGCTCTGCTGGAGGATCTCTTCATCTGAAAAAGACGCCTGCAGAAGCTCAAGAATTGATTGAAATGGTTACAAATAACCAATTCATGTACACCTCTGAAAGGAATCCTGTGAACAATGGGACTAGTCAGAAGAAAGGAATTCTTGAGATTGACACTCTGAATGCCATATTGGCTCAGAACAAGATATTGACTCAACAAGTCAATTTGATTTCTCAAAGTCTGTCCGGAATGCAAAATGCACCAAACAGTACTAAGGATGCTTCATCTGAGGAAGAAGCTTATGATCCTGAGAACCCTTCCATGGAAGAGGTGAATTACCTAGGAGAACCCTATGGAAACACCTATAATTCTTCATGGAGAAATCACCCAAATCTCTCATGGAAGAATCAAGAGAGACCTCAACAAGGTTTCAATAATAATGGTGGAAGAAACAGGTTTAACAATGGTAAACCTTTTCCATCATCTTCTCAGCAACAGACAGAGAGCTCTAAGCAGACTACCTCTGACTTAGCAACCATGGTCTCTGATCTAATCAAAACCACTCAAAGTTTCATGACTGAAACTAGATCCTCCATTAGGAATTTGGAAGGACAAGTGGGTCAGCTGAGCAAGAAAATTACTGAACTTCCCCCAAGCACTCTCCCAAGTAACACTGAAGAAAATCCAAAAGGAGAGTGCAAAGCCATAAATATGGCCGAATTCTGGGAGGAAGAAGAGGCAGTGAACGCCACTGAGGAAGGCCTCACTGGACGTCCACTGGCCTCCAATGAGTTCCCCAATGAGGAACCTTGGGGATCTGAGGCTCAAAATGAGACCATAGAGATTCCATTGGACTTACTACTGCCTTTCATGAGCTCTGATGAGTATTCTTCCTCTGAAGAGGATGAGTATGTCACAGAGGAGCAAGTTGCTAAATACCTTGGAGCAATCATGAAGCTGAATGACAAGTTATTTGGAAATGAGACTTGGGAGGAAGAACCACCTTTGCTCACCAAAGAACTGGATAACTTGTCTAGGCAGAAACTGCCTCAAAAGAGGCAGGATCCTGGGAAGTTTTCTATACCTTGTACCATAGGCACCATGACCTTCAAGAAGGCCTTGTGTGACTTGGGGTCAAGTGTAAACCTCATGCCCCTCTCTGTAATGGAGAAATTAGGGATCTTTGAGGTGCAAGCTGCAAAAATCTCACTAGAGATGGCAGACAACTCAAGAAAACAAGCCTATGGACTTGTAGAGGATGTTCTGGTTAAGGTTGAAGACCATTACATTCCTACTGACTTCATAGTCCTAGAGACTGGGAAGTAAATGGATGAATCCATCATTCTTGGCAGACCCTTCCTAGCCACAGCAAAGGCTGTGATTGATGTTGATAGAGGAGAGTTGATCATTCAAATGAATGAAGAATCCTTGGTGTTTAAGGCCCAAGGATATCCCTCTGTCATCATGGAGAAGAAGCATGAAGAGCTTCTCTCAAAACAGAGCCAAACAGAGCCCCCACAGTCAGACTCTAAGTTTAGTGTTGGGAGGCCACAATCAAACTCTAAGTTTGGTGTTGAACCCCCACATTCAAACTCTAAGTTTGGTGTTGGGAAGTTCCAACACGGTTCTGAGCATCTCTGAGGCTCCATGAGAGTCCTCTGTCAAGCTAATGACAGTAAAGAAGCGCTTGTTGGGAGGCAACCCAATGTTTTATAATTAATTATTTTCTTTTGTTATTTTATCTTTTTTGTAGGTTGATGATCATAAGAAGTCACAAAAACAATGAAAAAAGCAAAAACAAAATGAAAAAAACAGGAAGAAAAACAGCACACCCTGGAGAAGAAGAAGCTGGCGTTCAAACGCCAGTAATGCTAGCTGTTGGGCGTTTAACGCCCAGTCTGGCACCATTCTGGGCGTTTAACGCCAGAAAGGGGCACCAGACTGGCGTTAAACGCCAGTAAAGGGTAAAAACCTGGCGTTAAACGCCAGGAATGGGCACCAGCCCGGCGTTTAACGCCAGAAAAGGCTCAAAACGTGGATTTTGATGCCATTTGGTGCAAGGATGCCTTTTCCTTGACACTACAGGATCTGTGGACCCCACAGGACCCTACCATCATTCTCTCTCCTCTTCCCCCATTCACCAATCACCTCAACACCTCTTCCCCAAAAACCCCTCACCTATCAAATCCCATCTTTCTCTTCACCACTCACATCCATCCTTCATAAAACCCCACCAACCTCACCCTTCAAATTCAAACCACTTTCCCTCCCAAACCCACCCTCAAATGGCCGAACCCTCACCCCCCTCTCTCCTATAAATACCCTTCTCCAACCCTTCATTTTCACACAACCTAAACACCCTTTCTTACCCTTCTTGGCCGAATACACCACCATCTCCCTCTTCCTCATTTCTTCTTCTTCTACTCTCTTCTTTCTTCTTTTGCTCGAGGACGAGCAAACATTTTAAGTTTGGTGTGGTAAAAGCGTTGCTTTTTCATAACCATTTATGGCATCCAAGGCCGGAGACACCTCTAAAAAGAGGAAAGGGAAGGCAAAAGCTTCCACCTCCGAGTCATGGGAGATGGATAGATTCCTCTCAAGGGTGCATCAAGTCCACTTCTATGAAGTTGTGGCCTTGAAGAAGGTGATCCCCGAAGTCCCCTTTTCACTCAAAAAGGGTGAATATTCGGAGATCCGCCATGAGATCCGAAGAAGAGGTTGGGAAGTACTTACCAACCCCATTCAACAAGTCGGAATCTTGATGGTTCAAGAGTTCTATGCCAATGCATGGATCACCAAGAACCATGACCAAAGTGTGAACCCGGATCCAAAGAATTATCTTACTATGGTTCGGGGGAAATACTTGGATTTTAGTCCGGAAAGTGTGAGGGTGGCGTTCAACTTGCCTATGATGCAAGGAGATGAGCATCCTTACACTAGAAGGGTCAACTTTGATCAAAGGTTGGACCAAGTCCTCACAGTCATATGTGAAGAGGGCGCACAATGGAAACAAGATTCAAGAGGAAAGCCGGTCCAATTGAGAAGGCATGACCTCAAACCCGTGGCTAGAGGATGGTTAGAGTTCATACAACGCTCAATCATTCCCACTAGCAACCGGTCCGAAGTTACCATAGACCGGGCCATCATGATTCATAGCATCATGATTGGAGAAGAAATAGAGGTTCATGAGGTTATAGCCCAAGAACTCTATAGGGTGGCGGACAAGACCTCCACCTTGGCAAGGTTAGCCTTTCCTCACCTCATTTGTCACCTCTGTTATTCAGTGGGAGTTGACATAGAGGGAGACATCACCATTGATGAGGACAAGCCCATCACTAAGAAAAGGATGGAGTACACAAGAGATCCCACTCATCATGAGATCCCTGAGATTCCTCAAGGGATGAATTTTCCTCCACAAGACTATTGGGGGCAACTAAACACCTCCCTAGGAGAGTTGAGTTCCAATATGGGACAACTAAGGGTGGAGCACCAAGAACACTCCATTCTCCTCCATGAAATTAGAGAAGAACAAAGAATCATGAGAGAGGAGCAACAAAGGCAAGGAAGAGACATTGAGGAGCTCAAGCACTCCATAGGACCTTCAAAAGCAAGGAAGAGCCGCCATCACTGAGGTGGACCCATTCCTTGATTTCCTTGTTCTTTATTCTCATGTTTTTCGATTTTTATGCTTTATGTTATCCATGCTTGTGTCTTGTGATCATTAGTGTCTTAGTGTCTATGCCTTAAAGTTATGAATGTCCTATGAATCCATCACCTTTCTTGAATAAAAATGTGCTTAATTGAAAAAGGAAGAATTGCATGAATTTTGAATTTTATAATAGCTTAATTATTTTGATGTGGTGGCAATATTTTTGTTCTCTGAATGCATGCTTAAACAGTGCATATGTATCTTGAATTTGTGGTTCATGAATGTTGGCTCTTGAAAGAATGATGAAAAAGGAGACATGTTATTGAGGATCTGAAAAATCAATAAAATGATTCTTGAAGCAAGAAAAAGCATTGCTATTCAAAAAAAAAAAAAAGAGAGAAAACGAAAAAAAAATAATAATAAGAGTTGTGATCCAAGGCAAATAAGAGTGTGCTTAAGAACCCTGGACACCTCTAATTGGGGACTTTAGCAAAGCTAAGTCACAATCTGAAAAGGTTCACCCAATTATGTGTCTGTGGCATGTATGTATCCGGTGGTAATACTGGAAAGACAGAGTGCTTTGGGCCACAGCCAAGACTCAATAAAAAGCTATGTTCAAGAATCATCATACTTTACTAGGAGAATCATTAACACTATCTGGATTCTGAGTTCCTAAAGAAGCCAACCATTCTGAATTTCAAAGGATAGATTGAGATGCCAAAACTGTTCAGAGGCAAAAAGTTAAAAGCCCCGCTCATCTAATTAATACTGATCTTCACAGATGTTTTTGGAATTCATTGCATATTCTCTTCCTTTTATCTTATTTGATTTTCAGTTGCTTGGGGACAAGCAACAATTTAAGTTTGGTGTTGTGATGAGCGGATGATTGTATACTTTTTGGCATTGTTTTTAGTATGTTTTTGATATGATCTAGTTAGTTTTTAGTATATTTTTATTAGTTTTTAGTTAAAATTCACTTTTCTGGACTTTACTATGAGTTTGTGTGTTTTTCTGTGATTTCAGGTATTTTCTGGCTGAAATTAAGGGACCTGAGCAAAAATCTGATCCAGAGACTCAAAGGACTGCAGATGCTGTTGGATTCTGACCTCCCTGCACTCGAAGCGGATTTTCTGGAGCTACAGAAGCCCAATTGGCGCGCTCTCAACGGCGTTGGAAAGTAGACATCCTGGGCTTTCCAGCAATATATAATAGTCCATACTTTGCCCAAGATTTGATGGCCCAAACCGGCGTTCAAAGTCACCTCAAGAAATCCCAGCGTTAAACGCTGGAACTGGCACCCAAATGGGAGTTAAACGCCCAAACTGGCACCAAAGCTGGCGTTTAACTCCAAGGAGAGTCTCTACACGAAATTTCTTCATTGCTCAGCCCAAGCACACACCAAGTGGGCCCGGAAGTGGATTTTTATGTCATTTACTCATCTATGTACTAGTTTTCTATAAGTAGGACCTTTTACTATTGTATTACACACATCTTGGTAGCTATCTTTGAGTTTTATGCTATCTTAGATCATTGGAGGCTGGCCATTCGGCCATGCCTAGACCTTATGCTTATGTATTTTCAACGGTGGAGTTTCTACACACCATAGATTAAGGTGTGGAGCTCTGCTGTACCTCGAGTATTAATGCAATTACTATTGTTCTTCCATTCAATTCCGCTTGTTCTTTTACCAAGATATCACTTGTTCTTCAACATGATGAAGGTGATGATTGACGCCCATCACCATTCTCACCCATGAACAAGGTGACTGACAACCATTCTTGTTCTACAAGCATCCGAGGCTTAGTGAATATCTCTTGGATTCTTCGGAATCTTCGTGGTATAGGCAGGACCTGATGGCGGCATTCAAGAGAATCCGGAAGGTCTAACCTTGTCTGTGGTATTCTGAGTAGGATTCAATGATTGAATGACTGTGACGTGCTTCAAACCTGTAACCTACTGGGCGTTAGTGACAGACGCAAAAGAGTTATTCTATTCCGGTAGGGGAGGGAACCAAACCGGTGATTGGCAGCACTGTGACAGAGTGTGTGCATTAGCTTTCACTGCGCGGATGGGAGGTAGCTGCTGACAACAGTGAAACCTTACACGAGCTTGCCATGGAAAGGAGTAAGAAAGGATTGGATGAAGGCATTAGGAAAGCAGAGAGACGGAAGGGAAGGCATCTTCATACACTTGTCTGAAGCTCTTACACCAATGATATACATAAGTATCACTATCTTTATCTTCTATGTTATTTTCGTTCATCATCATATATATTTGAGTTTGCCTGACTAAGATTTACAAGATGACCATAGCTTGCTTCAATACTAACAATCTCCGTGGGATCGACCCTTACTCACGTAAGGTTTATTACTTGGACGACCCAGTGCACTTGCTGGTTAGTTGTGCGAAGTTGTGTAATGCCATGGTATTGAGCACACCAAGTTCTTGGAGCCATTACCGGGGATTATTTGTGTTGTGAAAAAGTATTGTTCACAATTTCGCCACACCAGTTAGTGATTTTCGAAAATTAAAAGAAGAAATAAAATTAAAATTAAACTTTGAAACAATTAGTTAATTAAAAGAATTTTGAAAAAGAGGAGGGTGATTTTTGAAAATTAGAGAGAGAAAAATAGTTAGGTGGTTTTGAAAAAGATAAGAAACAAACAAAAAGTCAATTAGTTAGTTGAAAAATATTTGAAAATCAATTTTGAAAAGATAAGAAGTTAGAAAAGATATTTTGAAATCAAATTTTTGAAAAAGATATGATTGAAAAGATATGGTTGAAAAGATATGATTGAAAAGATATGGTTAAAAAGATATGATTGAAAAGATATGGTTGAAAAAGATTTGATTTTTAAAATTGATGACTTGACTAACAAGAAACTAAAAGATATGATTCTAGAATTTAAAGATTGAACCTTTCTTAACAAGAAAGTAACAAACTTCAAATTTTTGAATCAATCACATTAATTGTTAGTAAAGTTTTTGAAAATCATGAAATAAAGATAAGAAAAAGATTTTGAAAATCAATTTTTAAAAATTTTTGAAAATAATTAAAAAAATGAAAAAGATTTGATTTTTGAGAAAGTTTTGAAAAGATAAGATTTTTAAAATTGAAATCTTGACTTGACTAACAAGAAACAACTTATTTTAAAAAATTTTGTCTAAGTCAACCCAAAGATTTCGAAATTTATGAGTAAAATAAGGGAAATATATTTTTTTTATTTTTAAATTTTTAATGAGGAGAGAGAAAAACACAACTATGACCCAAAACATAAAAAGTTTGGCTCAAAACTAATTATGCATGCAAGAACACTATGAATGTCAAGATGAACACCAAGAACACTTTGAAGATCAAGATGAACATCAAGACTTATTTTTGAAAAATTTTCAAGAGAGGAAAATATGCAAGACACCAAATTTAGAAATTTTCAATGTTTAGACTCTATGGATTAAAAAATGCATATGAAAAACAACAAAAGACACAAAAACAAGAAAATATGAAGATCAAACAAGAAGACTTGTCAAGAACAACTTGAAGATCATGAAGAACACCATGCATGAGTTTTCGAAAATTTTTTTTGAGAAAAATAAAAAATATGCAATTGATACCAAACTTAAAAATTGATTCTAGACTCAAACAAGAAACACAAAATATTTTTGATTTTATGATTTTTATTAATTTTTTGTATTTTTTTTCGAAAATTGTTTTGGAAAAAAGAAAAAAGAAGAAAATTTTTTTTTGAAAGATTTTTGAAAACTTTTTAAAAAAAATAAAGGAAAATTACCTAATCTGAGCAACAAGATGAACCGTCAGTTGTCCAAACTCGAATAATCCCCGGCAACGGCGCCATAAACTTGGTGCACGAAATTGGGATCTTCAATGGCGCCAACAGCTTGGTACGCACAATTGTAATCTCACTTCTTTTTCACAACTTCGCACAACTAACCAGCAAGTGCACTGGGTCGTCTAAGTAATAAACCTTACGTGAGTAAGGGTCGATCCCACGGAGATTGTTGGTATGAAGCAAGCTATGGTCATCTTGTAAATCTCAGTCAGGCGGATTCTAATGGTTATAATGGTTTTCAAATATAAAGATAAATAAAGAATAAAATAAAGATAGCGATACTTATGTAATGCATTGGTGGGAATTCCAGATAAGTGTATGAAGATACTATGTTCTTTCTGAATCTCTGCTTTCCTACTGCTTTCATCCAATCATTCTTACTCCTTTCTTTGGCAAGCTGTATGTAGGGCGTCACCATTGTCAATGGCTACTTCCCATCCTCTCAGTGAAAATGGTCCAAATGTGCTGTCACAGCACGGCTAATCATCTGTCGGTTCTCGATCATGTTGGAATAGAATCCAGTGATTCTTTTGCGTCTGTCACTACTTCCAACACTCGCGAGTTTGAAGCTCGTCACAATCATCCCATCTCAGATCCTACTTGGAATACCACAGACAAGGTTTAGACTTTCCGGATCTCAGGAATGGCCGCCAATAAATCTAGCTTATACCACGAAGTCTCCGATCTTAAGTAGAACGGAAGTGATTGTCAGTCACGCGTTCATAGGTGAGAATGATGATGAGTGTCACGGATCATCACATTCATCATGTTGAAGTGCGGGTGAATATCTTAGAACAGGAATAAGCTTGAATTGAATAGAAAATAGTAGTACTTTGCATTAAAACTCGAGGTACAGCAGAGCTCTACACCATAATCTATGGTGTGTAGAAACTCCACCGTTGAAAATACATAAGTGAAAATAGGGTAGGCATGGCCGGGAGACCAACCCCCAATGTCTAAGGACTAACAATAATCAAAGATGTTCCAAAAGCTCGTCCAAAGATACGAATACAATAGTAAAAAGTCATATTTATACTAGACTAGTTATTAGGGTTTACAGAAATAAGTCTAAGTGCAAAAATCTACTTCCGGGGGCCACTTTGGTGTGTGCTTGGGTTGAGCTTGAGCTTTATACGTGCAGAGGCTTCTCTTGGAGTTAAACACCAAGTTGTAACATATTTTTGGCGTTTAACTCTGGTTTGTGACGTGTTTCCAGCGTTTTACTCCAGAATGCAGCATGGAACTGGCATTGAACGCCAGTTTGCGTCATGTAAGCTCAAATAGAGTATGGACTATTATATATTGCTGGAAAGCTCTGGATGTCTAATTTCCAACTCATTTGAGAGCGTGCCATTTGGAGTTTTGTAGCTCCAGAAAATCTATTTCGAGTGCAGGGAGGTCAGAATCCAACAGCATCAGTAGTCCTTTGTCAGCCTCCTATCAGATTTTTGCTCAGGTCTCTCAATTCCAGCCAGAAAATACCTAAAATCACAGAAAAACACAAAAACTCATATTAAAGTCCATAAATGTGAATTTTGCATAAAAACTAATAAAAACATCCCTAGAAGTAGCTAGATTCTACTAAAAAATACCTAAAAACAATGTCAAAAAGCGTATAAATTATCCGCTCATCACTCCTCTCCTCCACAATTCAAACTTGGCTCTCCCTCTATCCCTCTCCTTTCCTTTCATTTGCTTGAGTACAAGTAAACCTCTAAGTTTGGTGTGTTTATCCGTGATCACTAAGCCAATACCCACTAAGATCATGGCTCCTAAGGGAAAACAAACCACTCCAAGAGGCTAGAAAGAGAATATTCCAAAACCACTTTGGAATCAAGGAAAGTTCTTAACCAAAGAACATTCAGACCATTACTACAAAATAATGGGTCTAAGGTCAGTGATCCCAGAAGTTAAATTCGATCTGAAAGAAGACGAATATTCGGATATCCAAGAGCAAATTTGAAACAGGAGCTGGGAAATCCTAGCTAATCCTGAAACAAAGGTGGAAAGAAACATGGTTCAGGAATTCTACTCTAATCTGTGGCAAACAGACATGCAGAGAATAGCTGAAATCGCCTTCTATGACTATCGAACTCTGGTCAGAGGGAAGATTGTTCACCTCCATCCTGACAAAATAAGAGAGATCTTCAAGCTGCCTCAACTGCAAGATGACCCAGACTCCTTTAATAGGAGAATGAAGAGAACAAATAAGGGCTTAGACGAAATTCTAGAGGACATATGCCTCCCTGAAACCAAGTGGACAACCAACACAAAGGGTGTCCCAAACCAACTCAAGAGAGGAGATCTCAAACCAGTCGTCAGAGGCTGGCCGGACTTCATTGGGCGTTCTATACTGCCCACTAGCAACCGCTCTAAAGTCACTATCAAAAGAACAGTAATGATCCATTGCATTATGTTGGGAAAAGAAGTGGAAGTTCATCAGCTGATTTCTTGTGAACTTTACACAATTGCAAACAAGAACTCCAAAGATGCCGAATTGGGTTATCCAAGCTTAATCTCTATGCTATGTTAAGATTCTAGGGTAAAGATGGGAGTAAATGAGTATATCTCAGTTGAGCAACCAATCACCAAAAAGTCAATGAAAGGACAACAAATACAAGACGACCCCATCAAGAGGAAAGCACAGGAGTTTCTCCCAGAAATTCCTCAAATTGAATACTAGGAACATCTTGAAGCATGTGTTACCAAATTGCAAGAAGCTATGGATCAACTAATGGAAGAACAGCAAAATCAAAATAGCATGCTTTGCAAACTACTTGGGGAACAAGAAGAGCAAAGGCATGAACTGAAGGAATTGAAGCGTCAGAAGCTATCCCTTGAAGGGCCAAGCACCCCACAGACCAAAGGAGCACCCACCTCCCAAAATAAAGGTTGTTGAGTCCTAATCTTAGCCTTAACTCTGTGATAATTGTTCTTATTAGGAATTTACCTTAGAAGTTATATATGAGTAGTAGTAATTAGTATCTTTATTTTGATTTTATCTTCAATTAAGCTATAATTTATTTTTCTCATCATCATCAAACATGAATAAAATAACAGATTTTTAGAATAAGGAGGAAATATTTTTTTGAGTTTTTAATAAGGAAAATTCTAATTATTTATATGTGGTGGCAATACTTTTTGTCTTCTGAATGAATGCCTGAACAGTGCATATTTTTTATATTGAATTTTATGAATGTTAAAATTGTTGGCTCTTGAAAGAATGATAAACAAGAGAAATGTTATTGATGATATGAAAAATCATGAAATTGATTCTTGAAGCATGAAAAAGCAGTGAAAAAAAAAGGAGCAGTAGAAAAAGCCAATAGCCCTTTAAACCAAAAGGCAAGGGCAAAAAGAATCCAAGGCTTTGAGCATCAATGGAAAGGAGGGCCTAAAAGAATAAAATCTTGGCCTAAGCGGCTAAATTAAACTGTCCTTAACCATGTGCTTGTGTCATGAAGGTCCAGGTAAAAAGCTTGAGACTGAGTGGTTAAAGTCGTGATCCAAAGCAAAAGAGTGTACTTAAGAACTCTGGACACCGCTAATTGGGGACTTTAGCAAAGCTAAGTCACAATCTGAAAAGGTTCACCCAATTTTGTGTCTGTGGCATTTATGTATCTGGTGGTAATACTGGAAAACAAAGTGCTTAGGGCCACGGCCAAGACTCATAAAGTAGCTGTGTTCAA
The DNA here is from genome assembly GCF_014773155.1 of Arachis stenosperma. NCBI lineage: Eukaryota > Viridiplantae > Streptophyta > Magnoliopsida > Fabales > Fabaceae > Arachis > Arachis stenosperma. Next base: position 24,014,708 of record NC_080382.1, on the reverse strand, counting down.
GAATGAACATACTAAACTAGGAGAATCAATAATACTATCTGAATTCTGAGTTCCTATGGATGCCAATCATTCTAAATTTCAAAGGATAAAGTGAGAATTCGGAAGCAAAAAGCTACTAGTCCCGCTCATCTAATTAGAATCTGAGCTTCACTTAAAACTCTGAGATATTATTGCTTCTTGATTTCTTTTTTATCCTATTTTATTTATCTAGTTTCTTGGGGACAAGCAACAGTTTAAGTTTGGTGTTGTGATGAGCGGATATTTTATACGCTTTTGGGGGTAATTTCATGTAGTTTTTAGTATGTTTTAGTTAGTTTTTAGTATATTTTTATTATTTTTAGGCAAAATTCATATTTCTGGACTTTACTATGAGTTTTTGTGTTTTTCTGTAATTTCAGGTATTTTCTGGCTGAAATTGAGGGAGCTGAGCAAAAATCTGACTCAGGCTGAAAAATGACTGTTGATGTTGTTGGATTCTGACCTCCCTACATTTGGAATGGATTTTTTGGAGCTGCAGGCATCTAATTGGTGCGCTCTCAATTGGGTTGGAAAGTAGACATCCAGGGCTTTCCAGCAATATATAATAGTCCATACTTTGCTCAAAGATAAATGACGTAAACTGGCGTTTAACGCCAGTTCCATGTTTCATTCTGGCGTTAAACGCCAGAAACAGGTTACAAGTTGGAGTTAAACACCCAAAACAGGTTACAACCTGGCGTTTAACTCTAGAGACAGTCTATGCACGTGTAAAGCTCAAAGCTCAGCCCCAGCACACACCAAGTAGGCCCCAGAAGTGGATTTCTGCACTATCTATCTCAGTTTACTCATTTTCTGAAAACCTAGGTTACTAGTTTAGTATTTAAACAACTTTTAGAGATTTATTTTGTACCTCATGACATTTTAGATCTGAACTTTGTATTTCTGACGGCATGAGTCTCTAAATTGTTGGGGGTGAGGAGCTCTGCTGTGTCTCGATGGATTAATGCAATTGTTTCTGTTTTCTATTCAAACACGATTGTTTCTATCTAAGATATCCATTCGCACTTCAATATGATGAATGTGATGATCCGTGACACTCATCACCATTCTCAATCTATGAACGCATGCCTGACAACCACATCTATTCTACCTTAGATTGAATGAGTATCTCTTGGATTCCTTAATCGGAGTCTTCGTGGTATAAGCTAGAATCCATTGGCAGAATTCTTGAGAATCCAGAAAGTCTAAATCTTGTCTGTGGTATTCCGAGTAGGATTCAGGGATTGGATGACTGTGACGAGCTTCAAACTCACCAAGGTTGGGCGTAGTGACAGACGCAAAAGGATCAATGGATCCTATTCCATCATGAGTGAGAACCGACAGATGATTAGCCATGCGGTGACAGCGCACCTGGACCATTTTAACTGAGAGGACGGATGGTAGCCATTGACAACAGTGATCCACCAACATACAGCTTGCCATAGGAGGAACCTTGCATGCGTGAAGAAGAAGACAGGGGGAAAACAGAGATTCAGAAGACAAAGCATCTCCAAAACTCCAACATATTCTCCATTACTACATAACAAGTACTATTTAATCCATGCTTTTTATTTACTACCAATTAAAACTGAGATTTATTATCATCCTAACTAAGAGTTATAAGATAACCATAGCTTGCTTCAAGCCGACAATCTCAGTGGGATTCGACCCTTACTCACGTAAGGTGTTACTTGGACGACCCATTGCACTTGCTGGTTAGTGGTACGAGTTGTAAAAAGTGTGATTTACAATTTCGTGCACCACCAGGGTCTTCTTTGATACTCCTCTAATTGATCTTGTTGTCATATTTATTGAAGGTGGTAAAACAAATTAAAACTGAGTAGCTAATGACATGAGTAGCCTAATGATTGATTTCTTTGGCCTAAATATTAATGGTGCTTTAAAAGGAATTTGGGTTGTAGCCTTGAAGGATGCTTGGACTACTTGTGCTACTAATCTTAGTTGAGGTTGGACTGGTGGTGCTACTAGTTTTAATTTTCGTTAGGTTGGTGTTGCTAATGTAGGTTGAGATGGAACTCGCAATAGTCTTGCTGGAGAGACTGATGAACTTAGTTCAACCGAATTCGGTATTATTGGAGTAGGTTGAGTAGTTGCTGTTTGGATCAACCCTGTTCTCGGAGATTCTTGTAATTATACAACCATATACACAACACAATTAACATACCATCACGTTAAAATTAAGCTGTAAAATGCATGCAATTTTTTAAAGGTTGTGATAACTTACATTAGATGCATTTTGTGGAACTGCCCTAGGTTTGTTTTGGCCACCTTTTAACACAATAACCAGTTAATATATCATAACATAGAGGATACATAAGTCCTTAATATTATAACAGATAAATAAGTCTTTGAGCAATAATATTTTGGACATTTAAAACCTTAAATTAATGAAGACATATAAATTATCAAGTGCTTTGTTACCTTAGGCTATAAGGCCGATTAGGATAATGAAAATTCCACATGTACTCGACTAGTTGCTCTGGTGTCCTTTGGTTTCTGTGTCTTAGGCTTTTAGTTAGGATTAGATGATGCTCCCTTACACGTCTTATAGTTGTGACCCTTCTCGCTATACTTGCTACATGTTACACGGATTGTCTTCCTAACCTTGTCCCCTTGTATCAAGTCCTCAACTAAGTCCTCTTTTTTGTTATGGACCTTTTGCCAAAAATCAACCTCTTGCTTAACAGAATGATTTAGGTTGATATAACCAATCCTAGTACAATATTTTTTCCTAAGAACTATCTAGATGGAATATGCTTAAGTTAAATTATTGGATTCCGTGTAAAACCATCTTTTTCTTCTTGTCGTCACACTTTTTTTCTCCACTACTCTCCCTATCATCACTATCACCATCATACTCCAGAGGTGGAGGCTTGCAAGATTCATCCTCTGTGCTCTCATAGCTATCATCAGAGAATAATGTCATCAGATAATCACAAATATCATTTAGGTTTATAATCTTAATATTCTCACTTTGTACAATCCCATTACCTTTCTTACTAGTATATATATATATATATATATATTCTCAGTTCCTACTTTTCCAACTCCTGCTTCATCTACATACTCAGGTTGATTGACGAGATAATAAGCATAAATGTAGTTTTTGGATTTCTCGTCAAGTTGTCACATAAATCATGTATCTCAATATCCTCTATTAAACTATGAAGTCCAAACTCAATATCACCGGTTGTATTATCAAACTAATATATTGTTTTGTATTCAAGATATCTTAAACCATGAAACAGCTTAACCAAAGTTGATTAGGTCTATATTCATCTCTAGAAATTTTTTTCTACTTTTCCATTCATATAAACAAGTTTTTCCTCACTATTTCTCACAAAAAAAATTTCATGGTAAAAACAGGAATCATAAAAATTTTAATCATTTGAAATTCTTTTAACAAGAATAAAATCAAACAACAAACTTGAAAATACAAAAAATCTTTAAATTAGAAACATAATAACTTTCTCAACAAAAATCCTATAACATGAGATCAATTTGCATGGCATTTGCATGCATCAAATCCTACACTACACAAAACTCTAAAAAATACAGAACACAATAATTCATGATTTGGTTACCTTGCTTGTTAACTGAACTGCTAAATCAAACAACCTTTATTCCTCCTACTCTATAACCCTCGATGACGCTTCAAATTCCTTTTGGAAGCAAGAACTCTCTGATTTTGGTGAAGAGGTTAGTGCAATCTCTTGTAATATACCTCACTCAAAACACTTTTAGTAGGAAATCTCCAAAATATAGCTTGTAAACAACACTATTTAGTTTTATCATGAAGGACCTTTCTGTCCTCAAAATTTTTGTCCTCTTCCACATTGGCACCATAACGGTTAGCTGGATAATGTTATAGCCACGTTAGTAAATTTTGTTTAATTCATGAGAGGCAATGGACAGAAGGACAAATTTGTCTTTCGTTTGTAAAAGTTAAGAGCGTTATTGTATTTAAATCTTTATTAGAAACGTGTTTGTCAAAAATTTAAAAGGCTCGGGGACCTATTTTTTCTTTTTTATTTTTATTTAATTTCAAGATCTATTTTATGTTAGTCACGACCAAATATTTGAGAAACACAAACCAATTAGATTAACACTATTTTCGAGAACTTAACTCCACTAATATCTATAAACAGGTATTAAATTTTTCTTTTATTTTACTCATGTATTGAAAAAATAATAGTAGTTTATTTTTTTATCAAAGACATTTTTAAATTTTATTAATAAAATGACAATTACAACCTTACATAAGTCAGGTTCAAGCATAACAACTGGAAAGTATAAAAAATAGGAAAATTCTCAAAAGAAATAACAAGTAATATATGAGAGAGAGATGGTTCTTTGTTCTTGCAAATTCCATCGCAAAAGCAATAGTCTAGGTCATAATTTTTCCAAGAGCTTTCTTTTTTCCTTCGTACACCAAGAAATTTATGTCTAACTAGATCCTCTATAGGAGGTAATCAATTTAAGATATCTTCGTCTTGGAGTCCCTTCCTCTAATGACCGTATTCACAAGTTCAATCCACCATCGCCATGGCTCAAGAACTTGATTCCTAGGTATTAAGTTGGACACTGATGAGTTATTCCAGACAACTTATGATTCCAGACATGATACAAGGGTGTGAAGAGCATATTCTAGTGTGGTAGAGCAACACGTGTTGCTCGAGTAAGTGTAAGACCCCGAATTTTCAGAAACTAAATATTGTTATTTAATGATTTATTTTATTTATTCGAGAACATATTTTCAGAAAATTTTTATATTAATTGAGTACTTTCTTATTATTAATTTTGAAAGCTTTAATAATCGAAAAAAATAAAGACGATTTTATATGCTTTAATTTAAATAATTAAAATTTTAACTTTATTTTATATTAGAGTATTTAAAATTAATTTGTTTATCTCTAATTATTAAATTAGAGTATTTATTTGAAAATAAACTTGTAAGTTGATAATTAAATAGTATTTTAATAAATATTAGTGTTGGATCAAAATTAGTTTTTAATTATTCTATTACTCCTAATCTTATTAAAAATTACCTAAACTACCAAAAATTTTCAAATTGAAATTCTAACCCTAATTTAACCCTAACAGCCGCCATTCACCCCCAAAAAACCCTTACGCATCGAAGAAAGAAAGAATAGCACGGATCAGAAGTAAGGAAGAAAGGAGAGGGGAAGGAGGGAAAAGAGAGAGGGAACTGTCGTTGTGCCCTGTTGCCGATCTGCCACCGAACTCGCCACCCAACTGCTACCCAGCTGCCGTCTAAACCATTGCCTTGCCGTCGTCGAAGCTCCGCCGCCACCGCTGCCAAGTCGCCGTCCATAAAGGCATCATCGTCAGCCACGCCGTCACCGTCGAACAGAAGAGACGCGAACCAGGGATGCACCAAGGGAGAAGAACTCACGCTACATGCATCGTCATCGCAGTCGAACCTCCATGGAGCTGTTTCCGTCGCATCGCCGCTACGAGCTGTCTTGGAGCCACCCCAAGGAGGAGTCGACGTGCAGAGAGAGAGAGAGAGAGAGAGAGAGAGAGAGAGAGAGAGAGATCGCGAGGTGGTTCTGCTGCCGTCTAGGTTGTCAACAGCAAAGGCCACCGCTAATGGTACAGTAAGTGTCTCTTCTTCGAAAAATCTTTTAATTAATATTTCATTATATGTTGCTGAAGTTCTGGCGACGTAAATGTCATAGGGTTAAATCTCAGATATTGCATATCGAAATTTAAGTCGCTGTTGTTGCCATGAGACTGGAATGGAGCTATGGTGGTGACTGTTATTATTGCGGGCCGAGAAAAAAAGGATTTTTGGATGTGTTTTGGGTTTTGTGAGTTTCGACGAGTTGAGATAAGGACGTTTTCTTGAATTTATTTTACTTTCAAGAGTTGTTATAAGTCAATAATAATAGGAAAAATATATATTTATAATTACGTGAGCCTTATGAATTGAATTGAACTGTTCGGATGGCTGTGATTATTTATTTGATTAATTTATTTGAATTGTTGAGGAAGCTGGCTATTCTGATTCGCTGTTTTGGTTTGTTAAGTCGGTCATTGTTGAATTGGTTTTCCTTGAATTATTTGAAGAGGTTTAATGTTGGAATTTAGTTTAATTTTAGAAATGTTTGATTTTAGAAAAGATTTAAAACTGGAATTCGGTTTGAGTTTGGAAGGTTTTGATATTTGAAGCTAGTTGGGAACGGTTAGAAATGTGGTTTTGATGGGACCCGTAAGGGTGACATAGTCCAAATTTTAGAGGAGATGCTGCCCAAAGTTTTATAAAATTAGAGACTTCGTTTAAAATGGTCATTTAGAAAGATTTAGATTTTTAAGGATTTTATAAGTTGATTTTTGCAGTTATTTGGGTTACGTTTTGGAGTTTGATTTATTTAGAAACGAATGAGTTATATTTTGAATCTGAATTATTGAAGAAAGTAATAAGAGGTATGATGAGAATGAGTATGAGAATGAAGATTGATTTTTGAGTATTATTTTTGAATAATTTAATGACAATGCAAATGAATGTGAAAATAAAATTGTATTTGATTGAGATACTTAGGAAGTAGCAAGGATTGTGGTTCGTCCCGCTTGCTCCAGGTCAATGCTTGAGATACCTGGGTAGTAGTAAGGATGGTGGTTTGTCCCGCTTGCTTCAGGTCAGTAATTGTGATGCCTGGGCAGTAGCAAGGGTTGTGGTTTGTCCCACTTGCTCCAGGTTGAGCTCTTAAACACCCGCCTGGGTAGTAGCCGCAGTAGTAGTTATTCCACTGGCTCTAGGTTAAGCGGGTAGTAGCAAGGGGGTTGTAGCTCAAACTCACTTGCTCCGCAATGGGTGTTTCAGTCCATGGTTAGCTACCAGGACGTGTCGGGTCGGCTATATAACCGACGGATGATATCATCAGCTATAGGATAGGCATTCATCATATGCATTTGTATGCTTTGTTTGGTTTTGAATTTGTTTTGCTTTGCCTAACTGCTTAACTGTCTTTAACTGCTATCTAAGCTATTTGCTGTAACTGCTATCTATACCTATGTTTTCCTTGTCTATTTTTCCTGTGTTTGTTCTGGTGTGATACTTTGAGATTATGTTTTGGTGTTGAATTGATTATAGTGTTGGTTGATGGCATGATTGGCTTCTGATTGAGATTTATTAAAGTATGAAAAATCAAGCTAGTTCAGCATAGACTTAATGAACCTATGTTTGGAACAGATTGGTTATTCATACTGTTAGAAAACTTTTAATTTTCTTTTATAAGAAAAACTGAGTTTTGGAAATTCTGGATACTTAATCACTGAGTTTGAAAAACAGTTTTCCTATTAAATATCTTCTTATAACAAATTCTGGAAATTCGTAATAAGACCATGTGGCTAGGTTCTCACCCCCTTATAGACTTCTCTTTTCAGGAAACGGACGAAGAAGTTTATGAAGAGTTGTTGAGTTTAGCTTATGCGATATGGATGTATTAGTTTAGTTATTATTATTCTTCCCTCGCCATTAATATTATAATTTTGTAAGAGGGATAGGAGTTGTATGAGTTGTATGTATTTAATATGTATAAGTTACTTGAGTAATAAGTTATGTATATTGGTATATGCTTGTTTGTTTTCAAGATAAAGTAGTTTTTTTTCAGTTTTCAAAGAAATCATTGGTACGGTTTCGAGTCAAAGGCTCCTATTATATTATTAAGTATATGAAGTCGTCGTAATACTTCTTGCTATCAAAGTGGCGCAGCCGGAAGCGTGACATTTTGATAGTGAGTGTGTTGCAGTAAGCTTGAGGTATGTGTTCATGGATCGTCTACTTTACTGCTATTCCATTGTGGATCAATTTTTATATGAAGACTTTTATTTTTAGTTGGCAGATAAGCTTCCAAATTGCTTTCAATATCACTTTTCCCTTGAATCGTTCATGTAGGAGTTCAATAGAGGGGTTGAAGAATTGATAAACAACTTTCTAGCCAGTTTTCATAGAGTACACTCCAGAGCTATTGTGAATCCATACTAATAAGTTTTTTACTCTTTCAATTTCTATTTGGTAGATTTTTGTTGCAATATCTTAGCTATAGTTTTTATTTATTTTCCTTAAGTTCCATGAACTCGTTTTATCCATCAGTTGCCTTATATAAAAAATTTTGGTTATTGTTTTTATTCATTGTAACTCTAAAGGAAGATTCATTACTAAACCATGGATCATCTTATAATTTCATTGACCCTGTTTTGAGATTTTCCATTTCACACCTTTTTCCATTATCTTTCATCCTTACAAGAAACTTTGCCATGTATTTATTTTTAAAAATGTTGCAGAATAGAGAATGAGGCTTGGTTAATAATCTCCATCCTTGCTTTACTAACATCGCCAAATTTAGGCCTTTAGATCTTCGAGACCTAGGCAGACTACAAACTTCTCTCTACTCTAATCAGTGCATCTTTATTTCACTTCTCTTTTGACACCACCAAAAATTTTTTATCATTCTATGTAGCTTATCATGTAGAGATTCAAGCAGTTTAAATCAATGAAGAGTGTATATAGAAATAGCAGTGCCAGCCACCTTGATCAGTATTTCTCTTTCATTAACTGACAGGAGATTTGTCTTCCAATGGTTGAGTTTTTTTTTATGACCTTGTCTTTCACATAAGCGAACGTCTCATTCTTTGATATGTTAACCATAGAAGACAATCCAAAATACCCACATTTAGAATTCCAAGTAGAAAAGCCAACTTCACCCTTATTTGATGCGAAGTATTTTTACTGAAAAATACGACCAATTTATTCACATTAACTAGTTATCCACTAAGGCTAATGTATAGGTCCAGAATAAGTAGTAAGTTGTTGCACCTTTGCTGGTTTACCTTGCAAAATAGTATAGAGTCATCGACAAATATAAGGTAATTGATGGATGGACATTTACTATTCATCCAAATCCTTTGGAAAAGATTATTCTTTTTTCCCTTGTGGAGCAAATAGAAAAGATTCCCTGCACAGATTAAGAAAAAGTATGAGAGAGGGATATCCTTGATGGAGTCTTTTAGTTGGCTTGAAAAAAATAAAAAGTGAACCTTTCACAGTGACATAATAAGAGATAATAGACACATACTTCTTCATTCACTCTATCCATCTAGCACAAAATCCCAATTTCTCAATAACAAACCAAACAAAACTCTATTCCACTTGACTAGCTATATGCCTTACTTATGTAAAGTTTTAATGCTAAATTATTATTCCTATAGCTTTTATTCTTCAAAAAAATAAATGCAGTCATGCGTTACCAGAATATTGTCACTAATCGGTCTACCATGGATAAATACACTCTAACTATCACTAATAATTTTATTTATGAGGTTGCATTCTACGAACACAAATTTTAGGGATAATTTTATAGACAATCGTGCTTAGATTAATAGGTCTAATCTGCGTCATTGTCATAGTATTTTTCACTTTTGGAATTAAACAAATTTGTGTATGATTGAAATATTTGAGAATTTTATTTGCTTCGAAAAAACTCTTGGTAGCTTTTCATACATCTTCTTTGATGACACTCAAATAGAACTGATAGAACTTTAGTGTGAAAGTGAAACCATCATTTCTTAGGTTTACCTCAAGATTGAAGAACATTGCCTTTTGAATCTCTTCGTCAGTAATCGATCTATTAATTTTCTGTTTGTAACTATTGAGATCATCCTTTATATACCTTCTAATGCCATCAATAAGGTTTTCTGTTGAGAATAGACTCTCGAAATATCTATGGGCTCTAACCCCAATAGTCTCAGGAGTAGTATACCGTTGTCTTTTTTCATTTGTTAGTTTCCAGATTTTATTCCTTGCTTGATACTTGGAATGAAAGAAACTTGTATTTTGGTCCTCCCATCTCAGATCACTCTCGACTTTTCCTTCCAAAACCATTCCACCATTGTACAAGCTTTAATTAACTGATCTTTCATCCGTTTTATCTCTTCTTTCTCATGCACATTCGGTTATTCATAGGTTATTCTTTCATGATTGAGAATTTTTTATCTAATTATTCCATAACTTTTTTACTATTTCTAATCCTAAAGGATTGTCATCTTACTAACTTATGTCTGCAGTATTTGAGTTTCTAAAACAGTTAAGGAACATAATCGATTCATTCTTCACAATTTCGTCCACTGCTTCCAAACTACGCCATCATTCTAAAAATAATAGTTATTTATTATCTTTTGAATTTAAATAATATGTATATTTTGGATAAATGATAAAGGAACAAGAGAGAATTTTATGTGAAATGTTAAGCTTTTTATATTTTCAAAAGAATTTTAAAAGCACGTGTTAGTTATTTTCTTATTTACTTAGAATTTTTATTTACATAAAATAAAGAAAGAATTTAGTTTTAATACGCTCACGATATAAATTAGTATAAGCATTTTACATACATTGATAGTATTAAATTAAAAAAAATATTTTTTTTATTCTTAATATTTGTGATTTTTTTAAAAAATATTCTTAACATTTAATTTCATTCAATTTTGTCCCTAATGTTCAATAAAATTTTAAAATCGTGTGTTAGTTATTTTCTTATTTTCTTTAGAATTTTTATTCAAATAAAATAAAGAAAAAAATTAATTTTAATACACTGACGAATGAATCAATATAAAGAGTTTTACATACATTTATAATATTAAAGTGAAGGGCAAATGTTTTTTATTTTTTTTTTCTAATATAAAGAGTTTTACATACATTTATAATATTAAAGGGAAAAGCTCTGCATACAAGCCATTAGGGCTTGTATGCTTTACAAGTTTATTAAACAATAAAATCAAATTACGCGCTGCTCCACGTACGACGCGCTACATCCCTTCTTCTTCTCCTTCTTTTTCGATCGTTCTTTTCTCCTCCTTTTTCACTGGTTTGTTCTTCGTCGTTGACGTTAGTTCCTCCATATACTGTTACGGCACGTTTTTATTGCACCTTCTTCTTCTTCTTGCTGCACGTTCTTCTTCCTCTTCCTCTTCTTTTTCTTCTTGCTGCACGTTCTTCTTCCTCTTCCTCTTCTTCTTCTTTTCTTTTGTTTCTTGCCTTCTCTTTCTCCTTCTTCATTTACGTGCTTTTCCCTCTGTTTTCTTTCTTCGTCATTCTCGATTTCTATTGTTTTTTGACATCAAGCTCTGAAATCGTTTTTGAAGAAGAAGAAGTAGTAGAAGATGAGGAGGAGAAAGAGAAAGAGTTCTGAATTATGCATGATTTTGGGTGTATTTCTTTAAATCCTTTGGGTGTATTTTCTGTAATCTTTTGGGTGTATTTCTATAATCGTTTGGGTGAATTCCTGTAACCGTTTGGGTGAATTTCTGTAATCTCTTGGGTGTATTTTATGTAATCGTTTGGGTGTATTTCTGTAATCTCTTGGGTGTATTTTATATAATCGTTTGGGTGTATTTCTGTAATGCTTGCCATTTTTTCTGAAATGAAAAATACACCCATAGATATCAGTAAGATACACCCATATATATGAGTCAGATACACCCATAGATATCAGTCAGATATCACTCAAATACACCCAAAGGGTTATAGAAAATACACCCAAAGGATTTAAGAAAATACACCCAAAATTCGTTGAAGTACATCTTATGCATAATTCAGAACTCTTTCTCTTTCTCCTCCTCATCTTCTGCTGCTTCTTCTTCTTCAAAAACGATTTTACCATGAAAAATCGAAAAAAAAACGAGAAAACAGAGAGAAAAAGACGTAAATGAAGAAGAAGAAGAAGAAGAGAAAAACGAGGAAGAAGAACGTGCAGAAACGAAAGAAAAGGAGAAGAAGAAGAGTAAGAGGAAGAAGAACGTGTAGCAAGAAGAATAAGAAGAATTTCAGAAACCATGAAAATCGAAAAAAAAAAACAAAGAAGAAGAAGAAGAAGAAGAAGAGGAAGAGGAAGAGGAAGAGGAAGAGGAAGAGGAAAAGGAACCGTTTGAGTGAGGCGCGTGTAGTTACGCTCAATTCAAAATGAGTTAATGCGCGTGTTAATGAAGTTTGGGCTGATAACTTGTAAAACTTGTACGGCCTTTTACTTGTATGTGTAGCAGGGCCCAATATTAAATTGAAGGGCAAATGTTTTTTATTTTTTTTTTCTAATCTTTGCGATTTTCTTTAAAATTATCTTTAACATTTAATCTCATTCAATTTTGTTCCTAATATTTTAGATTTGGTTCAAAATTACTCTTGAATGTATTTAATTTTATCCTTAATATTTTATATGAAATTAACATCAAAAAATAATTTTGATATAAATAGGAAACATTATAACAATATTTTTGAATAAAATTATAAATGTTAGGAATAAAAAATATACTTTACTCTAAACTAAATTAATAAAAAATATTCTTATTATTGGATTTGTCAAAAACAACTTTTATTATTTGTCATTAAAAAAATATATATATTCCTAACTTTTTAAAAGACAAATAAATTCTTAACAAATTAAAAATACAAAATCACCTCTTATATTAAAATACATGAGAACAAATAAATCCATAGAATAAACTTAAATATCTCACATCCTAAAAATTAAAGTAAAAATATCAAAACTCTATTTGTTAATTTGTTTTTTGTTAAATTGTTACATTATGCAAAATTTTAAGAGTTAGTGTATTGCGACTTACGAGCAATAATTTTAGTAGGATGGCATAATTTAATATGTATATTCTTTTGCTATGAGGTCGCTGCAGGGGGAAAAATCTTGTAATAATTTACATAAAGGAAAAGAGAATAAAAGTGATAAAAATTAGTTTAGTGTAATACGATAATAAAAAATGTTTATTTTTTTTTAATGAAAAGAAATACATGAATAAAACGAATTTATATAAACTTTTTGTCTCTCAAAAATGTCTAGTTTTTTTATTCTTATATTTTTATTTTTGCCCGGTTGATTCAATTTTTTTTTATGTTAATATGTTCCCTTAAGCAGGCTTAACCGGCAAGGGAGCGACATAAATACAAATGCAAGCGAGATCGCAGTTTTTGTATTTTGTTTAGAATTTAGACCTTGTTTTCTGTTGTGTGTCTGGGAGAATTCAGATTTTAGGGTTGGGCTTTAAAGTTTAAAATTGTAATTTTCATCATGGAAATTCCGTGGGAAAAAAATGTAGTATCTAAGCTGCTTCAGCTACAGCACTACCATTTCCAGAACCATCACTTGTTTGACCAAGTTCATTGGTAATCCTTATGATATTCTGTGTAAAACAAAAATAGTTATTTATATTATTAATCAATTGAGTAATTAACAATTAAAATCATTTAAATTAATTAATCAGCGAAAAGCTAGATTAAGGGGATAAATTAAAAGTAAAATAAAATAAAAAGTGAATATTGATGAAAATAAAATGGAGGGAGGAAACGAAGGTATGTATATTCTGCTCAGAGAGAGCATACCCAGTCATCGAGAGATCTCGTATTTGCAGACTTATATAGCAAACTCATCATGGCAGAATTAACAATAACATAAAAGAAGTAAATAACGAATTAATAAGATCGATATATGGCATCAGATAATAAGCGGAGTTTGTAGTCCACACACTAACTAAAATTCGGTGTGTAGGATAAGATTATCTTCCTCATTTGCCAGAATAACTGATTTACAGAGAACAGAGGCTACAACAAAAGAGAGTGTGAAAAACTACAGAGATGAGAGATCTATTGAACCCTAATTGATGACTGTGGGCAGCTGCAATCTCTCATATTTATAGAACCACTAGGGCCCAAGCTTTCCTTTATTATTATTATTTTTTTTGGTCGATAAGCTTTCCTTTTAAAAGAGACTTCCATTCTTCAATTTTAGAATGGTCCACAATGTCTCCTAATATGGTTTGGGCCGAGGATTCTGGATTAGGCAATGGTTTCAGAATTCAATAGGCTTGAGATTTGAGATTGGCACATATGTGATATGTCAATCAACTGAATCCAGGTTACCAAAAAAAACATAAAATAGCTAAAGCATGCTTAAGACACATTTTAAAAGTTTAACAATATAATTTTATTTTAACTTTTTAAGATATTCGATATATTGAAATGTAAATAATATTTTTTTTTTCAAATACTTTTAGTTAAGCTTTCTTTTTTACTATACTCTTTTTTGTTCTAAAAAGATCTACTATGGAATGCAATCATTTCCTTGAGGATAACTGGCTGGTCATAGAGTACCTTTCTCATGCACAAAATCGATAAGTACCATGATTCGGTCCGGCTCAAAGATCTGATTTAGATTTAAATATTTTGAAAATTAATTTTGTGTGATTTCATCCGGTTTAAGATTGAATAAAAATGTCAAAAATATGTTCGGTCATTATTTAGGACCGAATTCAGGTCAAGACGAATCTGGTTTTATCCAATATCATGTACATCTTAAAAAAATTAAAAAACTATATATTTTTAGTTTTAAACTAATTCTAATATTATATTATATTAATTATAACTTTATAAGTTTGTTGTTTAAATTTTTATTCACACTTGATGAATTAGAAAATAAATTAAAAAAACATAAAATTAGAATTTATGGACAAATTCAAGTTCAAATATGGATATCAACTTCATGGTAACAAATATTTTTTTCTCCTTTATAAATAAGTGTATCGTAATTTTTTGACATAAAGTTTATCAAAACTCAGACTTCACCCGTTTAGACCTGGTTTTAATGTGATACAAAAGTAGTGTGATTTCACCATATCTAAGGTCGGATAAAAGTCTCAAAAAAATAGATTTGGTCATTGTTTAGGGCCAGGTTCGGGTCAATGAACCTGGCTTTACTTGATCTATGTACATCCCTAGAACTAACACTACAAGAAAAAGGCGCATTTGTAACAAAAAATATTGTTACAAAACGTCGAAATTTTGAAACAAAAATTTTTTGTAACAAAAAAAGGGTCCATTGCAGTAAGTCCCGTTACAAAAAGTTTTTGTAACAAAAAATGGAACTGTTACAATTCAAAGTAATGTTTTGTAACAAATTTTTTTGATACAAAAAAACGAAATTTGTTACAAAAATGGTAACACTTTTTTACTTTTAAAATACTTTTCGTAACAATTTAGATTTTTGTGTCATAATATTTTGTTACAAAATACTACTTGCTTTTGTAACATTTTTTATTCTTTTAGTTACAAAATAGAAAATTCATATTAAAATATTTAATTAAATAATTGATATATCAATTAATTTGCTAATTCTACTAACTCAACATTTATATAATATAATCATATAGATAATTAAAACATCTTACATGTCATTAAGATTCTTTTACAATAAAATAAATTCTACAAATTTAAGTAAACACAATTTTTTCCTGACATAAAATTGTATCATATCGAATTTATAATTATTGACTCTTCTAACATATTTCAGTCAATATAAAGTCTAGCATGTTGGCATCAATTTTGTACACCTGCAAATATAAACAATGAAAACCAAAATTAAAAAATAACACATAATACTATCTTCATCCGAGTAAAAATTAAGTTATATGAAGATAAAAGCATTGTGATTTGGAGTTCAACTTATTATTGATTGCTTGGAGTGCAACTACTTACAAGCATCTTTTCTAACACATCGCTGCAGAGCAAGCTAATAATCCAACATGTGAGATTTGTTTCTTGAGAAAAAATAAGTTACTGATGAGAATAAACCTGAAATAAGATTGATTACCAAACAAAAGAAAAACAAAAAACAAAACAAAAGGTTATTAACAATATCAAATATTCTTTGATCACTAACTGAATATGTTACCAGAAATTACAAGTGTCACACCAGAATACTAATACACATACATTGGAGAACTTATAAACAGGCCTTCTTTAAGCATAAGTTGCTTTGCAGTTTCTATAGCTTCTTCACTTAATATCTACCAATTTAAACATATCTCAAGAGTTAACAAAACATAAAATTAGTTTGACTTCATGAATCACAACATTTTATCAACTCTTAAATAAAGCTTACTTGAATGATTTCATCGAGAAGATTGACTTCTAATACACCGGGGACAAAGCCTGCATCAATCCCCTGAATCTTGTATGGACCTACACATTAATAATGACAAATTGCAAATCACTGGGTACTACAAATGAAGTTGTGGGCCTTAACCTTGAGGACATCAGATAAATAAATAACATTCTTTTAAAAAAAAATACAAGAAAGTCATTGTCACACAGAAGAGGATGTAACTCACCAGGTTTTCCTCCTAAGAGCACTGAACTTTCAGCTGGTTCCACACCAATCAACTACAAAAAGTCAAAAGAAAAATGATAACATAAGAAAATAACACTATGATTATAGCAGAAATTATCTTCTGCAAATGTATCTAAAGAACAGCTAACTTTTAAGTTAGAATTCTACTCTTTCAGATATTTCCCTGCACCAGTGATGGTACCACCACTACCTATCCCACATACAAGCATGTCAACTTTTCCTTCCGAACCTTTCCATATCTCTGGGCCAGTGGTTTGATAATGTATCTGCCACAACAACAAAATTGATCACCCAAACTTGGCAAGAATCAGTTGTACTAAAATGTACTAAAAACAAAACATTGATGAATTCATATATCGACTCTAGTAAAGAATCTCATCTATCTATCGTAACTGAATCAACAAATTTTCTAAAACAAAAGCTTTCTCCAGCAATTGCAATAAATTTTTAAAAATTAGTATTCTAAAACATTTAAGAAAAAACTAGTATATCAATCAATTACCTGTATAGCTTTCTCCAGCAATGTAGAACTCTCTATGCTTATACTAAAGAAATCTTTCAGACCACTTAACAAGAAATGTATATGCATCTTCAGCTGCAAATTCAGAGACCCCAAGATCCCAAATACAAGCACACAACCAACTCAAGATCATAATGAACAAAGCAAAATCGACATGATAAACAGATGTGACAACTTCATTAGCTGTTCTCTGGTCACCAAATGTGTACAGATCTGTCATCTTATTCGAGTACGAAAACCCGACACCAGCAGGAGAATCAAGGAATAATATGTTTGCCACTACAACACCAACACCAGCAAGCAATCAAAAGCATGTAAAAAGAACAAGAAAAAATAACACAGTTGGTGATGCAAACCCTAATCACATTTCACATTTCACATTTCTTCAAAGGGGATGGAATCGCAAACCCTAATAATCAGAACGAAAACTAGAAGCAAGAACAGGTCATAAACCAAAAGCAAAACAGAACAAAAATCAAGAGTAAGAATTCTTGCCTCGGTTCATCTTCACAGTGGTGGCGAGCTCCCACGGCGGCGATGAAGAGAACACCCACCAACGCGTCCTTCGACTCCCCCCTCTCTCTTGGCCAATCGTGGATCTTCCCTTCTCTCTCCCCTCTGTGTGCGACGGCGATGGCTACAACGATGGCGACGAGTCCTAGCGAGCGACGGCAGCGATGAAGCACAACGACGACGACGATGGAGATGGCTTCGTGCAGCTCCAATGGTGACAACAGCTTTGGGCAGCAACCCCGTTCGCGAGCTCTCCCTCTCACCCATATGACGGCAGCGGCGGCGACAGTGGCACCCTTCCCGGCGCCATCCCTTCCCTCTCTTCTCCTTCCTCTTCTTCTCTGATTTCCCCCTTTCCCCTTCTGTCTTCTCCCTGTTTCCCGTTTTCTTTCTTTCCCCTATCTGAATATAAGTTTAGGGATTTAGGGTAATAGATTTAGGAATTTAGTAAAATTAAGATTTTATTTGGTAATTCTAGAGTTAAGGTAAAATATATACAAATAATATAATAATTATATAAAATATTTGAAATAGAATGATAATTTAAGATTTAAATATAATACTGTAAAAATTAATTTCAGAATACATAATTTTATTAATTTATTAATGAGTTTAAATAATTATTTTTAATTTAAATCATAAAATGAATATTTTAGTCATTTTATAAAACACGGGTTAAACTTGAAATATCTATTGTCTAAATTAAATTATATGATATTTTATTATTTTTCTATTACCAAAATTTTAATTTCTTTGTATAAAATAATTAATTATAATAAAAATTATACATAACTATTAATTGTCTTAAACTTAAAGTATTTATAAAAGTGTAATCTCTCATTTTTAAATAACTTTTTAGATATTTTCTCTTTTATTTTTATCTATAAAATAAATAATTTCTAAAATAAAATTCAAAATTTATAAAATTCAAATTGATTTTTTTAATCTTAAAAATTTGATTATTAAAAAAATTATATATTAATTTTTAAAAGAATATAAAATAATATTTACCATTTTTAAAAATTAATGAATACAAACAGTATGTAAAAAAATTTATTTTTTGAAACAAAATAAAATAATTTAAAAAAAATATATACATAATTTTTTTTTATTCTTAAAGTGTTTAATATTTTAAAAAAAAATTGTTATAAAATATACTTATATTTTGTGACAAACAATTAACTTGTTATAAACAATATTGAATTTTGTGACAAATTAATTTTTTGTTACAAAACAATTGGAGTTTTTGAAACAAAAAGATATTTTGTTACAAAACAATTGGAGTTTTTGAAATAAAAAAATATTTTGTTACAAAATATTTTAAATTTTTGCAACTTCTTTTTTTTTATTACAAAATATTATAATATTTTGTAACAAAACACCATCTCGTTACAAAAATTAACGTAATTTGTAACAAAAAAAATCAGGTTGTTACAAAATATTATCATGTTTTGTAACAACTTGTAATGTTGTTACAAAATATTATTCTTTTGTAACAATTACCAATTATTATTACAAAAAATTATTTTTTTGTAACAATTTTAAATTTGATACAAAATTTTTGTTACAAATGTTTCATTTTCTTGTAGTGTAAGTATAAACAATCAAGCTACACTCATACGTAGTTTCGTTTATGATATTACTAATATTTTTGTCCATAATAATATTAAATGAATATAAACCTTTTAAAACTACATCGATTTTCTCTTAACATTATAGATTATGACAAAAAAAATTTATACAATCAAACTACTTTTACAAAAAGGTCATAGCCTTAGATAAAAAAAATAAAATAATAAGTATTTTAGTTATTATTTTCATGTGAAAGAGTTTAATTTTTACCTAATAATTAATTTTAACATTCATTATCTAAAACTTGAAAGAATTTAATGTATATATTTTTACATTTGATTAAATACTAAGTCTGTTGCATAAATAAAAGTAATTAATTTTTATACTTGTTACTTAAAAATAATATTTTTTATTTCTATGTATATAAAAATATAGTTAGATATTAGTATAAAATTTATATTCATAGTTATAAATTAACTCAAAATTAAATTTTTTAAAAATAATTAAATCTTGATTCTAATTATTAATCACATCATTAGTATTCTCTCCAAATTATATGTAATAAATATTTAAAGGAAGAGAAGTAAAAATATAGATTAGAAAGATAAGTAGAAAATTTTGAAACTATATAAAAATTTAAAAAGTATGCATATAATAGTAGTAATATATTTTTTATGTGAATAATATTACGAGATATTTTTGAATTATATTTAATTATATATTTAATGTATCCTTATAATTTATAAATTTATTTGAATTATATTATTTTATTAACTTTATTTTTTGTAGATAGAAATGTAGAGAGAGAAGAGAGAAATATAAAGAAGAAAAGGGAGAGAGAGAGAGAGAGAGAGAGAGTATTTGTTAATTTTGGAGATAAGATTTTATTTTAATTGTAATGAAAGAATATTTATCACACATTTTTGTTTATCAAATTAATAATATAAATTATAAGTTATTTATAGAATGAGAAGGGTAGAGAGAAATAGAGAAGACAAGAGAGGTAGATAAGAGGATAGAGGAAAAGAGTTTATTAATTTAAAAAATATTTTGTCTCAATTTTAACGAGTGTTGTTAAATTGGTAGTATAATAATAATATAGCTATATTTCAATTTTAATTTTAATTATAATTAGATAATGTTATGTTGCATATTTTAATTGTCAAATTTATAATTAATCGTTGATAATGATATATAAAAGAGATAGAACGGTTGAAGGAATGAAAGAAATAGAGAAAGAGAGAGAAGGGAGGAGAGAAATCTTTAATTTTTGAGGAAAAGATTTGATTTCAATTGTAATGAGAGAATGACATGTGGCACATTTTGGTTGTAAAATTAGTAATGTATAATAGATAATAGATATAATAGAGGGCAATTTACCTAAATGAAATAAATGGAGAAAATGTTTACGCAATTGCAACAATTGAGAATTGTTTACCTTCGGTCCTATTACTATTTTATGTAATCCGTGGAACCCTTTCACGTTTTAGTATTTTACAAATAAACCGTGGTACCATACCACGGTTTATGAAAAGAGCAGTATAAACATAAACCGTGGTAGACTGCCACGGTTTATAAAGAAGAGATATGCATACATAAACTGTGGTACTCCTTCCATGGTTTATGAGGAGTAAAAATTATATATATACACGACGAAAGATATGCGTCTCAAGATGTCACCTCTCAATCAATGCGCTAAGTACATCCTCGTCAACCCAGAACCACTGACTATTCAGCCTAACCAAGTGATACAAACCATAGTTGTAAGAACCGGACTGGACCGGCCGGTTCGACTGGAAAACCGGTGAACCGGACCCAGAACCGGTCCGGTTGAGTGATGTAACCGGATAAGGAATAGAACCGTTTTAAACCGAGTTGAACCGGCCAGTTTTGATGAAAACTGGAAAACCGGCGGTTTCTGGTTAACCGACCGGTTCAGAAATTCTTTTTTTTATTCTTTTTCCAAAACGACGTCGTTTTGGTTTTTTTAAAAAAAGAAAAAAAGAAAAGCCCTACGGGCTACCACCCCCACGCCCCACCCGATCCCACTCATCCCAGTTTCCAGTTCCAATTTCCCTCCCCTTTTGGCTATTCCCCCCAACCCTAACGGCGAAACCCTACCAGCCCTCCGCCAGTCCGCCGCCCTCGCCTCACTCACCCAGCCCCAGCCCGTCATCCTCTTCGTCTCACCGCCGATCTGAGCTCTGAAGAAACCAACTCAACCAACTCAGCTTGTCATCCTCTCCGAAGTCCGAACAGCAGACCCGCCACCCGCGAACTCGCCGGTCGGCCGCGCGCAGTCGAACTCGCCAGTCGCCATTCCAGCGCCGTCGCCCTCGCTCAGTCGCCCTCCCCGTCGCCCTTCTGCTCTAGTGCTACTGCTCTGTGACTCTGTCAACAGGTAAGATCCATTGCTCCAGTTCTGTAATCTGCTTCTGCTCTGTTCTGCACTTGAAGTTTCATGATTGTTGTGTACACTCTGCTCTGTTCTGTTACTGTAAGTTCTATTAAGCTGAATTTTCTTGTTGACTCTGCTCTGTTCTGTTACTGTAAGTTCTGTTAAGCTGAATTTCCTTGTTGAATATGCTTGTTGAAATTTGAAACTGTTGAATACATTACACTTGAATATGCTTGTTGAATTTCCTTGTTGAATATGCTTGTTGAATATGCTTGCAATTGAATATGCTTGTTGAATATGCTTGTAATTTCCTTGTTGAATATGCTTGTAATTTGAAACTGTTGGATACTTGGATTAGGACATGAAATATGAAACTGTTGGCTGTTGCATTTTTCATGTTATGTAAATCGAATTTTTCATGTAAATCAATTTATGTTTTGTTGATTTGTACTGGAAATATGAAAGTGTTGGATTATATGCTTGATTTGAATCATGTCTTGCTGAATAGGGAATTTAACTATTTAAGAATTCAATTCAATTTTGAAACTTGGTTGTTTTTAAAATGTTGGTGAAGAACTAACGATATGTATTTTGAATTTATTAAGTTTATGACTATTTTTAGTATTTTATATTTTTTATTCATGTGAAACCGGTTTTACCGGTTCAACCAACGATTTATCGGTTGAACCAATAAACCAGTGAACTAGTAACCTGACTGGTTCGATCACCGGTCCGGTTCTTACAACTATGATACAAACCCGCAGTTTCAAAATACAGTATAATCCGTTCATGCAGAGACATATTCTGTTGTCTCCTAACACAGAAAATAACCCTAGTCGCCTATAACATGTGAAAGACAACGTTATTTTGACACTCATAAAATTGTAATAATATAGGATTCATTAATGAAAAAATTAATTCAACACATATCAAATTATAAAAAAATATGGTTCACTAACAGAGAAATTAATTAGCAAAAAATAAAATTTTAAGAAAATATGGCTCTTTACAAAAAAATTATTTTGACACACATCACATTATAAAAAAATATCGTTCACTAACGGAGAAATTAATTCACAAAAAATCAAATTTTAAGAAAATATGGCTCTTTAACAAAAATATTATTTCGACACATATCAAATTATAAAAAAAACATGGTTCACTAACGAAAATATTAATTCTCAAAAAATCAAACTTCAAAGAAATATGGTTCTTTATTGAAAAAATTATTTCGACACGTATCAAATTTTACAAGTTATGGCTCACTAACGAAAAATTAATTCGCCAAAAATCAATTTTCAATCAATTTTGGCTCTCTAGCAAAACAGTCAATTCCATACTTCTCAAATTTTATATAAACACGATAGATTAACGAAAAGAATAATTTAATACTAATCAAAATTTAACGTACAAATGACTACATAAATTACTTACGAATTACATAAAGCAGACGTAACATTCTACAAAATAAATTAACAAAAAATCCGTGAAAAGTTAACATGGTTTATGTCCAAATAATCTCTTCATAAACTGTGGAAGGCTAACACGGTTTATGCCCACAATGTTTACTTCATAATTCGTGGCAGGGTCCCATGGTTTATGTTTATGATACTTCCTTCATAAACCGTTGAAGCTTACCACGGTTTATGTGATAGTAGTAAAACGTGAAAGGGTTCCACAGATTATATAAAGATGTATCAACAGGGGCGAAGCTTCTTAGATTGTAGGGGAGGCAGTGCACCCCCCCCCCCCCCCAAAAAATTTGTTTACAAGAATAATAAAAAATTAAAGAGTGGCCCCCCTAAAAAAAAGTAGGCCTCCTTCTTTTGAAAAATATATGTTGTACATAATTCTATTCAAAAAATGGTTTAGAAAGTAGTGTGTTATTTGGGCTATGAATAGTGGGTCATATACTTAGTTAAAAAAAAGTCCCAATCCATATTAAAAGTGAAGAATCTGAAAAGGCAATAACAAAAAGTCAACAAATCACTTTTTTCATTCTTCCCTCTTCTTTCAATTAGAAAACAAAACATCATTCCATATTTCCATTATCATTACAACTTAGAAGATAGCAAGTAATCTTTGGTCTTCCATTATCATCTTTCATTCTTCTTTCTTTTGTAAGTTATTTATTTTATTTGTTTTAATGAATAATTTATATATTTATTTATTTATTTATCTAGTTTATAATATTGTAATAATAATTTAGGTTTTTGAATCATGTAATTATAATGTTATCCTTGTATTGTTTTTAATTTTTTTCTCATTATTAATTGTTTGTAACAGTGATATTATTGATTTACAAAAAATAAAATAAATTGAGTTTAGTTAAGTTGCATAATGTTTATCTTATTATCTATGTAAATTCTTAATTGTAGAAATTTAGTTGAATCATGAGTAAGATGAAAACAATAGATACTTTTTTCAAAAAGACTAGCCAGAAGAGTGAAAATATTTCTAATATTGTTACATCAACACCAACCTCTTCAATACTTGAGGCATCAAACATGAACACTTTAACTCCTCAACAAGATAGTTCAAAGTCAAAGCGCCCACGACTTAATCCTGAACAAATGGAAGTATGTCATTTGGTAAGAGATCCAGGAATTCGACCAATGATTTGGAAGTTTCATCCAAGTAAAAGAGATGAAATTCGTCGAGCTTATCTTAAAGCTGGACCAAATCAACCAATACTTGATAAGTATCCATTCTCAAGCGATACAAGTCATCGTCGTCGTTTTCAAGCTTCTTGGTTTGAATTATATCCTTCATGGTTAGAGTACTCTATTGAAGATGATGTTGTATATTGTTTACCATGCTACTTATTTGCTATGGAACTTCAATCAATACAGGTTCAAATGCTTTCATTGAAAACGGCTTCAGGAATTGGAAGAAGGTAAATAGTGAAAAAGATTGTCCTCTTTTGAATCACATTGGCAAAGGCCCCAATTCGTTCCATCATAGGGCAACGAAATCATGTGATGATTTGATGAAACAATCACAACATGTTGATACACTTATGAAATGACAAACATCAGAGGAAATTGAGAATAATCAACGTAGACTTGGAGCATCTATTGATTGTATTAGATGGTTGACTTTTCAAGATTGCGCTTATAGAGGCCATGATGAAAGCTCGAGTTCAGATAATCGAGGTAACTTTATTGAATTGTTAAAGTTTTTGGGTTCTTATAATAGTAGTGTTCAGAAGCTTGTTTTGGAAAATGCTCCTAGATTTGCTAAATATACTTCAAGTGATGTTCAAAAATAAATTCTACATGTTCTTGCTACAATGGTAAGAAACTCAATTAGAAAGGATATTGGAGATGCCAAATTTTATATTATCATTGATGAAGCTCGTGATGAATCTAAAAAAGAGCAAATGGCTATTGTTTTGAGATTTGTTGATGTGGATGGTTTTGTTCGTGAACGCTTCTTTGATCTTGTACATGTTAGTGATACTAGTGCCTTGACATTGAAAAAAGAGTTGGTGTTTGTGCTTTCTAGTTATAATCTCTAAATTGAAAATATTCGAGGTCAGGGGTATGATGGTGCTAGCAATATGAGAGGGGAATGGAATGGTTTACAAGCTTTATTTCTCAATGATTGCCGACAAGCATATTATGTCCATTGTTTTGCTCATAGATTGCAGTTAGCACTAGTAGCTACTTCAAGGGAAGTACTTCAAATTCATGAGTTTTTCACACAATTGACTGCTATTGTCAATATTGTTGGTGCATCTTGCAAATGACATGATCAACTACAAGAAGCTCAAGAAATTGAAAATGCAAAATTGGTTGCCAATGATGAGCTAAAAACAGGTCAAGGTGCAAATCAAATGGGCACTTTACAAAGAGCTGGAGATACAAGATGGAGTTCTCACTTTCATTCTGTTTGTAGCTTGATAAGAATGTTTTCAGCTACTCAAACCGTTCTTAATAACATTATTGATGATGGTACAACTTCTGTTCAAAGAGGTGAGGCTTATGGTGTCAACAAAGTGCTATCCTCGTTTGAATTTATTTTTTCGTTATATTTGATGAAGGAAATTATGATGATTACTAATATTTTGTGCCAAGCATTACAACAAAAATCTCAAGATATTTTGAATGCAATGCATGTTGTTTCCACATCAAAACTACTTCTTCAAAAATTGAGGGATAATGGTTGGTGCAATTTACTTGAGATTGTTAAGAAGTTTTGTGAGAAACATGAAATTGACATCCCTGATATGAGTACACAATACACGGTTGGAAGAGGTCGATCTCGTCAACCAAAGATAACAATCGAGCATCATTATCGAGTTGATGTGTTTTTGGCAGCAATTAACTCTCAAATTCAATAGTTAAATAGTAGATTCAATGAGAAAACCATGGAGCTTTTGACTTTAAGTACTGCTTTGGACCCTAAAGACAATTTTAAATTGTTTAATATTCAGAATATATGCAAGTTAGCTGAAAAGTTTTATCCTTCAGATTTTTCTGATCATGAAATGATTCTCTTGAATGCTCAATTGCAACATTATGCATTTGATATACCGAATCATCTAAAAGATGTTGGGATACTTTCTGAGTTATGTCAAAGATTGAAGGAAACAGAAAAATCAAGAACTTATCATGTGGTTGATAGACTGATTTGCAATGTTTTGACTCTTCCAGTATCTACAACAACAACAGAAAGAGCTTTCTCGGTAATGAAAATTGTTAAAATAAGACTTCGAAGTAAAATGGCAGACGAATTTCTTGCAAATAATTTAGTCATTTACATTGAGAAAGAAATTGCAGCTACTTTCAGTACAGATTCAATAATAGATGACTTTGAATCAAGGGAAAAATGTCGAGCTCAATTGTCTATGTAAGTTGTAAATTTTAATTTATTTCAGTTCTAATAATATTGTTACTAATTTTTTTATTGCATAAGTTATGGTTGTGATTTAAATTATTTATATGAAGGTTGAAGTATAATACATTTTTTTAATAATTTTGCAGGAAACGTCTAAAAAAGAATTGAATAGTATTTGAAAATTCTAAAAACAAGTATGTAACAACTTATATTTACAATATTTAAAATTAGTTTTGAGATATTTGTGTTTAATTATTTTAATATATAATATGTTCAGTTATCTTATAAAAAGTAATTTTTAAGTTTTAGTTGTTATTTTTAATTAAAATTATATATAGAGTTACTTTTAACTTTTTTTGTTAAAATAAAAAGCTAAAAAGAATATTGGCCCCCCTAGTAAATATTGTTTAGCTTCACCCCTGTGTATCAAGATATGTAAGTAACAAATTCTCAATTGTTGTAATTGAGTAAACATTTGTTCCACTTATTTTATATAGGTAAATTGCCCTATAATAGATTAAAGGTTGTTACTACTGTGTAGAATACATATTTATCTACATGTGTAGAAAGATACTTGTCGAAATGTGAATGTGTTGTGGGACTTCCCGTGCGAAATTTAAGGATGGTAATATTACTCGAACCTGTGGGTACTCACCCCGCTCCAGACAGGATTTTAGCAAGATGGGATCTTGGGTGGGGTAGGGCAGGTTGGATTTAGGTAATACCCGTCGCGGTATATATATATATATATATATATATATATATATATATATATATATATATATATATGTAAAAGAATTAGTAAAATAATTAATAATATTGTATCATATTTAAGTTTTTATTTTAATTTATGTTATGTATGTAATGATGATTATATAAATTTTAAAATTTAATTTTATTTGTTAGATTTTAATAATACAGGGATGGGTATTGCGGAGGTTAGAATTTAATCTTTTACTATCCGTGAGTAGAAGTGAGACAAATTTTAAACAAATTTTTGTAGAACGAGACGAGATTGAATAGGATAAAAATTGGCCCTTATCCACCCCATTGCCACCTATAATTCAATTGAGAAAACATACATTTGATGATGTAAACCTCAAAAATGGAACCAATGCAACTAAGACTGTAGAGGACACTGGTTTTTATGGTAAAAAGGTTAGTGATCGCTTATGACTTAGAGCCCGTTTGGAAAGTAGCAGAAGCTACTTTTTTTTTTTTACTTTTGAATTATAAAAAGTCACAGTACATGTGTTTAGCACTATTTTAAAAAGAATTTTTAACTTCCCGAAAAGTTAATTCATAACTTTCTGAAGAAGTAGAAATATACGACTTCTTCTCCTCGATAAGTCATTCTATCATTTTTGTAAAAAAAATGACCTCCAAACAAAAAAATCTACTTTCATTCTTGGCTTTGTAAAAAAATACTAGAAATACTGGCCCTTACCACCATTTTCACCCAAGGTTTGATCTATTAAAAGCATTGACCTTCCACCATCATTTTCACGTAATGATTTATCTACTGAAAATATTGACCCTCCACCACCATTTTAAAATAATGTTCCATCTGAACCACTTATTGCATATATTCCTTCCATTTTTTTATCATTTTACCACTCTATTTTTATTATTAAATTTGTATTTAACATTGTGTGTGGTATAAAATATCAGTTTTAATTTTATTTTTTTCCTTATGTGATTTTATTTTTATATAGCTGCTATTATTTTTATAGTTAGTTATAGCAAGTTCTTGACCTCAATAAAAGAGGAGGGAATTCTAATAGAAGTAAAAAATATATATATATAAAACAGCAACAAAATATACATTGACACACATTTCACATTTATTTTTTATTTTTATCTACCATATCATACACAATAAAACAGCAAATACTAACTACACAATAATTTCTTTGGCATTGCCATCAAGATTATTGTGAATTAAAATTTTATTACTATTTACCACATACAAGAACACCGTTATGGGTGAAGATGAAGTAGAAGAACCAGTTTCTACCTAAAAAATGGAACTAATAAGAGAGCAAATAAAGAATTAATTGCCTAAACAATTGTAATCTTAGTGATTAGGTTATAGAAAATCAACATTCAATATTGAAAAGTATTTGTTATCATCGTTGTTTTAACATCCATTTTTTGTGAAAAAAATTGTATTTTTTAAGTTATTTATCCAAACGCTATAACTTTAAAATAAGTACTTCTATAAGTAAAGAACCAAACACAAAATAACTTATTTATAAGGTGCTATTAATAAAAGTCCTTATACTTAAAGCTCTTTTTCTAAAAGAGCTTATTTAAATTGTTTACCTAAATTGGGCCTTAAGTTGAGGATGATTAATTATAAAATTATGATTATTTAAATATAATTTTTCATTACATGTGGCCTAGGTGATGTACTTCTTTGTTTGGATTATTTGAGTTTGATAACGATGTTGGATCTTATTTATGTTAAACTCATGTCAAGTAGTTTGAAGATGGCAAAGGATTAGATAGTCCCAAAACGTTTGGACCATTACATGGTCCCATAACAAAATATGTTTTTTTAGTTTTTTAATAACTGCTAAATAATCATTTTCTAATTTTAATTACAAATTAACCTTATATATTTTATTTAATTATAAAAACTATTTTTTATTTTATAAATTATTATTTTGTCATTCATCTATTATGTTTATTAACAATCAAAAACAAAAACAATAACGAATTAGATCTTCGATTGATCGTAATAACTATTTAGCAATCCTAATCGATTAAAAGTTTATCTTTGATCCGTTACATCCCTTGAGTGTTGTGAAATCGTGTTTCAGAGAGAATCAATCGATTGGATTAACAAAACAATCGATTAAATTTCAGGTTTTTCATAACTCAATCGATTGGATTGGACTTCAGGTCATCACAAAACAATTGTTTGAAATTGCAAAGCAGTATGGTTTTTGCAAAAATCAATCGATTGGTCATAGTACTCAATCGATTGAACAATGACTAGAATGTGGGTTTTTTTACAATTCATTCGATTGTTTATATTATCCAATCGGTTGAAAGCTTCAAAGCAACTTGAGGTCTCACAATTCAATCGATTGAAGTTTGTACATGACTAATGGTATATTCTATTTCAATCGATTGGTATGAGAATTCAATCGATTGGAATGTGATGTAAATAAGTTTTTTCTTCATTCAATCAATTGGTAAAATAATCCAATTGATTGAAATTTGAATTGCGCTATATATTAAATCTGGTAACCATGCGTATTCAGACTCTCTCCCCGTTTTAAAACATAACATCACCATTTCTGCACTTATCTTCTCTCTCTAAATCCAGAAAGTTTCTCTCTTCTTCTTCTCCAATCTCATCAACAACCACTCCAAACTACATACATATTATTATTTCTCATCCAAATCCTTACAAAATCCACTGAACCGTTATCCCCAAAATGGCCAGAACT
Organism: Arachis stenosperma; assembly: GCF_014773155.1. Lineage (NCBI taxonomy): Eukaryota > Viridiplantae > Streptophyta > Magnoliopsida > Fabales > Fabaceae > Arachis > Arachis stenosperma. Next base: position 23,985,155 of record NC_080382.1, on the reverse strand, counting down.
AAGAACGCCAAAAGAGATAGGGTTGAGGGTGAAAGTTCTGCATCTACCAGACTAGTTGCTTCATCCCATTACATGGCAAGGTGGCTGCCGTTTCCGAGGTCATTGAACAACTATGTGGAGAAGTTCGAGTCAAGGTCCTCCCAGGTACATAACAGCCGAGTTCATTCATGATAAACATTATAATTTGGTCTGGAATGCTTTGCAAACACAACACTTGACTAATTTTGTACAAACTAAGGATGATTATTATCCGCACTTGGTTAGGGCTGTTTATAGTACTTTAAATTATATTGTTCCTAAAACTGATGAAGAGGATGAGGAAGTAATGCCGCTGATTGAGTTTGATTTAGGGTCACGGCATTATAGAGTTACTTTGAAACAATTAGCTTAACAATGAAATTTAGTTTATCATGGAAAAAAATTTACTGGAGGTATTGTGGTAGATGAAGAATGGGGTGAATATAATAGATTGGTTGGCTTGCAGAGTTTGCAGTATGAGAATCCACATATGGATGCTAGAGGTAATATAAGTTGCAGTTGTTTGGGTAATGGGCAGTGTATATTGATGTATTTGTTTTCATACATATTAATTCCAAGAAAACATAATCATGGAATCTTGTTTAATGAAGATATTCTAATGCTTTGGGCTATGGTGACTGGAAAGGAGATAAACTGGCCTTATTTTATGGTTCATCATATGCTTGAAATGAAGAAAGGAAAATCAAGTGTTGGTTTAGGATATACTTGCCAATGGACCAAGATTTTCAAATGGCTTGGAATTGACTTGAGTGAAGAGAAAAGTATCGTCTTAAGTAATGTAGCCAAGATTGATGACAGTACTCTAAGACAGATGGGAAGAGATCCGGATGCCCAAAAACCTCAGATCCAAGGATAACCACAAGACCCTGAGGTGCAAGCACAATCCCAGGAACCCCCCCATCACCACCTCCTCCTTCGCCAACAATGCGAGATTTGATGGATGAATTGCGAAGCATAAGATTATATATGGAGGGACAATTTGCTGATATGAGGCAGCGTCAAGATAGGAAAACCGAAGCTATCAATCATCAAGGAGAAGCAATTGATCTTCTATACACTAATCTAGGCATCACAAACCCAAGGGGCATCATCCCAAGGCCTGGACCATGAAGAAAATGTGTCAAAGAATGAAGAAAATCTGTATTAGGGTCTTGAAATTGTTTCAATTGTTCTTGAAATCAATTGATATGCATTCAATCGATTGAATTAAGAAACCAATCGATTGAAGAATGCTTGCAATCAGGAGTTTGTATGCATTCAATCAATTGTTTTGTTAGTGAAATCGATTGATGTATCCTCAATTGCTGATTCAATCGATTGTATTGTTAGTGTAATCGATTGAAGTATACTTAATTACTGTTTCAATCGATTGTTTTGTTAGTGCAATCGATCGAAGTATCCACAATTACTGATTCAATCGATTGTTTTGTTAATGAAATCGATTGAAGTATACTCAATTATTGTTTCAATCGATTGGCAAGTGCTTGAACACGTATATTGCTATTCAACTAGTTTAATTAATTATTAGTGATCTGTCTAATCTTATTATTATTATTATTATTATTATTATTATTATTATTATTATTATTTATTATTATTATTATTATTATTATTATTATTATTTGAGTATTTATCTACTTAAAAATAATTATTGATAAGATATAATCATATGAATTAATAAAATTTACTTTGTTAAATTATAAAATAAAAATCAAGATAAAATTCAATTTGTATTTTGATTTTAACCAAAAGATAAGATAACATAAAAATTTTTAAAATTATTCACTTAAATTAAAAGTTTAAAAAAGATAAAATTTTTAGAATTATTCACTTAATTTGAAAGTTTAAAAAAAGATAGAATTAAAATTTGATTATCTTTAGTGGGTGTATATATATGTGCTCACTCCGACTACTTTTTTATACTTTGACAAATTATTTTAAGTATTTGCCTTTCTACCAAATTTACTCATACAATATTATTTCATTGATAATAATTATGGATATTCATCCTAACGAAGATTTAGTCTCTAGTGATGCATGTAATACACAAAATATGTCACTAGCTACAGACTGTGATCTTATCACACTTGATTTTGGTGATCAAATTGGAACTACAATTCCTAATGCTAAGGTAAGACGTCATGGATTTTAAATTTTAGTAGAATATATTATGAGTAATTTAATCTATTATGTTTTCTTTCTACAAGATGACCTAGTTATCAATGAAGATGTTATTCAAAACAAGAATCTAAATAAAAGTAAAGAATTGTCTAGTAAAGTGGAAGAGGTCCTCCGTAGCATGCAGGTAATTTAATTTGGCAAACAGTAATGCAATTTATATTATGTAATACATTTTATATATTATAAACATTTTTAGGCTATTAGATATGATTAGAGAAATCTTTGTCTTATTCCATTGACAATTTCATAAGAACAACCACCACTCTTTTTGTATTTTTACATTTATATGAAATTATTTTATCTAAAATGTTTGCAGTCAATGAGAGTTGTAAACATGGCTTGAGACAAAAAATTTGATAAAATCCTTGAAGCTGTAAGCCGCATTGAGACAATGATATCACAACTGAGTCTGAACAATGATTTCGAGACTTCAACCAAACTTTCTTCACAAAAGACATGTCCATTCTCAAATAGATTGAAGGTTAAGAGTTTGGATATTTATATTCATACTGCTATATCAGACGATGAGGATGATCTTATTGTTCAAGAGGACTTTCACTCACGATGATGCGTTCAACATCAGAATCAATATGGACAAACCAGTATCCCCAACGATAAGAGCCGCAACGAAAAAGAAAAATATATCAAAGGTATATGCATGTGCAGTAAAATTCATACATCATATTTTTTACTAGTATATTCCTAACATGATAATAAGTGTTTATTGACCTATTATTTTTCTTAGGGTAAGACTATTATGGGTACACAGAAAAAATTATCGTTCACTCCCCCAGCCGGAGTTACAAAGCCAAAGATTGAGCCCAAATTATTCAATAAATCCAAGGCGTCTTATGCACTGAGCCAACCCAACAAAAGACTATAGAAGACCTATTTATTTCTTTTCCATTACCAACGTAATTACCTCTTAGGCACCAATCCTTAATTATCTAATTTGTTATGAGTAGTGCTAATTAACTATCTAGTCTACAATGAGTATTGCTAATACTCTTGTGTTAAACCTTGTAGTCAATGAAGTGTAAATGTATGCCAACTCCAACCATGCGTCTTCTGGAATATCAGATAAAGGCCTGTGCATATACATTTTCAGCCTCGCTAGATCCATCATAAGTTATTTTGATATTATTCGTCTTGTTGATCAATGAGGACCCATCTAATGTGTTTTGATTTTTAATTAAAACAGTGAAGAACTTGTGGTAACAGACACAATTAGAGCTACTAGAGCAGACTTTGATCATTTTCTACCTGACAGACCCATTACGGATAAGGTACACAAATCATCTATTAATTAATTTACATTTGATTTTTTGCACAATTTAGTAATATATTTGGATTATGGTTCAGATTCTTGAATTAGTGGCAATGAGATGCACCGATGAGCAATCTGATGTAAGTTTCAAGACAACATGGCAACTTCCACCGAAATTTGTGGTATGTTCTATAACACCTAACAAGATAATTTTTACTTATTATAAGTTATAAATGTAATGCTGATAAAGAACCATGCTTTATCATGTAGTAACAGTTATATGAATGCATTAATGTTTTTAGGTGGATGTCTTCAGTAAGATACATTTAGAGCGAAAGATGCAACACTATATATACAAATTTATGCAACCTACTACTAATTTAAAATTTGTAAGATTTTTTTTTGGATATTTTTTGTTGAATTACAATCATTTTTCCTTATCAACATACATAACACACAGGAAAATTTTATGGTCTAGGTATATGTTCCTATTCAAGAAGATGACCATTGGTATCTAATGGTAATCTCGGTTGACGATGTACGATCTATCACTTGGACACCCATTTTAATGATGACAGAATTCACTATCGTGAACGTGTTATCAAGACCCTAGTAAGGCCATAAAATTTTTTTATAATTTTATTTGCAAAGACTTTTCGTTTCTATTATTTAACTAGTTAATTAAAATCAGGCAAACGTACTGCAACAAATCATCATGTCAAATTTTTACAAGGATGATGACATTTAAGAGTATAATAAACAATTTCATGACTACAAAATTATAAGGCCAGAAGATATATCTCACTGTAGTTTAAGGTGGAACTTTGCAACTTAGGTAATGAAGTGGATGGATATGACTTTTGAGTTTAAACCAAAGGGTAACAATAAGGTGAGTAGCTTTTACAAATCTCTAATATTTATACTCTATTTTTTTGTACTAATTCATAATAAATAAATCGCAGCTTGAGGATCATGATATTCGCATGATAACCGCCGTGCATTTACTCAGGAGTCGGATCAACCAGAAGAAGTCACGAATTATAGTGTCGGCCAATGAGTTTTGGAATATGCACACAAACCATGAGATGTAAAAATAATAGTAGTTACGTTGATAAATTACAATACTTTGGTTATTGATTATTTATTTGTTAGGTTTGGTGGATGTACTTCTTTAGTTATTTTAGAATGACTTCTTAAATAGATATTTTTAGTTTTGTGGCTTTTACAATTTCATCTATTTCTATGCACTATATAGATATCTTAGTTTAATGAAACTCATATTTTTAAGATGAAGTAATGTCATTTTTATTTATTATTTTAGCAACAATTCCATACAAATATTATGTATGGTGAATTATATTTTACTTTATACAAATAATCTACTTTAAAGATAAAATCCCATTTTTTTATTTGTGTGCATTCTATTTATATGTTTTCATATATTTAAGATTTGAATTAGTATGATATGATCTTTCACTTCTCAAAGGATTTTTTTCCTTTAATCCTCTTCCTTATTTGTATTTGCGAGGCGTACGTTAAACTTATTCAGATCCAAAATAAAAGGAAATTTCCACTAATAAGGATTTTTAAAAATCTATTAACCGATACTATAATATTCTTGATGCAAATTTGATTGAAATTGTTAAATTACAATTGTATTATTTTATTTAACAAAGGTCATTAGGTGAATTTTAACAATAATTATAAAATGATATAAATTTATAGTTTTGAATTAATATTCTTAACAACAAAATAATTTTAATAATTTGTAAATATATATAATTTTGAATGATTACAGCTCAATGAAAATCCTGGTTGAAACCTTCTATATTGCCTTAAGTTGAAGATTTGTAGCACCTTCAACTTTGCTCATCTACAACTACTTAAAGCTAAAGAAGAGAAGATCGAAAAATTAATAAAAAATAATATTAAGAACATATATCTTTATAGAATCAAACAAAGTTTTCTCAAGAACAAATACAACAGGATTAAATGCTTCATTTTACACGAATTTTACCCAAAAAATTTCAACTCTTCAATAAGATAAAGTACATTACCCTTCTTTTAACAGCATTATACGATTGTCACTAGAAAGCTTTCTCTTCTCTAACCATCGAAAAAACTCAGGGGACATGTCTTTATTGGCTAGATTGACATCAATTACAATAGAATCATCGACATAAGGCATCACCCTAGCACCATAGCCTTTTTTAACCAAAGCTCTCAATCCAGATTGAAAATCAGATACGTAAAAGTCCACCACATGCCTCTGCATTGAATAAAAGGCAGGGTAATAATATTAATGACTTTATCACAATCATTGAAAATTAGATGGGAAAAAAAGTTGAAAAGAAATAACCATTTAATATGTATAACAAACCAAAGATCTTCATTGGAGATTATAAGCAAAATTATGAACAAAATTTGCAAACTAAATCAGCAAACTCCACAGTATAACTAAATCAGCAAACTCAGCCAACTAATCAGCAAACAAAATTAGCAAACTCAGCAAACTCCACAATAAAATTAAATCAGCAAAAAATAAAAAATAATTCAGAAAAACGGAACATCGGACACAGAGGAGAGTGATGAATTAACTCAGCAAACTACACAGCATAACTAATTAACGACTATCACAGTACTTACGGGCGACGAAGAGAAAGGGAAGTGACAATGAGGACAGAGGAAACGGTGGGACATCGGTGAATAAAGAGAGAGAGAGAGAGAGATCGCTCGAACAGAGGAGAGGAGATGCGGTGGATGTGGGTTCCGTAGGGCTGTGGGGCTGCGGGGTTACGATGGGTGCGGGTGCTACAATGGGTGCGGCGGCTACAGTGGTTGCGGTGGCGCGTGCTACGGGGCTGGGGGGCTAGTCCACTAGGGTTCTTCTTTTTGTCTTTTGTTTGTTCTTTCAAGTTTCAACTTTGATTCTTTGAGAGAGGAGAGGAGATGAGGGGGATTGGAGGGTCTGGGCTAGTGGGCTTTGGGTAGTAAAAAAAAATTTTTTAGGCCAAAACGACAACATTTTAAAGTGGATTCTCAAACTCGAAAACCTTTAAAAAACCGGTCGGTTCTACCAGTTCACCGATTAACTGCCGGTTCGATCGATTTTTTTTACCGTTTTTTGTCAAACGATTTTCGAGGCTAACCGAACCGTTCTAGTGACCAATGAACCGACCGGTCTGGTTCAATTTTTAGAACAATGGGTATTAGTGGATCAGCACACAAAGCGGCAGCGCTTTTGGTGAAATTTAAAAACCCGGTCTGGTCCCGGTTCGATTTGACCTATCGGTTTTTAGCCAGTTTAACGGTTCAATTCCGATTTTCTATTTTTGCGGTTTTAACATATAACCGAATCGTAATTTATATCGATTCGCAGTTTGACCGGTTTGTTGATGCCAATGGATTCAATAAAATTTTATTAACAATAATTCATATAAATTAATAATTCTATGAATTAAATAAATCATTAATTTGTTTATTGTTTAACCAAGATTTATTTGATAATCATTTCAACTAAAAATATTAGCACAAATATTGGAAGAATATAGAAAATTTTATTAATATAGTAAAAAAAATTAACACAAATATATAAGTGATTCTCTATGCAAAAATATTAAGTTTAGGGAGGTTACTAACTATCACTATCTAAATCAAGAGTCGGTTCGGTATACATGTCGCCATTATCTAAACCATTAACTTAATCTTCCATAACGTTGTTGTGCATGTCCTTTTGCCAAGGACATGTTGTCTTCTTATATCCTTCTATTTAACAAACACTACAACGTTGCTGCTTCTTCTTAGATGGTTGTCCTGAGCCTATATTGGTTTGATACACATACAGATTCCTACTTTTAGCTACACCTGACTGAGGTTGCGTAGTGCCTTCGTCTGCAGTCTTGTAAGATGAATACAACTCCATAATAATGTCACGTGTCTCTTCAAATCTCTCTGGGACTTTAACAGCAACAGCGGCAAATTGTTTAGAAAATTCCATCAAGGCACTTTGGCGACTAATAACAACAGCATCCCTGGTGAACCCACTTACATCATTGAGTGCTGATTTCACCTTCTTTATCCATCTATCCAACACTAATGATGGGGGAATCTCACAAATGTCTCTGTCAACTAGAACTTTCACAATATGTTCACAAGGAATTCCAAATGACTCCATTCTTAAACAAGAACACATGAAGATCATTTCTTCTTGACGAAATTTAACGGTCCACAGAAAATCGGGCCTCCCATGATTACACACAATGTACTTTGAGCAATCATTGTTATTCTCTATGTTTAGCACCCGCATTGATCCAACTCTAGAAAGAAATAGCCGAAACAATAGAAATATCTCATGAGTGTATACTTCAGCAGCAAATCTCTCTAGCAGCTCTATACAAGTCTGTATAACGGGCACCCCACGTGTAGATTCATAATCAGCATTAAATTCTTTAAAGCGCAAGTGTACAACACACCTTTGAAAATGCTCTAAAAAACTTGTCAAATCATACTGTGACCCCACATACCTTGCCACAACTGAGTGTAAACCTTCATATCTTGAGGTAGTTCTAAAGCCAGCAAAAAACTTACCTCTTATATATGCAGTAGCCCACATATGCTTCTCTTCATACATGTTGTTCACCCAAGGCTTATCCTCAAGGCCAAATTCTTCAATAAGCTGAACCCATTTACGCTTAAACACGGGAATCTCGTAGTCTCCCAACATGATTTTCTGGAATTTAGATGTAAACGATGGATTTCTGACATTGCTAGTCGCATTTCGAATAAAGGTGCCAAGCGCATAATCTATGTCTGACTTCAGGAAATACATCTCTTACTGCATTCCTAATCGCCATGGCTCCATCAGTTATTATTGAGGTCGGGGTTTTACCCTTCATGGCAAACATGAGCTGACGCAGGAGCCAAATATATGTATCAGTAGTTTCGTCCACAATTAACGCAGCAACAAAAATAATTGTTTGGTTGTGGTCGTTAACCCCGCTGAATATGACTAATGGACAACTATACTTGTTCTTCTTGTACATAGTATCAAAAGCAATGACATCTCCGAAGAGTTGGTAGTCTAGTTGGCTAATCCCATCAGACCAGAACAAGTTACGTAACAAACCTTTTGAATCACGACATGCCTTGAAATATAATTGTGGATCCTTCAACCGCATATCCTCCAACTTCTTCAACACTCGTGCTGCATCACCAGGAACTTGACGCCTTTGTCGAGAAATCTCAGTGTACATATCTCTGGGACTATAGCCGACAAATTCATACCCGCCTGCTTGACTAGCTAGAAGATCAAATATCTGTGAAGTGCTAATCCCAGACTTTAGCATGTTCATCATTTGCATAATATCTGTCTCTGTCATTTTTCTGTAGGCAGGCAACATAGCACTAAATTGTGTATCCAATAGATCATGGTTGTGTTCATCAAAGAAATAAAAGATACGCCATTTTCCAATTTCAGGTACAAATTTAACATTCACATTCGGGCTTCACACCTAGTTCTTATTTCCAATCTAGGCTCCTTCTTCCTTTTTTCTATTGTGTAATATTTCTCCTCCCTGAATCCTTGCCTATGACATACAAACTTTTGTTTGTAAATCTCGCCAATACTATTCTTGAAAGTCTTACTCTTCCTTGCACTAAAGCCCTTCGACTTTGAGTACTTCAAATAAAAATCAAATGCAAGCTGCAAAGTAGAAAAGTGATATTTACCAATTTTCTCCACACAACTTTCACTGAAATTCAAAGTTGTAATGTCTTGCACAGAGTCAACCGCATAAGCAGCTTCAAGGGTATCTTCTAACGGATCAGATTCAAAAAAATATGCTTCCTCAGTAAATTCATCTCCGAAATCTTGTTCGAATTCATTCTGTTCATCCATCATATCTTGGTCACAAACTAGCTCTTCTTGTTGGTTAATGTCATCGTCCTCCTGGTATTGCTCATCCATCTCAGTATCCGTAAATATATCTGACAACTTAAAAATGTCCAATGAAAAAAAATTTTTTAATACACTCCGTCTTATAACATTACAAAAAATAAATAGCTTCTAATATCGCTAGCAAGGACGGATCCAGAAATTTTAATATGGAAGGGCCGAATTTTAAATATTTTTTTATTCTATAAAAATAATTAACATATAGTTATTAGAGTTAGTTTTTTAAAAGATTTATCAAAATATGTATATTTATAATTATAATTTTTTTTCACAATTTTATTTTTAATATGATAATTACATCATAAAAATATAACAATATCAATAGTACATTGTAAAATAATAAAATATCAATAATTTATAGCGTGTTTAGGTAAAAATTATCACATATCTTATTAATTAAAATTAATTCTTTCAAAAATTTTAAAAAATTTGAAAATAAATTATAAATTATTAATTATTTGAAAGACACAGTACCTTTATAGAATACAAGATATAAGATATCTTTATAAAATTTTTCTTTTAACAACGTAAATTTAGAAGAAAAATGAGTATTGTTTACAAGAATATAATATCTAAAGTACATAATGTGATTACCAAAATATAACTACGTAAATTATTATTAATATAATAATATGAATGTTAAATATATTAATATAAAAAATAAAAGATTCTTTTAAAAATAAATATAGAGATTATTATATAAAAATTAATTTGAAAGGTACAGAGACTTAAGGGTATGATATTAAATTAGTTAAGTAAAAAATATTAGTAAATTAAACAATTAAAGCATAAATCCATTACATAGTGAAAAATAAAACATATAAAACTATTAAATTATATAATATTTTTTATTTTTTAAATACATATCTTATATATAAGTATAGTTTTTTAAAATTTTGGGGGTCTCGAGGCCACTACTCACCCCCTCTAAGTCCGTCCCTGATTGCTAGGGTCAATTAATAATAAAAAATAATAAAATTTATTTACGTTTTAATATTTCTCAATGTCTGTGAATTATTAAAAGATAAAAAAATATTTTTTCATTACACAATCAATTTCACGAATAAAATATCGAAACGAAGAATTACAAAATTAGAGATTCTATTCACTGACCTCGATTTTGTAATCAAAACGGTGGATTATTTTTTGAACACTATAATGAAAAAGTTGATTGGACCTTTGCTGATTGTTGTAACTGTAATTATCAATTGATGATGAACAAATATTGGATATTAAATAGACGGCTAAAGAATGAAGAAAATTTGGATATTAAGTAGATGGATATCCGAAAGAAAAACAATGAAATTTTTTATAATTAAAGAGATTGATACACGATTTCAATTTTGGGATTGAATAATTGGTGATAAATTATTCACTAATTTATAATTTTAATATTAAAGAAAAGATAAGATTAGAGTATCTAAATCAAAATAAAAATTTAAAAATTGAAGATAGAATTTTAAAGATAAGATAGATGAATAATAAGATAATAATTTATAAAAACGATAAGAAAAATGAGAACGGCGTAGTGCATAATTCAATCGATTGGGTAACACAACCAATTGATTGAATTGGACAAATCCATATTGCTTTGAAGACTTCAATCGATTGGGCAACACAACCAATCGATTGAATTGTGAGACTTCAAGCTGCTTTGAAGCTTTCAATCGATTGGATAATATAAACAATCGGTTGAATTGTAAAAAAATCACATTCTAGTTATCGTTCAATTGATTGGGTACTATGACCAATCGATTGATTTTTGCAAAAACCATACTGCCTTGCAATTTCAATCAATTATTTTATGATGATCTGAAGTCCAATCCAATCGATTGAGTTATGGGAAACCTGAAATTCAATCGTTTGCTTTATTAATCTAATCGATTGATTCTCTCTAAAACACGATTTCACAACACTCGAGGGATGTAACGGATCAAAGATAAACTTTTAATCAATTAGGATTGCCAAAAAAATTATTATGATCAATCGAAAATCTAATTCGTTATTGTTTTTGTTTTTTATTATTAATAAACATAATAGATGAATAATAAAATAATAATTTATAAAATAAAAAATAATTTTTATAACTAAATAAAATACATGGGGTTAATTTGTAATTAAAATTAGAAAAGGATTATTTAGCAGTTATTAAAAAACTTAAAAAACATGTTTTGTTATGGGACTATTTAATGGTCCAAATGTTCTGGGACCATTGAATTTAGTGCCTTTGAAGATATTTATGTTGAGTAATGGGATTAAGAGTAAAATAAAAAATAAATGTATTTAAAATAAAATGAATATGATTAAGAGTGATTTGTTTAGTGTGATTAAAATATTAATTATACTTTATCCAGAGTAAAAAAAATTAATATTTAATTAAATGAAATATTAAAAAATTTGGTATATTAAAAACAAAAAGTATAATTTATACCTTTTTGTATATGTATTATGTTCTTTTTTTTTGAAAATTTATTTATTAACCATTTTACAAGCATTTCGTGAGAAGTAAAAATCTTAATAAAATTAAAAGAATAAATTTACTTAAAATAAAAATAATGTGATTAAAAATAATCTACTTGAATGTTATTAAAAAATAATTGAATAAATATGTAGGATAAAAAAATTAATATTATTAAAGGATAAAATTAAAAATAAAATTTATTTAAATTAAATATTAAAGAAGTTCAGTATATTAGAGATAAAAAGTTTTAATTTATACTTTATCGTATATTTACCATTTTTTTAATAATTTAATTTTGATACATTATCAGTTAAAACAACTTTACACATGCATTTAATCACATAACACTACATCATAAAAAATAATTATTATTTTTATTTATCTCATAAATAATTATTTAAAAAAACAGACGTAATTATACAACTGTATAAAATATTTTAGATTATTAATGTATCAAAATTAAACTCTTTTCTTTTTCAAAAATTTAACTTTTTCGGGTTTCCTATGGGGTGCTCCTTCTAACACATGGAAAACACAATGTTAATGACCAACGAAAACTTCTCCCCTTTTTTAATTCAAAGGAAGTAACTGTCAATACCAATAAAAAATGGTGTTTTCTTCTAAGCCCTATCAAATAGTAAGAGTTTGTTACCCATAAAGAGATGTCACAATCTTAGAGCATCTCCAATGGGAGAAAAAAATGAAGCCCAGTTCTTATTGTGTCAGAAGGAAAGAAGGCTTATGCCTTGGAGTGAAAAGAAAGGGAGTTCCCACACGAATTCCAAAGAGCGGGAGTCCTCTGAATAGGAACTCCAATGAAACAATCAACCATTTGGCAAGTTAGTTAAAAAATAAATAATTATATATAATGTTAATTAGCTAAATAGGTATATTAAATAATTAAATAATAATTAATTTAATAATAATTATAATAATTAATTATATTAAATAATTATATTTTTATTTAATTAATAATTTATATTAATTATTTAAATAATAATTAATTAAGTAATTAAATTATAATTAATTTAATAATAATTATAATAATTAAATAAATTAAATAATTAAATATTTATTTAATTAATAATTTATATTAATTATTTATATCATAATTAATATTAAATATTATTTATATTTATATTATTATATTAATTTAGTCGTTGTAAAACTAGTCGTTGTAAAAATAGCCGTTAGAAACTAGTTGTTACTATGTTACCGTTATTATTAATAAATTAATATTTTGTTACTCTATATATACCACTTAGATACACTTGTATTCTCACACTCTCTACAACTCTTCTTCATCTTCTTCTAAGTTTACAAAATCAAAGTTCTGCCACTATTATTTTTTGTTCGAAAAAATGGATCCAAACCAACTCAACTCTTTCTTCAATTACTTACAAAACTTTTCTCAAATTCCAAATACCCAACAATCTCAAACCTCAAACTCTCAAGTTCCAAATCAAAACTTCATAGTACCAAATACATTTCAAAATCCAAATCCACAAAATCTCTCTAATTTCAATTTTCAAACTCCTTATAATAATCAATTTCCTATATTCCAACCACAAAATCAAAATTCACAAACACCCCATTTACCATTTTCATCCATATTTAACCCTTCTATCGGAAATGTTACTCCAACTTCCTTGCCGTTTCCAACTCAATTTAGTGCATCAAGACATAACTCATCTGGTGTTGGTGGCTCTTCTAACCCATCCTCTCAGACTCCTATACAATCTAGTCCAAATTCGCAATATTCAGATTTTGCCAACCCTCATGGATTAGATGCTATCGACCTCAATGATGATATTGAAGATCGGAGGCAAGATAGTATTCAACACTGGCATTGAAAAGAGGATGAGATGTTGATCAGTGCATGGTTAAAGTATTTTAATTAATTAATTAAGTGGGACCACAACAGGGACTAAAGTTAGTTCCTCCTAATGGAGAAGAGAGAGATGCTTTGAGTTCCTATTTACTGTTTATGACGCAAAAGCTGATGTGGAGTTACTTTTTATGACAGATGAGCCATAAACAGAAACTGAGATGAGTTCCTACTGGAGATGGTCTTAGCCATTAATTAAGCGAAACAATCAAAGTTTTTTAAATGGTGTTATTCTATATTGTATTTTATGTTATTTGCCTTATCGTACCTAATGTATATACATATTCCACTGTGAAAGGATGTAATCTGCAATTTACCTATTTTGAATTAAAAAATTATGTGATTGCCAACTGATAATATAATATACATTTTTACTTTTTATAGTTACCATTCTGTAATGGTTTAGATCAAATTTTTATATAACACAAGAATCTCTATTGATTCAAATCAAATTTTCCCTTGTTGCGCAGTCGTCGAGGGATGTGCTTGATAATGGTCGGACTGAAGATCCTCCGCCTAAATCGCAGTCTTACTAGTGGATAGAGTAGCAGTTGTTGGGAGTAGTGTTAGGGTATGGAGGAACAGCATACTGGAAACGGTCCTATTCGAAATGTCGAGTTTGGTCCCAAAGCGTGGACCAATCGAGAAGCGGCTCTTATTTAAAGGGCTCATAAGTCTAATTTGCTTCAGAGTATTAGCGTAATATTCTAAAAGGTCTGTTATACATATAAGTCTTTTTGGCTTACAAATTATACAAGTTGTTCCAAGTTTTAGAAAAAAACACGCGCCCTTTTAACAACACGTTCACTCTTCGTCTTCTTCCTCAATCAAAACGCAAAAACCATCAAGAAAAAAACACGCGCTCCTTCCACAACTCGTTCACTCTTCCTCTTATTCCTCAATTAAAACGCAAACTATCAAGATTCAAGGACATTTGAAATAAACTATTACGATTCTGCAGAAACGTTCCAACTCCTCGCGAAGAGAAGAAGAAATCAAGAAGAAAAGATACAAATCTCCATAAAAAATCACTAGAAAACAGGAAGAAACATTATTCAAGGTACTGTTTTACTGTTCTTCTAGATTTTTCTTCTAGATTGTCTCTGCCATGTGCCTCATCCTTAACCAGCAAAATATTAAAAGATTTCAAGAAAAAATATACTATCTTCCCTGTTTTGGGTGTATTTTTTAAATCTTTTGGGTGTATTTCTATAATCTTTGAGTGTATTTTTGTAATTCTTTCTATAACCGTTTGAGTGTATTTATGTAACCGTTTGAGTGTATTTATGTAATCGTTTGTGTGTATTTATGAGGTTCCATTATCTTTAAAACGATTTCAAAGCTTGATTTCAGAAACCATGAAAATTGAAAAAAACGAAGCAAAGAGAGAATGCACAAAAGAGATCCAATAAATTTGGCAAAAAAAACTCAAAAAAAGAAACGAAATCTTTAAAAAAATGAAAGTTATATATTTATGCGTTAATTGATTTGAATTGATTTAAAATTACATAAGCAGCGCGTGCGTTTAATGGGTGGGTTCGTTTAGACTTATAAAGCTTGTAAATGTAAAATACTTGTACGCAAAGATTACTTGTTAATTACTAGGCACGATTGATCACTTTCATCATGCTGCCAATAGAAATTATTTGTATTTGAGTTAATATTAACATTTGACTCCTCATCATTCTCTCTTCAATTACATGGATTAATCTTTGCTTTCTCCAGTAATTTTAATTTGAAAGGCCTTTTAATGTTTTTAAGTAAATATGTGAATTTATCACTTAATTTTAAAGACATATATAGATAGATTGTTTTAATACTTGTCTCAACAAAAAGATGTAGAAATATCAAAAGAAATAAAGATGTAGGGATAGAGACATAACATTTTTGTCTTATCTAAGTCTCAATGTCTTTGAATTTCATAAATATGCTTAATTTCGTTTCTTAATTAATTAGTTACATAATAAACTGGGATAGTAGGGTTTTAGATAATGTCGGTATTATGGTATATATGAATCTCAACAATTGACAAATAATAACTTTTTTTAGAGTCAATGTGAAGTTATCAACAATGGAGGTGCTGTAATGAAAATTCTCTTACTAATTAGATTTTGATGCGGTTAATCTTGATAAGTGCTTGTCGCATGAAGATTAAAGTGTAAACTCATCATTCAGCTTACAAGCTAATTGATACAGCCTCGAGAATATGCACAAGACTCTCTCTATTGTAGGGATTGTCTTTCATATTAACACATGCTCCAAATCATAATGACTTTTAGTTATTACTAATATTTTATCATAAGAGTTGGATTTTAGAAATAGCTAAAGGTGCTTCTATTTTCTTTGTGTAAATTTTCTTTTCTTTTCTTTTCTTTTTTGAGTATTATTAATTTATTAATTTATTATGATATATTTCACTTAAAGTTTGAACCTTTGGTTTTGTAGAGAGCTAGAAGTTTCTGTGTTTGGCTAAGGTAAAAAGAAATTACCAATGAAGGTGACGCCATGCATGTTGTTCTCAATGAAGCTGTGAACTTGGTAAATAAACAAAGCAACACAATTACTCTATTTTTTATATATATTTTTTAAATGTTGATGAAGTTGTTTGAAATTTGAACTTCTACTAGATTCTTCAATTCTTCTATGTTTTGTGCTTGGAATTTGAGTTTATGTTCTGATTTTGCATATTTTTTGCTCTCTTTTTTCGAGAGAGTATGATTTTTTTTTTTTTTTGTTTTTTATGTTATTTGTGTTTTATAATTTGGGTGGTTTTGTTTGCAGGAAAATGTGCCAATTGAGAAAGTGTTTCAGACTCTAAGGTGTGACCAAAATGGTCTCACAACAAAGGTTGTTCAGGAGAGACTTGGTATCTTTGGCCATAACAAACTTGAGGAGAAGCAGATTTTTTCTTTTAACATTTTTTATATTTTGTTTTTCTTTTAGCATTGTTAGTGGTGAAAAAAAGATGGAGGAAAAAAGAAAACGAAAAAAATTTTGAGCAGTAAAATTCTTTTACTTTTTTAATTTTTTTAAAATCCTATGCTCTGTTGTTATGGTTTTTACAGGAAAGAGAACTTCTAAAGTTCTTGGGATTCATGTGGAATCCTCTTTCATAGGTCATGGAAGCTACAACAGTCATGGCCATTGCTTTGACAAATAGGAGGAGTAAGATCATGAATACTTTGCTCATTTATTGACCTGAGAATTTTGATTTATTTTTATACGTGTGTGAATTCACAGAATAGAAGGAAAACTAGTAGAAATAGTTGTAGAAATTGTAGAGGGCTAAAAAGCCCCCCTCCCCCGGCGCATTTTATCTTTTTTTATTTTTTATTTTTATATTTTCTTGATTTTCATAGTCATGTTATTCAGAAAAAATCACTTGATTGGCAAGACTTTGTTGGGATTATTACACTTTTGCTTATCAATTCAATTATAAGTTTGTTAGAAGAGAACAATGCTGGTAATGCTGTCGTTGCTCCCATGGCTTGTCTAGCGCATAAAGCCAAGGTGTTGATATAAAGTTTATATCTTCCACTTTCCAGAAGTTAATTTTGGATTTTGATATAAAATTTAGGCAGCAGTATTTGGTTCACATATGTTTTGTTTTTTTAATTAGTATTGCTAAAATGATTATTCAGATCCTTCGAGATGGGAAATAGGTTGAGGAGGATGCTAGTATCCTTTTTTCGGGTGATATAATTACCACTGGAGTTCATTCTTTCTTTGGCAAGGCTGCTCATCTGGTTGATTCTACAAATCAAATTGACCATTTTCAACCGGTAAAATGAATCTGATCTTTTTATTATCTCAGTAAAAATGAAATTTAAAGGTTATGCAATCTATTTATCTATGTTAATTTCAATGCGTCTTTTGTGCTTTTAGTTAATCTTTTTGGTTTAGCTTTCTTCTTTACTTTTATAATAACATATGTTTTTACAATGACATTTAACATTGGTTTCTCAAACAGGTTCTAACCGGGATTGGGAACTTCTGCATTGCTCAATTGTTGTGGGAATGATAGTGGAGATCATTGTTATGTATCCAATTCAGCATCGAAAATATCGCGCTGGGATAGACAATCTGCTTGTGCTCCTTATCGAGAGAACAAGTATAGTGTTAGATTGGTTCATCATGTGAATCAATTTTTTTTGTCTTTTAGGTGATAATTATAGGCAGCTTTCTTGGGGTGTTTTGGATGATATTATAATGGGTAGACTTGGTGAAAGTACTTTTAAAGATTTGAAAGAAGGCATTATTGGGAAGGAAGCCCTTCAACAAGAAAGTCTTATTCCTACTTAATGTGAATGCAAGTCTTCTTAGACAAAGAAAATACAATGTATTTGAACAAAGTTACTGTTAAAAAATAAATTAACAGGTTTTACCTTGTGTTCAACAAATTTTCAATTTTGGTACCTTTTGGAAATGTAGGTGATAGTGTCATAAATTCTTGAGTTCTATTTTGTTCCTCTAATAAAGGTTTAAAATCTTAATAATTAAAGTAATTCACAACGAGTCCCATTATAGAGTAACTTATGTCCGTTCTAGTTATTCAAAGTTCAAAAGGTTTCTAATACTATAAAGTGGACCATCACTTGTAAAGAATTACAAGTCCAAATCTATAACTCTAGGATAAGCTATTAAGATAAGTCACTGATGCAGAACAACCTTTATGATTCTCTCCTGCACAGATTTAATTTTCAACTTGCAGAAATCACCTTATTTTCAATCTATAATAACTATAGAACAAGTTCCAATCACCTCCAAGTTTTACTTCCTTCTTTCAGTTCTCACTTGGCATTAACTTGAAGACAAAATTTATGGTTGGTTTCTTTGGAGGTTCTATACATGTCACTCTCTATTTATGCTTGCTTTAAGTAGCATTATAGAGAATTTTCGTGACACATACTGTACGATGGTTAATGATGAATAAAAAAAATACTTCAAAATATTTTTGTTTTTTAACAACTTGCAAATCAAGTAGCTCAAATATTAGACCCTATTAGACACTTAGAATAAGTGCACCGGCCTATTGACCTATTTGCAAAATACATAACAATATTAGGTTGGTAACAAAGTATTTTACATAGACATATAAATTGAATCACAAAGTACCTTTCACAATAATAATTACTTGAATCTTCGATTTCAGCTTCCCTTTTTATGTCACTGTCTCAAAAAATTCAGATAATTAACAGAGTACATATGTTAGTATATAAATAAAAAGTGGTCGATGCTCTTAAATTATTACAATGTGTGTTACATTTTGGAGTCTTGTTGTGGCTTGACCTAGGTGCATGTGCAATAACGGATGATGTGAAAGAAAGTCTCAAATCGGTATTCTCAATAGAAAGTGATAGAGTGAGAAGCTTGGTATAATATATAGTGTACTGAAAAAGGTATCGTTCAACTTTTTTTTATTGGGGATTTGGGACTCTATGAAAAAAATATTCAAAACATAGATAAAAGTACATTTGGATTTTTATACTATAGATAGATATATTTTTAAATTTTTTAATGAGTCATTTGTATACATTAAAATAAAATTTTGTTGTCAATTCTACTCTTCTGTAGTTTGAATAATTTTTTCGACAATAATAAATTGTCAGGTAGTACGGTATTGTGTGATGTGACCAATTTGGGAATACAATAAAAAATAGAATTATTACATTATTAAATTTGTTGAATTTTTTAAAAAAAAAAGAAAAAGTTTTACAAGTCTCTTAATTATCTTTGTTTTCGTATGTCATTGTTGAATGAAAATATGTCCTTGCACAGAAAAACATAGTGAATTTCATTCATTGCAGTTCGTCGCTTTCGTTACATTTTGAAGACAAAAGTGGTAGGGCAAGAAGTATGGAAGTCCACAAGCAGACCTCCATTTGCTTTCTTCTGCTCCTGAATCCCACAATCTCTTTCAGCATCAACACCTTCATCAACCCAAATGAAATAATCACACCTCAATTCAACCTTCTGCATCATGAATCCGACGACAATTTCAACCATTTCACATAAGATTCACAGCATTTGTCATCATAAACAAAATCAGAATTCACATACCTCCCATAACAAACAACGAAGAAACAATGTTTTAAGGTTCCACTTTGTAGCAGACTCAAACACCACTGCGTCAAGTCCATGCAAACACTTGTCATTATTGTAGTCGAACTTCTTCTTCTTCCTATTTTTTGGCGCAGAAGACGAGCCACCACAACCACTTCACAAGCATGAAGTATATTCTTCCTTCGTTGAGAGTGTGACATTTTAATACATTAGAGTGTACAAACTCCTATTACGACAGATAGGAAGAAGATGTACAGAAAAAAATGAAGAGAAAGAAGGAAGAATTTTTTTCACCCTTAGGATTCTTAGGGTTCGAAGGAATTGGAAAAGGAAGAGAATGAATAGTGGTTCCATTATGCCCATTTTTTATATTTATTTCAACAAATTTAATAATGTAATAATTCTATTTTTCATTGTGTCACTTCAAATTAGCCAAATCACACAATACCGTGCCATCTGACCTCTATCAATATCGAAAAAATTACTCAGGCTACGGAAGGATAGAATTGACAAAGAAATTTTATTTTGGTGTATACAAATGACTCATTAAAAATTTAGGAGAATATCTGTCCACTGTGTAAAAAATTAGGTATATTTTTGTCTATTTTTCCTATTTTAAATTCCATAAATTTTATCAAAAAATATTTTTTTTAAAAAAAATATTGTTGAAACTATAATAAATCTGTCTACTATAATTCGATTTACTTAAAAATATACTAACCATGCATAAATTTAATCAGCCTAATATTATTTACTTAGTATATGTGTAAATTGAAATTGCCTAATTCAATTTATGTGTATCTATATCTTTTTTAGTAAATCTATGTAGCCTAATTTAATTTATTACTAAAAATTGTAATTCGATTTATCTTGATTCAATTTATATAAAAACTACCTTTAAAAAATTTACATACCATTTTTTACTTTAAATGATATAAGTAATATTTTTATGTCTGATTTATTTAAATAGTTTAACCATAATAATGTAAGAAAATTTCTTGTATACAAACAACTGTAACTCAATATCACCTTATTCTGGATACGTGCAATAAAAATGACAGGTTCATAAATAAATGAATAAAGTCACACCGCCTTATTGCGGGTTTCTAAAAGTATTTATTATTGAAATAATATTATACATTTAAGTATTTCTGTTAATTAAGTCTACTTAAATTAGTTTAATATTAATAAAAATTAGTTATAGATAATATTATTTTAAATTTTATTATTTAATTTGATTGAACTTAGTTTATAAAAAGACTTAGATGTATATCATTATTTTTATTATTGTATTAATTCAAAACGGAGAATACTATTAGATCAGTGCTTTTAGTGAAAATAAAAATAAGAGTTAACTACTAATTTAGTATGCAAAAGAATATATTAGATATAAATTTTTGTGATAATATTTGAATAAATATTTAAAAATTACAAAAAAATTCAGAACAAAATTTATTCTTTAGATTTTTTTTATTTTTCAAAAAAATATAACCATTACAATAAAAAAATTTCAAAAAATTTACTTGACAAAAAAATTACTAAATTTTAAAGATGAAAAAATTTTATTTTCTAATAATAATTGCTAAAATTTATATTAAAATTTGATCTCTAAAATCATTTTTTAGAATATATATTTAATATCTAATTCTTTTTGTCATGTTTTTAAATCTTTCAGAAATTTATTTATCGTTAACGTTTTTGGGGTTCTATTTGTCAACAATGAGAACATTTCAATACCATTCTAGTAGTTTTCTTTGGTTAATGTTGACTCCAATGTAAGACAAATCCAAATGAAAAATATTGATTACTTAATATTTTTCTAAGGTATTACGCTTGCATTGCATACACAAGTATTCCTAATAATGTGAATAAGTGAACTGCTCTCAAAGTGAGAACTAAAATTTGAATCCGAAGCTGTCATGCAAATAAAAGTCTGCACACTAATCCATTTTCTTCTTGCACAGATTTCGGAAAGTGTTTCTACTATGAACCATGATGGTTAAATAATTTTGCAAGTTAAAACTGCTGTAGACAGAGTGATAGTAGTGACTAGTGAGTGAACAAGATGCAATAAGGATTGAGGAAGAGAAAATAAATGAATAAGGAACCAGACATAGGAGGGAAAGAGAAAGTCAACACAACATTCCCTACTGATCAAATAAACATCTTGATACAATTACATTGTAGCTTAACAATGAGACTTTCAAAACATTTAGAACTAGATGATACATCATTAGCAAAAGAAGGTTCTAGCACAGAGACTGGGAGTCTGGAAATGGAAAGGACAGGTTTCTGCATATTTGCAACATGAAGATTTAGACAAATAATTATCGCCTTACATAATTTAGAAATGTATCAACTATAGCATCTAGAAACTTAGATGTGATTAAAAGCTTCATAAAGTTGATTAAAGCATCCACCCAATCTATACCATCAGATGAACTAGTAGATCAGTCAACGGCTGACAGGTATCAAATATTATATACCAAGACATTACATTATCCTTTGACCTCACACATAAAATGAAAGATCAACCATTGTCAACAGAACGTAGTCAACGTACTATATTATCCTTATGCAACTTTCAAACTAATAGTAACGACATAGATAAATTATAAAAGAGCCTGATGATTTAGCAAGAGCAAATACTTCAGTACAATGAAGAGCAGCAGAAATGTAACGAGGCATGTAACATGCCACAGGATAACAGATTCGAATCTATTACTAAGAGTGTCAAACCAGAATGAGCATAGTTGCATGCAATTCTTATCATTTTATAGTCCCATAAAAAAGAATGACTATAGTAGGCACCTCACCGAAAGAAAACAGAAGATATAGAGTAGGCAATGTTCAATGTTCAACCGAATTACTATGCCCAAAAACATTTATTCTTGCTACGTAAAATGTTTCGATATATAGTAGTAGCATAACGATTATCCTATATTCCTGTTGTTGCTGAATTAATGTAGCCAAGCTCTTCTGCCTCTCCAAAGACAGGTATAATTCCATTTTGATTATGTTTCAGCGAGATAGAGAAAGATAGAAAAACCCAAAATGGAAGGGATATCATAATATTTTGAAGAGTTGTTTGATAAAAGCTTGTAACTATGAACTGTTATGAACCCAGAATAAACTGATCTAAAGACATGGTATCTATATTCACCAGAGAACCAACCAGAGGTAATCTCATGAAAGACTACTACGCTAATCACCTACGTAAACACCTGGGGTTAAAAATAGCAAAACATAACGGAACAAGAACTCATTAAAGACCTCTCAGTGGAACAATCCACAAATTCTTTGATTTCTCTGGTCAGCTCCTAGCAGCATCTGTTTCCCTCTCAACCTTCTGCGAGAAAAACTTGGTGGCAGACATGTTGTCCTCGAAATATTCCTTGTAAGGATGGTTCTTGGGGACGAGCCTTCGAAACTTGTTGAACTGCTTCTCAGCTTCGTCTTTCTTCTTCAGCAAGGTGTATATAATACCCTGACAAAGATAAGGCCTGAAATCCCTTGGTTCCTCCTTCACAAGATCCTGGTAAGCCTTGAGAGCCGCATCAAGGTCTCCCTCCATGACCTTTATCTGAGCGATCAAGAGCCTGAAGTCCCTGACCTCTGAATTCCTGTTCTGCTTCTTGCACTGCTCCATGGCAGCCTCAATCCTCTTCAACAAATCATTCAACGGAAGCTTGGACTCAAAGGCGGTCATTGCGAGGCCGTGGTAGGCTTCAACGCGAAGCGGGTCTCTCTGGAGAATTCCCTCGAACACGTCGCGTGCAAGGTCAACTTGATCGTTGTAGACGTGCATGTGAGCCTTGAGGAGTGGCCACTCGGATTCTTGAGGCTCCAGCTCGATGAGCCTGTCAATGATGCCAATGGCCTCGTCGATTTTACGCGCTCTGATCTTGAGCTCCATGAGAGTGCGGAGGGCTTCGATGTCGGAGGGGTTTGTGCTGAGGTGCTCCTCGATTTCCTTTTCTTTCTCCTCGTTGGGGGCGTCGGGGTCAGCGGAGGTGTAGGACTCAGCGGTGGCGGAGGGTGAGGTGAGGGGGGCGGCGATGACGGGGTTATGGCGGAGGCGCATGAAGAAGAATGCGGTGGCGAAGATGACGATGCAGGCGGTTTCGAAGGCTGGCGAGAGGATGGGGTTTATTAGGGTTTTGAGGAAACGGGAGAGGAGATCGTCGTTTTGGGGTTTGGGGTGGTTTTGGGAGGAGGCGCGAATGGATGAGGACTTAAAGGTGGTTGAAGAAGAAGGGGGGAAGGAGAGGGAGAATGGAGAGAGTGATAATGAACGGTGGGGATTGAGGGACAGTCGCCGGAGAGTGGCCATGGGTGCCCGTGTGGGTGAGACCACAGTGGGAGTGGCGAGTGGGAACATTGGAAGAAGGCTAAAACCCTGAACCTGTGAGAGATGAGGTACAAAGGGAGAGAGCCGCGGAGCTAGACTCTTTTAGCAGGGATGACCAATATTAGATTATGCTTATTTTTTATTTGATTTAAAAATTTTACTCATTTTAACTAAAATAACTTATTTAAAAACTTGCTATACATATAAATCTTTTTGTCATACAAATCTACATAAATTAGTCTAAATCTAAACAAAAACAACTTTCAATTTAGACAGCGTATAAGCATGCACTTCCTCAACTTTGAATATGGCAAAATGAGAAACGGTTCTTCTTTAACGTTTGTATTTCACGTTCTTCCTCTTCCTTCTCATCCTTCTTCTTCTTCTTCTCATTCTTCTTTGCATTCCTTCTCCTTTTTTCTACGCATTCTTTCTTCTTCTTCTTCGCATGTTTCACCCTCATCGTGGTTTTTTTATTGTTGTTATTGTTGCTGCAGTTTTTTCTCCTCCTCTTTTTGTTGATTTTGTAACATTATGTATTTTTTTTCTTCTTTATTTGATTTTTTTCTCCCAAGAAGAATTATAAGAAAATGAAATAAGAAGATGAGGAACAAGAAGCAGTAGAAGATGAGGAAGAGGAAGAGGAAGAGTTTTCAATTATGCAGAACTTATTAGAATAAAAATACACTCAAAATTTTTAAAATACACACAAATATTTTCGTGTTACACCCAAATATCTTCGTGTTACACCCAAATTTGTTGCAAATATAGAAAAATATTTCCTCTAATACTGCATTTTTTTCTTCTTTTTTTTCTTATTTCTTTTTTTCTTTTAGTTAAATAAAAGTAAGTTCATCTTTTTCCAAGTAATTTTGCAGCATTATGTGTTTTTTCTTCTTCTTTATTTGATTTTTTTTGTTTTTATTCTTTTTAAGAGAGTAAAACAAGAAAAAACTTGAGAAGGTAAAACAAAAAGAAAAAGATGAATAAGAAAAAAGAAAAAGAAAAAGAAGATGGTGATGATGATGATGAAAAAAAAAGAAGTAGCGGAATATGAGAAGGAGGAAGAGCAAGAGTTTTGAACCCAAGAAGACCTCATGGTCCGACAAGAAGACCTCTCCTGCCACTTCCCAACCGAGTCCCTCTTGGCAACCCAAGAAGACCTCATGGTCCGACAAGCCTGTTTTCGGTTTCGTTCCTGGCAACCCAACAAGCACACACTGTCCTTTTCTTTTCCTTCTGATGCCATATCCACTGCCATATCTTTGTCTTCTTCTCTTTCTAATGCCAAAAATTATAGGACAACAACTAGAAACTACACCCAGAACTAGAATGCACGCATGATTGAAAATGGAATGGAAGCGCAATGGTCAGAATTGGAAGGCAAGCCCGGCCGAGTCTATAAGGTGAGCATGGCGGGAAGGGGGTTGGATCCTTCGTCGGTGTTGGAAGACATTCTCAGATAGGGACAGCGGTGCATTGATCTAGTGGTGGTGAGCCTAAGATGGAAGGTCATAGACAGACGATGATGAATATGGTGAGGAGAAAGATGTTGCTCTAGCAGTGCTAGTCGACGCTAGAAGTGATCTTCACAGAATTGGCAGGGATGGTTTTATAGGTGGTTTTATGAATTCTTGTTATTGTTGGTAGCCTTGTTAAATGAAGGTGATGCCATTTTCTTTTAAGAAATTTCATGGGAAGGGAGTGTCTTCTTCTTATTGTTTTGCAATAGATTTGTTCTCACTACTTTAGCACCAACGAGAAATGTGGAGAGAGAGAGAAACCCAGAAATGTTGAATGAGGAAGAAAAGAGATACGAATTTGAAAATGGAAACAAGAGAGAGAGAGAGAGAAAAATTTGGAAGATTAGGAATTTAATTGGGAAATTATTGTTTTAATTTAAAAATTAAAACCATGAATTTTAAATGGTGCCATGTCATCAGCTACGAAGGCCACATTTGCATTTCATTTGCCACATAAGATATTTTTGTTAACGAAAAGAATTCCGCTAGATAAGTTAAAAATGAAAATCAACCCAAAATTTACCCTAATTTCAAAAACACCATTCAGTTTTGTTTTAATTATAACCATCTAATCGATGATTCAAATTTTCTCCAATTTTTTATTTGTGCACCGACGGCAACCCTTCCACCCAACCTTCGACTACTTTTCCTGACCATCCCACCGTAGCAATGGTGAGTGACCCAGCACTTCCATCAGCACCGACAATACCTGCACTGGTCAACCTCCCGCGCGCGCCTCTTTTGTCGCCGATAGCAGCCAATTGGGTCAGCCCCTACTTTTCGTTGCGGGTCTTGCGTGGCATTCGCCGGAGGAACTTATCATCAACTGAATTGCATATTGCAGGAGCTTGGGTCGTGGCTCACCTTACCGCAAGTACCGAGACCTGTGTGCGCGCCCTGCATCCGCATGCGTCCTGCGTCAGCCCCTTGAAATTGTAACCGTTGAATGGGTTGACCTCTTTGCTGTTACGGTCCCTAAACACCTTCCGTCGTCGACGATCTACCGTAGGTTAGTAAATTAATTTCTTAATGTGATTTAAACTATTTCTCTTGCTACTAGTTGTACATGCAATGAATCTTGCTGAGTCTTTTGATTGTTCATAGTGAAGAAATCCATTATTGCAATTTCACAGGATTGGAAAGTGTAGAATAAGTTGTTGTTGTTGTAGATGGTTGCAATTGATTTAATCTTAACGTGAGATTTTTCGTAAAAGTTTGGTTTAAATAGCATAATAGGTTTCGCTCGCTGTGTGGACCTTTGCATGCAACGTCACGTAAAGATTCGTTGAGGTAAAGTAAATGTATATATAATCCTCAAGTCGAGCTACAAACTCAACAAGTCAATCAATTATAAATAAGTTTGCTTTTGTCTTTGATGATAATTCAATATAACTATGTTGCCTTGATATTACATGTATGATTGCTTTTGTCTTTGCTGATAATTCATTGTAAACATAATGAGATACCGTACAAAGCAGATGGTTACTTTACCAAGCATTTGGATGGTTGGTTTTTATCATAGTGACTGCTATTTGAATTTTACTGTATTGATAGCTTGTTTGAATCAGGTGATGTTTGATGAGTGTGTTATTTTTAAGTAAGCAAATGTATATATGGTGCCCAAAATGGGCTTCGAACTCAAATATTCATTCCTGAATTTACATGAAACGGATGGTTACTTTGATATCTATCGGGATGGTTGATTTTCACTGTAGAGATTGCTGTTTGGGTTTGCCATGCTATTGCGTTGTTTGAATCTAATTTACCTTGCTGATTGTTTTGTTTATAATTGGTTGAGTCGATCTCTAAAACCCCTTAATACTTGCTTAAGACATCTTTTGTCTACATTGGTCTTATTTTGGGATGCAAAACATTTTCTTTTTCATGGCAAACAGGAATGTTGGAGTGTTGCTGGGTGTTATATTTGCTTATAGTTGCTGGGTTTTATAGTTGATTACATGTTGTTACTATAGTAGTACTCTACAATTGTCTTAATGTTGATGGTAACAACATGTTGCGGTTGTGGTCCTTCCTTTAATCAATTAATTATTTTTTACGAAATTGGTTGTGACTATTATGTGAGTTGATGATGTTCTCGGTTTTCCATGGTTGATTTAGTTGAGTTTTTCTGTTTAGAAACATATTCAAACTTGCAATTGTGAACCGGTGTTCAGTGTTTATTTTGCATGCGTGAGGTGTTTATTGATTGTTTCCAATTTTTCCTAGTGACGGTGGATAGGGTCAAAAGTAGCAGGTCGAATGTCTATAAAGTTTAAATGTCATGTTATTAAAATGCGCTAACATGGTTATAAACTTAACAAAATCTTGCTTTGGATTGCGCAGGACCTGTTGCATTATTAACTATTCACAGCATTCCAACCGATCAAAATTCTACAGTCCATACGAAAAATCAGATGGGTAAAAATGTAACACATTGTTTTTGGCATGAAACAAACGTCATTATAATTTGTTCTAACATGATTTTTTTTGTTCGATAGAAATTAGTTGAGATGCGTTGCTCACCTTGCTACGTGAACAATTTATTTTTCCACTTAGAACAACATAACGAGAATGCAAAGTTAGCTGAGATTGAGGCTATCGAATTTGATTTCCTAAGGCGGATACCATACTGGCATGTGAATCAGAGCATCAAGCTTCAACTGGAAAGGGCCTATGATGTGGAATTGAATACACTGAGGGTGGACGTAGGGGACATTCGCATTACCGCCGAGCTGATCGGCATGGTACTAGGCATAACTTCTGGAGGTCAGTAGCAGTTATGTATCATGTGATAGTTATTGTGCATATATTTTGGGTTTGCCTATGCAATAAGTGATTGATTATTCTATCATGCTTCATTAATATAGGGGACAACATCTCGAAACTGAACAAGAAGAATGCATCCCATGTTGCAATTAAGAGACAATTCAAAAAAAAAAACAACACAACTGTGGGACTTTGTCTATGTCTGTCTAATGAAAACCGAGGAATAACGGATGGCTTTTAGACGACACTTTATTCTAGTGGTGTTAAAATTATTTCTTTGCCCAACAAGCCAACAAACTATCTCCCCACAGCACATCCCACCGATTCTGAATGTCTCAAACCCCAGAAGATTCAATTGGTCATATAAGATATTGAAGTGGTTGCAAGAGGCAATTAAAAAATTCCAAACCGAGAACCATGAAACAAGCGATAGATGCATGTTCGTCTTGCTAGTATTACAAATAGTTTATATAATTTTTCCTACATGTACGACTTATGATATGACTTTTAACCTGTGAACTACTGTCTGTTATCCAAGTTCTGTACTTTCAACGTCTGAAGCATGGTCTATTAGATGCATGTCAAGCACCGAAGCCATGGGTTGCTGCATGGACCGCTGATGAACTTGATAACAAGGCCAACAATGTTATCTCCCAGGTACAATCCGTAACGATTTCATGTTTAGACTGAACTTGAATAAAAATGGTATCTGTGATATGAATGACGTAGTCAATATTTTCCGTAGTTTAAGCTAATTTTTTATATCTATTTTTTCCCACATTAAACACACAGGGAAGCATCCTGGACAAGTCAAGGATGGGTAAAATCCCAAATGAAGGAGCAAGTAGCAAAGAATGTAATGAACAAACAACGCGTAGATGTTCACACCTAGTTTTCGCAAAAGAAAACGGAAAGCGGGCAGGGAAAATTGCCACATCACCCAAGGTAAATACCCACTTGAGTTGGTGAAAGATAGGATATCATTGCTTTAATTAGGGTTAATAATTTGTTATTTCATTCTTCCTTGTAGGGTTGACAATGTGGTATGATATTCATGTAATTGTTATTTCTCGATTTATTCCAGCAGTTTGGCAAGGGATGGGATGGAAATAAATGGCCGCGCAAGGACTCAGAACAAGTGCCGTCTACCCGGAGCAGGACCGAAATTCCGCAAGGAGACATAGATGCACAAAAGGTGATCTCCGTTCATTAAAACTACTCGTAGTAGTATGCTGGATGTTCGTTTTAGTATGTATGCGACTAGTTTGAGTACTTATTATGCAAATGACCATCTTGAGACTATAGACGATACTGTTATAATCGTACATATTATTCCTCTCAAGCATGATAAAGTGTTTTATATTTTTTGTTTCTCCTAGTTTGTTTGTTTGGTTATGTTTATTACCCCGTTCAATATGTACGCCACAAGAAGGCATGCTTGGTACAAGGAGAAAATTGTCCATTGGCAGAAGCTAATCCTGCAGACGCAACAAAATAGCACGTCCAACAGAGACGGTCCCAAAAAGCAAGGGGACACATTTGATTGCCCCAACTTTGATGATGAAGATAACAAGCCCCTTGCCAAAAGAAAAAATCGACTATTCCAACAAAAGGGTCCGGCGTAGATGACTACCTAGCGGAGGCCGAGGTCAAAGTCGAATATGAAGGGGCTCATGAAGATCACTCTGGCCACAACCAAGTAGCTCCAAGTACGCCATCTTCAGCACTTATCTAGCTTACCGAGTACCATTTTGATAGGCAAGTTGTGTGTGGTTTACTTTGTTGTCTCAGTCTCTTTTTCCTATGGCGTGATTAGAGTTCGTAGCAAGCATAACCCGTTGTTTTAACTAACGATAGTTTGCATTGGTGGAACACAAGGCCCATAAGCATGGAGCCCCTACAAACAGTGATGCCAAAGAAGTCACGCTACCATACACTGAGTCCAGGAAAATCCAACTTCTCACTAGGGTTGACTCAACTTGAGAAGAAACCAACCCCATCCTTAACCCCTTCAATTCATCCGAGGCTTAAGAATATAAAGAAGGGTGATGGATACTGAACTCGTCCCTAGACAAAGAGTAACCTTTGGCAGCCTACGAAGGTCGGAGCATCTAGTACTGCGAAGAAATGACCTATGGACGCTGAAAGCTCGTAACTGGGTCAACAGCACGGTTCGTATCTGAACTGAATCATGCATTTTAATTCACTATATTATTATCGCTCTTAAATTTCTTCTAGCATACTCTACCGTGTAAATCATTCAATGGATGTGCTACACTTTCAACAAATCACAATTATCAAGATTCACACGAGAGTTCTACTGTGTGTGTCCAAGAATATTGGTTTTTATGCTCTATTAATTACAATACGTTTCAGAATGTGTTACGATTCTAACTGCTTTTGGCTTTCTAGAAAACGGTCACACAAGAGCTTAATATGAAATCATTCAAGGATGGTGAAAGTCCAGTGTATGTGCGGTTTGGTCCAAGCTTTGGTGAAGATAATAAGATATTTGACAAAGTCGAAGTAGCAAGAGAAAACGGGTCAGTTAGAATCCTATTTAACTAGTTTACATTTCCGCATCTATTAGACACCTTGTAAAATATTGTACCTCCTAGTTTGTTTTTCCTGGTTATGTTCCATGTGTTGTGTATGCATATTCTATTATCCAAATAGCACGACTCTTTCTTATTGTATTCATTGTAAACATTATGAGTTTTTGTTCAAATCGGATGGTTACTTTACTATAGATCTAGATAGTTGGTTTTCATGCTAGTGACTCCTATTTAGTTTTACTATATTGATAGCTTGTTTGAATCAGATTCTATTTGATGCGTGTCTTATTTTTAATTAAGCATATGTTTATATGGAGCCCAAAGCGGGTTTCGGACTCAAATATTTATTCCTGAACTGACATGAAACGAATGGTTACTTTTTTATCTATTAGGATGTTTGATTTTCACTATAGAGATTGCTGTTTGGGTTTGCCATGTTGTGTTGTTTGAATCTAATCTTCTTTGCTGGGTTTTATAATTGATTACAGTTGTTTATGGGGTGTTGTGATGCATTGTGCAGTAGTTGATCTCTTAAAACAATCTAATTTGAGTTCATTTCAGTATAGTAGTGCTCTACAATGGTTTTAATGTTGATAGTAACAATATGTTGCGGTAGTGGTCGTCACTTTCTTAGTAATAACATATTCAATCTTGTGTACTTTTTGCTGCAGTGGTTAATTTCTATTTGTTTGGAGGACCATTGGTGGGTGTATACATTTGACGTGCCAACAAAGCAGCTTGTGAAAATCAACAGTTTGTATTCTATAGCGCCTGATGATGAACGGGATAAACTTGATGCATATGTGGTAACATAATATCTTTTATGTACCCGCTAGATATTTGTAATACTTAGTTCTATAGCATATTATCTGACTATATATTTGCCTATTTTTCAGGGGAGATTGATTGAGGACATGGCTAGAGTTGCCATCCCCACATACATGCGGACTACAAATGGCCCCCTCGTTTGTACGCTAGTGTTCCAAAGTAGCCAAACAAGTGAGTTGAAAATATAGCACGGCTTTTTTTTAACATGTGGCATACTTTTTGTAACATTTTTTTTATCCCGATTGCACAAATATTTTCGTTGTCTGTTGCTCTGATTGTGGCATCTACGTTATTAAATTCATGGAGAATTGGACTAAAGGCTGTGAATTTGATGAATGGGACGAGATGGCTTTAACAAACTTTTCAGCATATATCATATGTAAATTATAACACATATTACTGTCACAGTTCTAACATCTAACTCGTTATGAAAATCTTCATACATGATATCTTTAGATCAATTGGGTTAGAGTTGATGTTAGACATTGTCTGTGGGCCACAAAATGCATTAATTGATCAGGTGCTTTCATTATTGGAGGACAAAGCTGAACCTGTACAAAGCAATCAACCATGAAATAAGCGAAAGGAAATGAGATCATCATTCACAGCACCTAACACGAGGACGTTAATACAGCGTGCCGAAGGAATACCAAATGGAAGAAAGCTTAAAGCCAGAAAAAAGTAGCATACTTAAGTTTAGCTATAACATTAGAGTTGCATATTGGGCTTATTTACTGGTTAGAGTCTTGGGTATTTATTTATGAGACAGTAGGAGAGTTTATTTGTGGTCGCTCCCTTATTTTTTAAACTTCTATAAATCTGTTGGTCTACAATCATTCAAGTATGTCATACTTACGAGTGATTCAAAATGACCACCTATTTTGTATACAAAAGTAACTATCTGGTATATTATGTCTTAATACTAGGATTTCTCTTTCGTATTTCAAAGTAGAAAGACATGGCTTTGTTAAGTGTTGAAATGTTCTTGACCCAAGATTCCATGATTCCTTTGGAATACCTGCTAGAGTGAACATGGGTTGAAACTCCAAAAATAACCATCCACATATACAATAACAGTGAACATCCGGTAATGTATAGACATGAAAATCCAACATATGTGGGTAAATATAATCATGTAATCACTTTCTAAAACGACCATTTGCATACCGGATGACTATATAATATAGCATATGGAAATTAGTAACAAATTAATAACCATACTCGTAACTTAAATAATAACCATCCAGCATCATATACAACTAAGCATCTGAGTTACTCTACATTAAACTAGTACATTGAAATTAATCAAGTCTAGATTCTTGCAATAACTACAAACAAACCTGAAACCTATAGTTTTAGAAAATAAACCCACTCCGTTCGTACAACAATAGCATCACACATAGCATTTGCATGTAGGAAAAATACCATTTTCATTTACACTAGCTAATACATGAATAACCATCAAAATCCTATATCCGTGTAGATAAAAAATTAATGTTCTCGAACTCATGTCTAACAGATACTAACTATTACCGAAGGAGCTTAACAAAGATATGAAACCACTAAGTTGTTGGGGCTTATTTCAGCCAACGGGAGCACCGAACTCTATATTTCCAAAGACCTCCGAACGAACAACCTGCTAAACAAAACAAAAAGATTACAACAATTAACAACTTGCATAGTAATATACCAAATAACTGTGAAAAGTTAGATTAACACAAACATATACTGGGCCGACATTCTTATTCTTCCTTCGAGTAGATTTCTTGAAGGACTTCTCCAGGGTAGTACCAAGCCTCTTACTCTTTGGCCGGCCCTTTGTGGTGGTGACCTTTGACGGTCCTTAAATGTCGTCTAGACCTACCACGCTCGAACTCTGTGAGCAAATGCTAGCGTGGGTATCAGTGACGCTCTTGGACTGCTTCTTGGCATGGTGCTCAATCAGCTTGGCTCTTGTTTCTTCCAAAGTAGCATGCAGCAAGGCTATTTCGTCGTCGTCACAGGCAAAATCTTGAGCAATGTTGAAAAAGTGTGCACATAATCCTCCGAATGCAGTATCACTCTCATCTGGCTATCTCATGTCGTGACTACTCTTGACATAAGTATGCTTGTGCTTTATGTTCTTGCTCCAACGAGGGAGAACATAACAAGTAGGTACTTTATACACTTTGTAGGAATGGAAAACTACAAGTCAATTAAAGCACATAGTGGACTCTTAAAAAGATTGCACTCACAACGAACCTTTTCCGTTGAACGGTCAAAATAAATAAAGCTAGGCACCAAAAACTTATAAATTAAAGCGTGTAATGTAACTTTACAGTAACGAACCTAACAGCTATGTGTTGTTATCTAAGTTGTACTCATCTATAAATTCAGACCAGTTATCCTCAAATGAATCTACCGTCTGAGAATTCCACACAATGTCATTGAGGTCAACATACAACTCTCTGTACCAGTAATAACCTCCAAGCTTGTGCGGTAATTTCTACATAATGTGCTAGATGCACCAACGGTGGCGCATATCAGTTAGTGCCTTTTTAATTGCACCGAACATGGATCTGCATTTATCGGTGATGATCTCCTGTGGAGCAGTTCCCATGCACTTCACTCCTTGGCTGAAAACTCATTCATAAATCAAAGTTTCCTTATTCCCTAGCAGAATATAGCCGAGCAAGGTCGACTTACCATGGTGGTTGACACCGACAAACGACGCAAACGGTAATTCATGCCTACACGCAGAACAACTACATATAAGAAAACCCGATCATAACCATACAAAATAATTTAAAACAAAAACCTCCAATATAACTATGTCATACCTGTTTGTACTGTATGTGCTATTGAAGGATACCACGTCTCCGTAATATTCATACGACGCCCTGCACCTTGCATCCACCCATATTGCACTCCTAAACTTACTCTCCTCGTCAAAATTCACCGTGTAGAAGAAGTTCGGATTGATGACCTTCATTCGCATGAAGTAGTTTATCATCTCCCTAACATCCACATTCATGTTGCTGGTTTGAAGTCTTGATGTAATGTAATTTCTTAAATCATTTTTTGAGAATGTCTTGTTTGGTCGAATCCTAGCCTTATCATTATCCTCAATCACGTACTTCGCATGCATAGTCAGCTCCCTATACTCATGGTAGTGCACTGCCATTTTTGCTGAACATGAGTGTGAGTGCCTCAACTCAACCTTCAAGAAAACCCAATCTTGCTTCTCCCTATCAAACTTCACATATAACCTTGCCTTGCACCCGACGGCTGAAATCGTGTTCTTCCGTGTTGGTGCTTTGACACGAGACTTGCGAAAACCATCCCGATTACTGTAGATAGCTTAGTTAATGGGTTCCTTTGTCATCTTGTCACATGTTGTCATCTGTATTTTAGTTGCAAACTCGACTCTTTGCGTAGCTAACATAGAAATCCTGAGCCAGTTGTAACTGTGTAAATCGCGTTCCAACTCTTGGTATTTCGTCTTCTCGAAAGTAACCGTGATCCGATAACTACGTTTCAGTTGAAAACAAACATCATTCAATGCCATTAATGATCAAATCAAACATGCGGTTCATGACAAAACAAAATTAAACTACAGTCCAAACCTCATAACCAAGATCCATCTCCTCACTTCCAACCTCAGTAACATCCGACAGTTGCATGGCTTATAATTGCAAAATAACCGCACAAATCCAAATAAAAAACTAATTAGATACCGCACGATGAACTAAATATCATGTACATAAACCCCCACTAAAAAGCTAAAACAATGCAACACAAATACAAATCAACTCCATCATCCTACCCATTTTAACATGGAAGCAAATGCTTAAATATCACCTAATGATAATATTTGACTTAATAGTTTAATTTCACCTATTATATAAGTATTATATCTTCTATTATTATCTTTTACAATAAAACTATAAATCACATAGATCAACATACAGTCCACAAAACTAACATGCACGTAGTTAAGTCCTCAGTTTCAGATCCCATAGTCACTAGAGTTAGTTTTTTTATTGATTCTCTATCTATATATACTTAATCTAAACATTCAGATCGAAGATTAAGTAGACCATGAATTGATAACTCTTGTCTATTTAATAAACATTTTCAGAAATAGTCTTAATAATGATAATACTATTACCTAGATTTTTTATTCAATATACTACACTAGTAACGTTCCAGCGAGGCAATGGGCATCATGCACAGGAACATATCTGATTGCTCATTGAGGAGCAAGGTCTCCAATGTAGCCAACTCTTATGCTTATACATGCAAGGTAAATTTGCTTAAATAAATACATACATTCATATAGGAGAGTACAAAATGTAACTAGTTTCAGTCAAAATCAAATATATATGACATGATTCATTATCACATGCAAATTCTTCATACATATAATTGTACCATAAATTTAATACCAGCACAAAATTGGTTGCATTAGGAATGATTATGTTGTATCTAGTTAACCAGTTAATATAAAATAGAACAGTCCACTTGCACCAAGTATAATCAACTAAATCATACAAAAATAACCATCTGTTATCAATGCTTCAATGCACATTGCTTACCTTATTAGATTTTCACCCTCCACGACGACATGGTTGGGAACATTGTCATGTGGATTCGATGAATTGTCATTACCGATGGAAGATGGAACACGACATAGCGGTTCAACGAAATTGCACTCCATTTACAATCTTCCGAGGGGTAATGGACATATCAAAGGAAACACACTTGTTACCTCTCTATCTTGCGAATGACGACGTCAGGAGGGACAAACACACCGGCTGCGAGGAAGGGGCTTCGCGACTGGGGCGATGCAGAACCGCCGGAATGACGCAAATAATCGGATGATGTCGTTGGGCATTCGCGTTTGCGCACGTCCATGTCAGCCAAATCTATGTAAAATAGCGGCTGATGTTTGTGGCGGTGCGGCACCATGAGATATGAAGAGGCTGGGCAAGAAGGAGGTAACAACAAATGGGGAGAGGAAAGCCGTTTTTAGGTTTAGGTAACTAACGGGAATCCTTATTTCTTTTAAATTTCAAATTAGAAACTATTTAAAATTAATTAATTGATTATCATTTGATTTTAATTTCAATTTAACCCCATTGTACACATTGTACAGTACATACATTAGCTCCTCATACTTTCTCTAATGAAAAATGTCTCTCTTGATGACTGAGTATTTCGTGCACGTTTTTTAATTATTAAAGGTTATTTTTGTCGATAATAAAAGTGGGGGTCATTATTGTCAGTGTCTGAATAATTCAGGGGCGTTTTTAGTGGTTAATCCTCTATTTATTTATTATTATAAAGATCGGTCACCAAATAGTATAGTCCAACCTAAGACACAGACAATATTTTTGCCTTTCCTAATTCAGACGCGTGGAATAAAAAAAAGTAAAGAATTTTCATTTTTCTTTTGGGTTAAACACCAAGCTAAAATGGGGAAAATGGAAAAAAGTTTGGCTAAAAATTAATTTACAAATGGAGGCAAAAAATAGTGTAACTCAATAATCTTAGATCATGATGTGTTATGCAGAAATTAAATGTGGATTGCAAAATGATACACTTGTAAAATGCAACATGCATTTTTCAGTAACAACAAATTAAAAAAAAAACAAAAAAATTCCTGCAATATAAAAAATGGATGCATGCTCGAAACCTGTCCCCCAAGCCCTGCTCGTTTGACTAGCTTTTCATGTGACTAGCTTTTGATGGCTGGCTATTTTGTACACGTTTTTTAGTTATTAAAGGTTATTTTTGTCGATGATAAAAATGGAGGTTATTATTGGCAGTGATTGAATAATTTGGGATGTTTTTAATCCTTTATTTATTTATCATTATAAACACAGGTCACCATATAGTATACTCTAGCCCAAGACATAGACATTGTTTCGGCCTTTTCTAATTTTGATGTATGAAACAAACAAAAAACGTAAAGAATCTTCTTTTCTCCTTTGGTTAAACACCAAGCTAAAATGGAAAAAAGTATGGCCAGAATTTAATTTACAAATGGAAGAAAAAATTGGGTAACTCAATAATATTGGATTATTGTGTATTATGCAAAAATGTGGATTGCAAAATGACACACCTGCAAAATGCAACATGCGTTTGCTAGTAACGTGCATTTTACATGAGAATGGATGCATGCTCGAAATGTGTCCCCTAAGCCCTACTCATTTGACCACCTTTTCATAGGACGGAGCAAAATGCAACCTGTGTTTTGCAGATGCACTGTGTTGAACCCTCGTTCATGTCTATCACATGTCACCTCCTTTGACTGTTTTTCTTTTTTTCTCCTTTATAAACCCATTGCTTCATCTGCATTTTGTACAACATTGTATTGAGCTTCTTTGTGTGAGAGAGAAATGATGAACTTGAACTTCTTCTCTTCTTCATCATTAGCACAATTTTTTTTATTTTTTTAAATTTTAAGTTAATTAAAATGGTTAGTAATTTACATTAGCCGCGAAGCATATTATTATTGAACGTATGGATAATCATCAATATACAAGATTTTTTTTTGTTTTTTTATTACTATATTATACTATTATAGTTATTGTAATTATTGTTACTGTTATTATTATCACAATTATTACTGTTGTTATTGTTATTATTATTATTGTTAATAATATTATTATTTTTTATTATTATTATCCTTATTATTATTTTATTTCTATTATTATTATTATTATTATTATTATTATTATTATTTGACTAAATACTATTGAATAAGGAAGAAAGGAGATACAAATATGGAAACTGGAAACATGGGAGAGTAAAAAATTTGAGAGATTAGAATTTAACTAAAAAATTAGGATTTTAATTTGAAAATTAAAACTCTAAATTTTGAACGATGCCACATCATCAGTTACAGTGGCCACATTTGCATTTTGTTTCCCACATCAGACATTTTTGTTAACAAAGAATGATTTTCTTGATGGCTAACTATTTCGTGCGCGTTTTCGAATTATTAAAAGTCATCTTGGTTGACAATAAAAGTGGGGTCATTATTGTCAGCGTTTGAATAATTCAGAGTGTTTTTAGTGGTTAACCCTTATTGATTTATTATTATAAAGATTGGTTACAAAATAGTATACTCCAGCTTAGGATACAGACATTGTGTCTGTCTTTTCTAATTCTACGCGTGGAACAAAAAGAAGTAAAGAATTTTCTTTTTTTGTTTGGGTTAAGCACCAAACTAAAATGGAAAAAATGGAAAAAAAGTTTGGCTAGAATTTAAT
This sequence comes from Arachis stenosperma, assembly GCF_014773155.1. NCBI lineage: Eukaryota > Viridiplantae > Streptophyta > Magnoliopsida > Fabales > Fabaceae > Arachis > Arachis stenosperma. Next base: position 23,946,021 of record NC_080382.1, on the reverse strand, counting down.
TTACAAATGGAGAAAAAAATTGTGTAACTCAATAATATTGGATCACTGCATGTTATGCATAAATATGGATTGCAAAATGACACACCTACAAAACGGAACATGCATTCGTCTGTAACAACAAATTTAAAAAGAAAAAAGGCCTTGCAAAACGTAGGTTGCATTTTGCATGAAAATGGATGCATGTTTGAAACGTGTCCCTTAAGCCCTGCTCGATTGACCATCTTTTCATGGGACGAAGCAAAAAGCAACCAGCATTTTGTAGATGCATCGCGTTAAACCCCGTGCATGTGTAACACATATCCCCTCCTTTGACTGTTTTTTTTTTCTTTTTTTCCCTTAATATGCTCGTTGCTCCATCTGCATTTTGCACAAGATTGTGTTGAGCTTCTTCGTGTGTGAGAGAGAGGGACAATAACTTGAACTTCTTTTCTTCTTCAACATTAGCACAAGTTTTTTATTTTTTTTAATTTTAAGTTAATTAGAATGGTTCGTGATTTTACATTAGCTGCGAAACTTATTATTGAACATATGAATAATCCTCAATATGTAAGTTTTCTATTTTTTTATTAGTAGATTATATTATTATTGTTATTGTTATTATTATTATAATTATTATTACTGCTATTATGGTTACTGTTGTTATTAATATTGTTGTTGTTGTTGATTTTATTATTATTATTATCCTTATTATTATTGTTATTATATTACTATTATTATTACTATTATTATTATTATTCTAAAGTTAGGAGTGAGACTCGAACCCAAGACCTTTAGGAGAAGATTAAGAGACTATGTCATTTGAGTTATAGTTTGTTGGCTATTGTTGTTGTTGTTGTTGATGTTACGTGTCTAAGTAATGTTGAATGAGGAAGAAGGAAGATATAGATTTGGAATTGGAAATAAGGGAGACAGAAAAATTTGGAAGATTAGAAATTTAATTAGGAAATTATGGTTTTAATTTGGAAATTGAAACCCTCAATTTTAAACGATGCCAAGTCAATAGTTACAGAGGCCACGTTCACATTCCGTTTGTCACATCAAACATTTTCGTTAATGAAAAACATCTCTCTTGACGTCTGACAATTTCGTGCACGTTTTTGAATTATTAAAGATTATTTTTGTTAATAATAAAATAGGATGTCATTATTTTCAGTGCGTGAATAATTCGGGAATTTTTTTAGTGATTAATCCTTTATTTATTTATTTATTATTATAAAGATGGATTGCCAAACAATATACTCCTGCCCAAGACACAGACACTATTTTTGCGTTTTCTAATTCTGACGTGTGGAACAAAAAAAAAGTAAAGAATTCTATTTTCTTCCTTTGGGTTAAACACCAAGCTAAAATGGAAAAAATGAAAAAAAAAAGCTAGAAATTAATTTACAAATGGAGAAAAAAATGGTAATATTGGATCATGGTGTGTTATACAAAAATGTTGATTGCAAAATGACACACCTGTAAAAAATGCAACGTGCATTTGCTAGCAACAACAAATTAAAAAAAATCCTATAAAAGATAACCTATGTTTTGCATGAGAATGGATGTATGCTCGAAACGTGTCCCTCAAGACATGCTCGTTTGACCAGCTTTTCATGGGATGAAGCAAAGCACAACCTGCATTTTGCAGGTGCACCACATTGAATGCTCGTGCATGTGCGACACATGTCCCCTCCTTTGATTGCTTTGCTCCTTTATATGCTCGTTGCTTTATCTACGATTTGTACAACATTGTGTTTAGCTTCTTCGTGTGTGAGAGATAGGGTGAACAATTTGAACTTCTCTTCTTCATCATTAGCTCAAATTTTTTATTTTTTTTTAAGTTAATTAAAATGGTTCGTGATTTTACATTAGTTGCAGAGCATATTATTAAACATATGGATAATGCTTAATTTGTAAGTTTTTTATTTTTTATTAGTTATTATACTATAATTGTTGCTGTTACTATTACTGTTATTTTTATAATTATTATTACTGGTAGTATTGTTATTATTACTATTATTATTGTTGTTGTTGTTGTTGTTCTACTGCTATTCTTATTATATTATTAATACTATTTATTATTATTATTATTATTATTATTATTATTATGTGTCTAAGTAATCTTGAATGAAGAAAAAAGGAGATATGTATCTGGAAATGAAAATAAGGAAGAGAGAAAATTTTGAAAGATTAGGAATTTAATTGAGAAATTAGAGTTTTAATTTGAAAATTGAAATCCTAAATTTTAAAAGATGCAACATCATTAGTTACAGTCTTATAGAGGCCCCGTTTGCATTCCGTTTGCCACATTAGATATTTTCATTAACGAAAAACGTCTCTCTTGACGTCTGGCTATTTCGTTCACATTTTTTAATTTATTAAAGGTTATTTTTGTTAATAACAAAAATGGAGGTCATTATTATTTGTGTCTGAATAATTTAGAAGCATTTCTAGTAGTTAACCCTTTATTTATTTGTTATTATAAAGATGGGTCACCAAACAGTATACTCCAGTCCAAGACACATACACTGTTTCTACCTTTTTCCAATTTAAACGCGTAGAACAAATTAAAGAAAAAAGTAAAGAATTTTCTTTTTTCTTTTAGGTTAAACACCAAACTAAAATGGAAAAAATGAAAAAAAGTTTGGCTAGAAATGAATTTATAAATGGAGAAAAAATAGTGTAACTCAATAATATTGGATCATGGTGTGTTATGCAAAATTTTGAAATGCAAAACGATACACCTGCAAAACGCAACATGCGTTTGTCAATAACAACAAATTTAAAAAATAAGAAAAAACATTAAAGGTCTTGCAATAGAAAACATGGATACATGCTCGAAATATGTCCCCTAAGCCCTGCTCGTTTGACCAGCTTTTCATGGGATGAAGCAAAACGCAACCTGCATTTTGCAGGTGCACCGCGTTGAACATCCGTGCATGTGTGACACGTATTTCCTCCTTTGATTGCTTTTCTTCTTTTCTCCTTTATATGCCTATTGCTCCATTTGCATTTTGCATAGCATTGTGTTGAGCTTCTTCATGTGTGAGAACAAAGGTGAAGAACTTGAACTTCTCTTCTTCATCTTTAGCATAAGTTTTTTTTTTAATTTTAAGTTAATTAAAATGGTTCGTAATTTTACATTAATTGCGGAGCATATTATTGAACATATGGATGATCCTCGGCTTTTTTATTTATATACGCGTGGAAAAAACATTATTTCTCATAATACGCATGCCTCAAAAGTGTTCCTAAAATGCGCATGGCCATTTCATGCCAAGCATTCACGAAATGGAATTAGCCTCCATTTCAAGGGAGGTGCACACGAAATGGGTGAGGAGTATTGTGCGCGTCAGAGAACCCATTTCAACGGAGGCATGCACGAAATGGAGCAACTCATGTATACCAGCCACGAAATGGAGCAATTCGTGACTGACACACGCGAAATGGGGACTTCAATGGAGCTAAACACGAAATGATTTACTACTTGTATAAATGATTTATTCTTTAATTTTAAAATATAAATATCAATAAAAATACTCGAATTTAGATTCAAATAAAATATAAAAAAATCAAAATAAATAAAAATATAAATTCAAATTTTGTATTTTAGTTCAAATTCTAAAAATATACAATTTTACGAATTTATAAATTCAAAATGAAACAATAAATGATTTTTAAATGTTCATTAAAAATTATTCTTTCACTCATTAGCATCTAAAGAGTCATAAATGAGACTTTTGATGTTGAAAAAGTTAATATAAAGTATAGTTCTTCAAAGTGGCATATGAATTAAAACTTGGATTTTTCAGAGTTAGAAGTAACGTATAATAGCATCAAAACGTTTGTTCTACACTTAATTTTACAAATTAAATGATAATTTAATTGATATAATATGTTAATTACTTTTAAAATCATATATTGTATAAATCGAATTAAGTTGATTCGATTTCAATATATAGAAGTATGTATAATTTTGAGCTTCATTTATTTTATTTATATAAATGATCCAAAATTAAATTTATATAATATTTTATAATGTTATCCATTAAAAGCATGAGAATGTGCAATATAAAAATAGGGATAATCGTAATAAAGCTCATCAAATTGGTGTAATGTTGAAAAATTTTAATTTTATAATCATCATCATATTTTATTGCATATACGGAGTAAGAAAATCAATTGGTTTAAGATTGAATATTAACTGTAGAATGAGTTATGCACGCAGCTGAATAATGTATGACCTATCACCCATATATAAGTGGCCATTTCGTGTTCAGCTCCATTGAAGTTCAGGAGTGGTCCATTTCGTGTTCATCTCCATTGAAGTCCCCATTTCGCGTGTGTCAGTCACGGATTGTTCCATTTCGTGGCTGGTATACATAAGTTGCTCCATTTCATGCCTGCATCCCTTGGAATGGATTCTCTGACGCTCACAATACTCCTCACCCATTTCGTTTGCACCTCCCTTGAAATGAAAGCTAATTCCATTTCGTGAATGCTTGGCATGAAATGTCCATGCGTATTTCAGGAACACTTTTGAGGCATGCGCATTATGGGAAATAATGTTTTTTCCATGCGTATATAAATAAAAAAGCCGATAATTCTCTATATGTAAGTTTTTTATTTTTTATTAGTATTATATTATTGTTGTTACTGTTATTATTATTATTGTTATTTATTATTATAATTATTATTATTGGTAGTATTGTTATTATTACTGTTATTATTATTATTATTATTATTATTATTATTATTATTATTATTATTACACATAGTAGTATACTATTGTTGTTACTATTATTATTACTATTATTATTATTATTATTATTATTGTTGTTGTTGTTGTTGTTGTTGTTGTTGTTGTTGTTGTTGTTGTTGTTGTTGTATTAATAGATTATTAATTTTTTTCTACTGCATGCTACCAAGAGTTTATTTCCCAGAAAATTTGATCCGCTCGAAACCTATACTGAGATAACTGTTGCTGCCTTAGCATCAACTAGGTTCCATCATGTTTCGCGAATAGGTAAAGTGAAAAGACATTCTGCACTGTTGAGTGCTTTGGTGGAGCGATGGAGGTCGAAAACTCATACATTTTGCTTTCTAGTTGGTGAAGTGACTGTCATCCAAGAAGACGTCACACATATTTTTGGCCTGCCAATTAATGGGTACCCCGTGACTGGTGGAATGAACAGTAGTCACTCGTTCTTGGTGGAGAACTGCAAAGCAGTTTTTGGTAGGCAACCCGGTTCGCACGATCACACGTTGAGGAAGGTAAACATAGCATGGGTTTGACAATGCAAAGACACCGAACCATTAGATACCTAAGAGTCTATTGAGCGGTATGTTTGGGCTCACATATTCTGCTTGGAACTGTTGTGTTTCCAGACAAATTGACAAATTCTGCCAACTCAAAATTCTTACCTCTTCTTCGAGATTTCCATCACATTCAAAATTATCGTTGGGGTCAGTGATAAACCCCAATTTCGTGGTTTATCTTGTGCTTAATTTAGGAGATTTTATCAACCCATCTCACATTTATTCAATGAAGTAGCATGATTTTGTAATTCTCCCTAAATTTTTGCTTAAGAGTGAAAACATACTTTTTAAGCCTTTAAATTGCTAGTTTTAATTCACTTTAACTTCATTCGAAGCCTTGATATGTTTGTTGAGTGATTTCAGGTTCATAAGGCAAGTATTGGATGGAAGAAGTGAAAAGAAAAGCATGAAAAGTGGAGAGTTCATGAAGAAATGAGCATTTGGGGAATTGAAGGCCACGTGCACGCGTCACCCACGCGTACGTATGAGAAGAACATTCATAGCCACGCGCACGCGTCAGCCATGCGTACGCGTGAGGAGAAAATTTGCCAACGACATGCACGCGTCGTCCATGCGCACGTGTCACGTTGGTCACGTGACCTCATTAAAGTGAATACGCTGGGGGCGATTTCTGAGATTTCCAGGCCCAAATTCGTTTCTGAGGCTATTTCATGCAGAATTGAAGATTAGACAAGGGGGAGCAATTAGATTAGTTTAGGACCATGTATGGTAGTTTTCTAGAGAGAGAAGCTCCCTCTTCTCTCTAGAATTAGGGTTTTAGATTAATTGCATCTTAAATCTAGGGTTTAATTCTTGCTTTCATATACTTTTTCTTGCAATTTATTGTTCTTTCATCCTAGCTTTTCTAGTTTTACTTGTCATTTCCTTTATTTTGTTTCTTTTATGTTGATGAACTCTTGTTACTTTGATTTTCCTTTAATTCAATTTGATGTTTTATTTTTCTTTTATGTTCTTATGGTTAATTGCTTTGTTTATTGTTGATTCCTTGCTTTGGGTAATTGTAAATTTTATTATTCTTGCAATTTTATGATGCTTTCCTTTTATGCCTTCCAAGTGTTTGACAAAATGCTTAGTTGGATGTTAGAGTAGTTTTTTGAGCATTCATGGCTTGGAAAGAAAAATTAGGCAATCTTGAGTCATTAATACCCAACTTAGGTTGGTGATCTAGAGTTGTTAGTTAATATTGTTTCTATTGAATCTAATCTCTTGCTAATTCAATTAGTGAGTTGATTAGGACTTTTGGATTGAGATTAACTAGTCTTATTTGACTTTCTCTCAAGTGAAGATAACATTATACCTTCTTCCTATGTTGGAGATGACCAAATAGGATTAGCTCTTGTTGACTATTGTATTAAGATTAATGACTAGAATAGAAAGCCTAGATTCTCAATCCTTGCCATGATTGTCTCTCTTTATTAATTGCTTCCTTTAGTTGCCTGGTTTACTTTTCTTGTCATTTATTTTCTTCCCCTTTTATCAAGCCAACCCCCATGATATTTATAACCATTAATTGAGCCCTCGATTGTGATGCCTAGGGAGAATGATCCGGGACTAATACTCTTGGTTATCTTTATTGGGTTGGACTTGTGAAAACCAAAAATTAAAATTTGATTAAGCATCACTTGTCGGTTTGAAACTATACTTGCAACGAAATTATTTTTCTCTAATTGAGAAGAAATTCTTAGCCGACGGTTTTGCTCTTTCAGTCAACTTGTTTGGCATATCTATACAGGTTGTTGTATCATTCCTCGCGATACAACTATAAAGAGTATGTGAGCGTATGTAGTGAATAGGACCAGTTCCTCGCGGTGAACTTCCAGTGGTTGGCGTCCCAACTAGGTAACGGTAATAGTTATCGTCATTATTATTATTGTTTGTTTGTTGTTGTTATTATTGTTGTTGTTGTTGTTATTGTTATTGTTGTTATTATTGTTATTATTGTTATTATAGTTATTATTGTTATTATTACTGTTATTATATTGATTATGAGCAATGTAAACTGATTTAGGTGGAGTCATTGGCGCCTACTAAGAGATTATGTGTGAAGTTCCATGACGTAATTTACAAAACAACTAGATAACATGAGTATGAATGACGTACATTTTAATGATTTCTATTAAGAAGTTTTTATGTTTAATAATTTAACTGATTGTCGTATTTATTTTTGTGCAATTTATATGGAGGCCATATATCGGAGTTAATGTTCTTGAGGACTTATACTTACATCAGCATGTGTGCTCCACAAAACTTCCATTAGTGTCATTCGAGTGTATAGAATGGCACCCAACAGACCGAGTGAGATGCCAATTTGATCTTGTACAACTTTCACCAGAGGAAGCATTATGAATTGGAAAACATCAGCGCAAGCGGTTGACTGGAACACAAAACCATGACTAGAGGGAAAGGAACAGAGTTTGGGTCGATATAAGAATTTCTTATCGCTATAATTCATTACAAACAAGAGATGAAAAACTATCAACTTTCACCCTTTCAGGGTGTACTATGATTGGTACATACAATAGTATGGCAATCATCTAAGGTTGTCAGATAGAGTTGCACATGTAGATCCCGGGGCGAATCAACCACAGCCCGTCCCCCCCGAGCCACTACCTGTATTGCATCAATTTCCCTATTATGAGCAACAACAACCATTTTCGGTATATGAGTAACAGTATCAGTTTCCGGCTTATGAGCAACAATATCAATTTTTGGTATATGAGTAACATCATCAGTTTTTGGCTTATAAGCAACAGCTTCAGTATCCGACTTATGAGCAACAACATCAGTTTCCAAGTTATGAGTAACATCAATTTTCTTTTTACCACCACAGTCGGAACCGAAACCATAACTAGAACTGAAATTAGAACTGGAACTAGAACCGAAACCATAACAACAGCCTCTAGCAGAGCCATACATACCACAATCGGTAATTCCAGCAGAAGAAAACTTCAGTCTGTTGAACCCATTTGGTGACATCAATTTATCTCAGTCACTGAGAGAGATCGAGTCATTCTTTCATTTATCTCAACAAAGCCTGATGCTTCTGAACTGCCTGTTGGTCATCGCTCCATCTCACCTCATGCTAGTGACTTTTTGATGGATCGACCAGAACGAAAACACCATTCATCGAGGGTTGAACCACCGCATACGACTGCACCACCACATACGGAATTGTTTGATTTGAATGAATGTCCACAACATGAAGAGGGTTTGGAAGAGGATGATATGTAGCACAAGTATTATAGTAGTAGAGTGAGTACTCCAAACGTGAGCATTTTTGGGATTTATGATGTCGGCAAAGCTGATAGGGCAGATGTCGGTGCTTCTGAGAGTTGTGGGGGTGGTAGACCTAGTGGCCAAGATGTGGGTTCTTCTGAGAGTCATCCATATTTTGTACGGATAGAGATTTCCCACCCCCCCCCCGAAAAAATTCACTCCATCGTATTCAGCCAAGAAAACAAAGAAGTTTCTTAGAAAGAAATAGCCTATTGTATTTTTTTTCTATTTCTTGTATTTGAATTGTACGTTTCTTTTATTATCTTACAATTGATTTTATTTTTAATGTACGTTTCCTTTTAGTTTTGTACATTTGATTTTATTTTTGTACGTTTCTTTTTGTTTTCATATAGTTGATTTTGTTTTTTAATGTTTCTCTTTGCAATGTATTATAGCCCTTATATTTGACTACTTTTCATCTCATAATATTTTTCTTAACAAAAAATGTATACATAAAAAAAATTAACATGCATAAATACGTAAAACAGTTATATAAAAAGGTGAAAAATACACTAGTTACCTTATTAACCCTATTAACCTCCAACAGATTTTGGACATGCGCATTGAAAACATCGACTACAGCTATGACTATCTTGTTCACATATAGTACACTGGCGAGGAGTGCATATATCCTGTGAATCCATCTCATTCAAGTAATGGGTTGACTTGAGTCGTCCTTTAGTCATGAACCTTAATGTCCAATTGGCGATGACCTTCGTTTCATCATATCTAGGCCACATAGATAGGTCACTCATCGGTGTAAACTCGCCTCTTTAGATGTTGCAAATTTCTGACATCTTGCACACGTCATGTATATATACTTGCTAATCAAGACGCTGATTGGCGCAACATGCAAGAAAGTGGTGACATGAAAGCCACTCAACTTAGAAATGGCCACAATCACAAAATTGTTGCACAAGACTAACAGTGTATTGATGAGCGGATAATTTATACGCTTTTTGGCATTGTTTTTAGTATGTTTTTAGTATGTTTTAGTTAGTTTTTATTATACTTTTATTAGTTTTTAGTTAAAATTCACTTTTCTGGACTTTACTATGAATTTGTGTGTTTTTTTGTAATTTCAGGTATTTTCTGGCTGAAATTGAGGGACCTGAGCAAAAATCTGATTCAGAGGCTGAAAAGGACTGCAGATGCTGTTGGATTCTGACCTCCCTGCACTCGAAGTGGATTTTCTGGAGATACAGAAGCCCAATTGGTGCGCTCTTAACTGCGTTGGAAAGTAGACATCCTGGGCTTTCCAGAAATGTATAATAGTCCATACTTTGCCCGAGATTTGATGGCCCAAACAGGCGTTGCAAGTCGGCTCAAGAATTCTGGCGTTTAACGCCGGAACTGGCACAAGAATGGGAGTTAAACGCCTAAACTGGCACAAAAGCTGACGTTTAACTCCAAGAAAAGTCTCTACACATGAAAGCTTCAATGCTCAGCCCAAGCACACACCAAGTGGGCCCGGAAGTGGATTTTTATGTCATTTACTCATCTCTGTAAACCCTAGGCTACTAGTTCTCTACAAATAGGACCTTTTGCTATTATATTTTCATCTTTGGATCTTTGGATCATTTTTAGATCTTTTGATCATCTTTGGACGTCTAGTTCTTAGATCATTGGGAGGCTGGCCATTCGGCCATGCCTAGACCTTGTTCTTATGTATTTTCAACGGTGGAGTTTCTACACACCATAGATTAAGGTGTGGAGCTCTGCTGTACCTCGAGTATTAATACAATTACTATTGTTCTTCTATTCAATTCAGCTTATTCTTATTCCAAGATATTCATTCGCACTCAAGAACTTGATGAATGTGATGATTATGTGACGCTCATCATCATTCTCACTTATGAACGCGTGCCTGACAACCACTCCCGTTCTACAAGCAAACAAGGCTTGAATGTTTATCTCTTGGATTCCTTAATCGGAATCTTCGTGGTATAAGCTAGAATTGATGGCGGCATTCAAGAGAATCCGGAAGGTCTAAACCTTGTCTGTGATATTCTGAGTATGATTCAACGATTGAATGACTGTGACGAGCTTCAAACTCCTGAAGGCTGGGCGTTAGTGACAGACGCAAAAGAATCAATGGATTCTATTCCAACCTGATTGAGAACCAACAGATGATTAGCCGTGCTGTGACAGAGCGCGTTGAACATTTTCACTGAGAGGACGGGACTGTAGCCGCTGACAACGGTGATGCCCAACATACAGCTTGCCATGGAAAGGAGTAAGAAGGATTGGATGAAGACAGTAGAAAAGCAGAGAGACGGAAGGGACAGAGCATCTCCATACGTTTATCTGAAATTCTCACCAATGAGTTACATAAGTATCTCTATCTTTATTTTATGTTTTATTTATATATCATCCATAACTATTTGAATTCGCCTGACTGAGATTTACAAGGTGACCATAGCTTGCTTCATACCAACAATCTCCGTGGGATCGACCCTTACTCGCGTAAGGTTTATTACTTGGACGACCCAGTGCACTTGCTGGTTAGTTGTGCGAAGTTGTGATAAAGAGTTGAGATTGCAATTGAGCGTACCATGTTGATGGCGCCATTGATGATCACAATTTCGTGCACCATGTATATAGAACCGTCAAGATTTTAACAAATTTTAAATACCTCATTGCGCCTGTCGAACCGGTTGACAACTATGTTTCTTGCACGTTGAAAACTTTCTTCAACTCGTCAAGTGGCAAATTTGAATATGTAAATACATTGTGAAGGTGCTCATGATCCTTGACACTCTTTCGAGTAAACAATTCATTTAGCGTTAGAAAGTAGATTTAACTATGGCAGTCACAGGAAGGTTATGCGTACCCTTAAGGACATAATTTATGAACTCTACCAAATTCGTCGTCATATGACCCCAATGATGACCCCCGCCAAATGTCAACACTCATTTCTCAACACTGATCTTATTGCATCATTGAGTATCTGCCTCACGTCTCTCTTTAAGCCTTTGCTAGTTATTGTTGTACTCCTGCTCCGTCCTGGAATAGCCTGTAAAATAAATGATGTTGTTATAAGTACACATTACAAATGAATAAGAATAGAAACATAATAGCAAATTCAAATACCTATGTTCACCACGAGTTTATGCAAGTATGAAGCCTTAAACCTCCTTAAGAAATTGGATCCAGTATGCTTGATGCAGAATATGTGCCATGCTCTTGGCGATAGCCATGCACTGTTACTACGAGCTACTGCTGCATCAATGGAATTATGGCGGTCAGATATAATGCCCACGCCATCTCGAGTAACAACATATCTACGCAAATTAGTAAAATAAAGTCCCATGCATCTACCATCTCACCCTCTACGATGGCAAAAGCAGTCGGCACAATGTTTTGGTTCTCGTCTTGTGCAACTAAAACTAAAAGTGCACTGTTATATTTTTCATAGAGGTGTATGTCGTCAACCTATACCAATGGCTTGTAGTGTCTAAATGTTGTAATACACGGATAGAAGCTCCCAAATACTCGATGGAGAACTCTTACACCATTCACTTCCCCACTCTCAGAGTTTTTGTTTGAACACGAGACCTTGGCTTCTTGGCACACATTGCTTTGTACCAACTCAACAGAGTTTAGTAAGAAACTTCCTAATGACAAAAAATTTTTGTAACGGACTTTTGCTTTGCCAACCAAGGCTTGCGATAACTAACAATATAGTTGAACCTAGATTGTACTTCTGCAATAATAGAGTTCACTTTTATCGATGGGTCTATTTCAATCAACGGCCTGATAGCATCTGCAATTGTGTTTGAGTCTAACTTGACATGATCTTGTGAAATTATCCCCATGGTGCACGTGTGTTTGCCATTGTATCTCCTGATCTCCGAACAACCCTTTGCATTTTGCATAGAATGTTTGTGACTCTGACTCATACAAAGTGTAATCGACTCCTCTAGAGATAGTGTAGCTTTTGATTGTGGAGATCAATGACTCTCTAGAACCAAATTCCATTCTGATGCTAAACTCACCATCTTCCATCATAACATTGCCTTGACCTATCAAATGTGAATTACCATTAGTCAGTCAAGCCTAAATAAAGAAAATGGTAATAGTAACTTTAATGAATAAGCATAACATACCCATATTCACATACTCAGAAATTTCAGAGCATGCATGGCTACAAGATCCAGAGCTCCCAAAAAAGATGAAACACCAAAAGGGTGCTAGTTGACAGCTACATTTACTTCATTTTGCACCGCTAGATTGTCTGCCTTGTCTCTATCATTGTTTTCATCATTGACTTCATAGTTGGTTTCAAATTCCTCTTTACTATTGCTGTTATCTTCTTCCCAAGCTATGTCCTCGATTTCATCCATATTCAACTCCTTCCCAACTGCGTCCAGCCCCATATGCTATTCAAACTCAACGTACAAATCTATCATTAGCACGTAAAATCAGGTTTGTTGATAAATATTAGGGATAGCAAAGAGATTTGGCCAGCCCGCCCTGCCAAAGCCCACCCAAATACAGAGGGACCAATCTGCCCCACCAAATTAATATGGGTTCATCTTGCTACCCCCGTCTTGCCAAAGAATGGACTAGCGGGTTGGCAGACCGGCTTGCTTTTTCTCTTTTATATTTTTTCAAAAATAATCTATATTAAATATGACAAATATACAGCAACAAGAACAGAAGAGGAGAGACATAACTTTTTCAATTCTCTGTAGAGGAGGAGGTTGGCGCTGGGTGTCTTGGATAGAGGAGGCTCGCTGCTGCTGGTGCTAGCTAGACTAAGAGAGAGAACCTTTGGCCTTCGGCTTCGCAGCTGTGACTTGTGAGGGAGAGAGAGACGTGAGGCCGCAATAGAGAAAGATACAAGGAAACCGATGCGGGACAAGACAGATATCCCAGTCATCATTGTCGTCGCTGCCAGAAATTCAGGTGCTTTCAGAGCACTGAAAGACTTTGATCCGGGAGAGAGAGAGGGACGTGAGGGGAAAGAGGTAGGGAGAGAGATGGAAGGTTGTCGAGTGTGGTGTCGATGTTCCGAGCCACTACACGGCGTTGTACTGCTACCAACGACTACGAAAGAGAGGGGGAAGGGGTTGCCGACTCACCAGCGTGAAGACTGAAGGGAAAGAGGATGGAGGCTCTGCTATGTGTGTTTGTCCATTTGAAAAAGTACAATTAGAAACCCTACTCCTATAGTTTGATATTTATATGAGTAAGAAGAAGTCCAAAATGCCTTAAAAACTTGACAGCTCGCCGGGCCAACCCACCCTTCCCCGCCTTGACCTACGGTTTTGGCAATGTAGTTTTGCCAAGTTCAAAATCTCGCTCCAACTTGCCTTTTTTGGCTATCTTACATGTTTGATCGAGTGGGTTCGACCCATTTTGTCACCAATAATAAATATAGAACATCTGTTGCATACATGCATCATTAGTGATGGACATTATTTGAAACTGTATTAGCCCACCAAATACTTGTACAAGATTTCTGTATAAAATTTTGCTCATCCTCTTTAAAATGTAACTTTTTATGTTCTCACAAATACCATTTTGTAACTCTATAAAACTCATGCTGATGAAATAGTAAAAGAAAACAGACATTCACATATGTTTAGCATTATATTACCGTTATAATACATTTGCAAATTTGCAATACCTTCTGTTCCGAGGGTACCTGAAACTGTAGGTTGATCTCGGACGAGACCTTCTATGCTGGTCGAAACCGATATGTCCGGCTGGTGAATAGCGGCCGGAGCTGGCGCGTCCGACTTGTTGGACTGAATGTGCCGCTGATCCTTTGTCACTGAAGGGTGGGGGGTACCTGCAAGGGACTCCGATGCTTAAGTTAGCAAGGGTATTAAGTAGGTATTGAGTAGAATCAGAGTATGAGTTATACCTGGGTGCTCCAGTGTATTTATAATGGTGAGATGTGGCCTCCTGTGGATAACATAAGTTAGTTATCTTATCTTATCTTTATCTTATCTTTAAGTGAGGTCATCTTTAAGGGAACCGCCTTTATCTCTATGGGCTTGGGCTGCCCTTGGATTTGGGACGTGTTCCTCTATTTGGGCCCTTTGTTTGGGCTTTCCTGTGACTTGGCCGAGCTCTTTGAGAAGAGGTCGGGTTGTCCTGACCTGAAGAGGTCGGTCGCTTTGTCTGTAGAACATCCCAAGTCGGACAGCTCGACCCAGGGTATGAACAGTGCCCCTGCTTGAGCTCGGTCTTCTTTTTTGAGGCCGAGTTTTTTTACTTCGGTCCTTCTTTGGTGAAGCCGAACTCAAGAATTTTGTCGATTCCTTTGTATCAGCTTTGAATGTAGAACGTTTTCTCTAAAAGGCGCGCGTTTTTATACCTGCGCTTTTTTGGGAACGTGCGATGGTTTAATGCTTTTAATTTTGAGCATTAATTGCCCCGTTTCCCCTAGGCTCTTTACTTTGGATTTTGAGATCCTAAAAACGGTTTTTCTCCTTTTGCTCTTTCTTAACTTCTTTTCTAAGTTCTCTCCACTCTCTGTTTTTCGTTTGCATTTCTGCTTTCCTTTTGTTGTGGCGTCATTTGGTGTTGGAGCTTGGGGTCTTTGTATTTCCTGCGACATTACTCTTGTTCGTGTTCCTAGATTTCGTCTTCCTCCTTTGGTTTTCGTTGAAGCTCGCTGCTCTTTCCAGGTTGGTACTAGCTTATCTCGCTTTTTCGTAACTTCGTCTTTAATTTTGGTGAAGCTCTGGTTTTGCATGTTTGAAAGGTTGGATCTTTTTGCGATCTTATATTTATCTGTTGCTGCGATATGCTTTTCCTATGGTTTTTCTTGGAATTTTGAGGCTTTCTGAGTTTTTACTATTGCTTCTGGTCGTTTTTGATACTAGTACGAAATCTGCATCTGTTTCTCACTTTTGGAGATTGCTTCCTGTCTGATCTTTGAAAAAAGGTTGCTTCTTTAATGGTCTCGTGCTCGATGCTTGGGAGTGTTTTTTGCTTGGTAGGCTTGTAATGATTTGCTGTGTTTTCTTTTGATGAAAAAGCGCTTGTTGTTTTGAATTCTTTTTGAGAAATGCTGGGATGTGATCTGTAGAGTATTTTGAGCCGAATCCAATCAACATATGAGACGAAGAGTCAACCACCCAAAAACCGTGAATGAGGTATCAACTAGTAGCGAAACCACCGCTCTAACCAAATCCTTGAGTGAAATGACATCCATCTTGAGGCAACTCCAATTGAGCCAACAACAACCACAACAACCTCAACCATACCAACAACACACTCCACCCCCTCAACAATATAATCAACAATTGGTCCCTCAGAAAGTGTGTGGCATTTGTTCTTGCTATTCCCACTACACGGATGAGTGCCCAAGCCTTCAAGAAGACAACACTTTGGCGGCTACTCACAATTTCTATGACCGCCCAAATCAAGGGTACTACCAAGGCAGTAATCCTAACCAAGGGCACCCTTATCAAGGAGGAAGCTACAATCAAGGGAGTGGAAATCACAATCAAAATTGGAGAGACAATCATCAACAAGGAAATAGGGACAACAACAACAATGGAGGAGGTCAAAGATGGAACAACAACTCACAAAACCGGCCACCATATAACCAACAAAATCAACCATACAACCAACAAAATCAACAAAGGAACTACCAAACATACCAACCACCACATCAAAGACTACCACCCAACCAATCACAAGCTCCTCAACTCACATATCCATCCGCCCCCTCTAACCAAGATGATACACTCCGAACAATCATCCAAGGCCAAAAGGAACTACAAAACACACTTGCTTCCGGTCTCACCGGCCTCACCTCTACACTACAAGCTCTTCTTGCATGCATGGACCCACCATCAAATCCCACTCCTCAACCCCCAATCCAAAGTGTCATTCCCTCTCAACCTCAACCCAATCCTAAGGGAGGCATCAATGTCATCACCCTAAGATCCGGAACACAATTAAAAGAGAAGGGAGCAAATGATTCAAATCCCATCACAACCGCTCAAGAGGAGGAGAGAATAGATATAGAAGAGGCAGTGGAAGAGGAGACACCACAAGTCATAGTTGAGGATGAAGAAGCTCAACCCACAAAAGAGACTCCCAAGACTAAGAGAACATTGGAAGAAGAAATTGCTCAACCACTCCCATTTCCAACACTTGCAAAGAAAGTTAGGAAGCGGGTAGAACTCGACCCCAAAATGATAGAAATATTCAAGAAAGTCGAGGTAACCATCCCCCTCTTTGATGCTATCCATCAAGTTCCTAGATATGCAAAATTCCTTAAAGATCTATGCATGAACAAGGATAGAATTCTTGAATTGGAAACCATCCCATTGGGGAGTTCTATTTCCGCTTTAATGGGAGCATTGCCCGAGAAGTGTGATGATCCGGGCCCTTGTATGGTCACTTGCACCGTCAATGGAGTTCAATTCATAGATTGTATGTGTGACCTCGGAGCATGTGTTAGCATTATGTCTCTCTCCGTCTATCGGGTATTGAAGTTACCATCACTAAAAAGGTCGACGGCAAGATTTTTCCTAGCAGATGAAAGCATAATAACCGTGACGGGTGTTGCGGAAGATGTATTGGTGAATATCAAAGGGTTGGTGTTTCCGATTGACTTCTATGTCCTTGAAATGCCATCAAGTGAACCCGAGAGAGCATCATCCATCCTACTGTGAAGACCATTTTTGAGAACTTCTAGATTTAAGCTAGATGCCTACTCGAGAACCTACTCATTTGAGATAGATGGGAGAGTCGTGAGTTTTAGCCTAGAAGAAGTAATGAAGCATCCACCGGAGAATCACTCTCTATTCCGGTGTGACCCAATTGACAACATTGTTGCCGAAGTGCACCTTGCAAAGTTGGATGAGAAGTACATGATTGAAGAAGCAAATGAAGATCAAGCAAATTAAACACCACACACCATACAAACCATCCGAAAATTCAAACTTCAAATCATGACAAAAAGATGGAATTGAAGCCACTACCACCCCACCTAAAGTACTCATATCTTGATGAAGCCCAAAAGCTCCCCGTGATAATTGCAAAGGAGCTAACCCCTCAACAAGAAGAAAAGTTGCTAGATGTCTTGAGGAAAAATAAAAGGGCAATCGGGTGGAGTTTGGCGGATCTAGTGGGAATAAGTCCCCAAGTATGCGAGCACCGCATATTTCTTGAAGAAGGAGCAAGACCGGTCCGACAACCTCAAAGGAGACTTAATCCAACCATTCTTGAGGTTGTGAAAAAGGAGGTCACTTGGCTACTTGAAGCGGACATCATCTATCCCATCTCGGATAGCGAGTGGGTAAGCCCGGTCCAAGTGGTGCCAAAGAAATCTAGGGTGACCACAATCAAAAATGAAAGCGGTGAACTTATAGCAACAAGGGTGCAAAATTCTTGGAGGGTATGCATAGACTACTGAAGATTGAATGCAGCTACAAGAAAAGATCACTTTCCACTACCGTTCATTGATCAAATGCTTGATCGACTAGCCGGTAAATCATATTATTGCTTTCTTGATGGTTACTCCGGATACTTCCAAATACACATTGCTCTAGAGGACCAAGAAAAAACCACATTTACTTGCCCTTTTGGAATGTATGCTTACAAGCGTATGCCATTTGGCCTATGCAACGCACCGGCAACGTTTCAAAGATGCATGATGAGCTTATTTGCGAACTTTCTAGAGCAATGTATGGAAGTTTTCATGGACGACTTTAGTGTGTACGGTGATTCATTTGATCATTGCTTAGGCAACCTTGAAAAAGTCTTAGAGAGATGCACCAAAACAAACCTTGTCTTAAATTTTGAAAAATGTCATTTCATGGTCAAACAAGGCATTGTTTTGGGACACATTGTTTCAAAAGAAGGCATCTCCGTAGACCCGGCAAAAATAAATGTCATATCTAGTTTACCTTACCCCTCCTCCGAGAGGGAAGTCCGCTCTTTTCTTGGACATGCAGGATTCTACCGGAGATTCATCAAAGATTTTAGCAAGGTGGCTTTACCTTTCTCTAGACTACTACAAAAGGACACTGAATTTGAGCTGAGCAAAGAATGCATGGAAGCGTACGACAAGCTTAAAGTGGCATTAACACAAGCTCCTATTGTGCGGGGACCAAATTGGACTCAACCGTTTGAAATCATGTGCGATGCCTCGAACTACGCGATAGGAGCCGCGTTAGCACAACGCGAGGGTAAGATTTCCTATGTCATAGCTTATGCTTCCAAAACACTAGATGGAGCCCAATCCAACTACACTACTACCGAAAAGAAACTCCTAGCTATTGTTTTTGCTTTGGACAAGTTCCGAGCCTATCTTCTTGGTTCCAAGGTAGTAGTGTACTCGGATCACGCGACATTAAAGTATTTGTTGGCCAAAAAGGAATCAAAACCGAGATTAATTCGATGGGTGCTTTTGTTACAAGAATTTGACTTGGAGATCAAGGATAGGAGTGGGTCCCAAAACTTAGTGGCGGACCATCTAAGTCGCCTCGAACACACAAAAGGTGACACCACTCCTATCAATGACTCCTTTCATCTAGATGGTTTGCACTCAATCTCGGAAGTAGTTCCTTGGTATGCTCCAATAGCAAACTACTTGGTTTCACGCACCTTCCCTCCCAACCTCAACAAACATCAAAAGGATAAGCTGAAAAGCGAATCCAAATACTATGTTTGGGACGATCCCTATTTATGGAGGTGCGGAGTGGACCAAATAGTGCGACGGTGCATACCTCAAACCGAATTCCAAGTAATCTTGGACGCTTGCCATTCTTCCGAAGGCGGTGGCCACTACGGCCCCCAACGAATGGCAAGAAAGGTCTTTGATTGCGGATTTTGGTGGTCAACCCTTCTCAAAGACTCTTCCCTCTATTGCAAATCTTGTCCCCAATGTATTCGGTTTGGAAATATTTCTAAGAAGGACGAAATCCCCCAACAAAATATACTTTTTTGTGAAATTTTTGATGTATGGGGAATCGACTTCATGGGACCATTTCCAAATTCCAATGGCTTTCTCTACATTTTGTTAGCCGTCGATTATGTGTCAAAATGGGTGGAGGCAATCCCCACCCGGACGGATGATGCTCATGTTGTTTATTCTTTTGTGAGGAACAATATCATTTGTCGTTTTGGCTCCCCAAGAGCAATCGTAAGTGACCAAGGATCCCATTTTTGCAACAAAAAAATGGACGGCCTCATGAGGAAGTATGGCATCACACACAAAGTCGCCACGGCCTACCACCCTCAGACAAACGGCCAAGCTGAGGTTTCTAACCGGGAAATTAAACATGTGTTGGAAAGGATTGTGAAGCCAAATAGGAAGGATTGGAGCGCTAAGCTCTCCGATGCACTTTGGGCATATCGAACGGCTTACAAAACACCCATTGGCATGAGCCATTTTAGGCTTGTATATGGTAAAGCATGCCATTTACCGGTAGAAATCGAACACAAAGCTTATTGGGCCATAAAGGAATGCAATCTGAGTTTGGGTGGAGCCGGAGTAGAGAGAAAGCTTCAATTGGCGGAATTGGAATGCTTGAGATTAGAAGCCTATGACAATTCTAGACTCTACAAGGAAAAGATGAAAGCCATTCATGACATGAACATTAGGAGAAGGGAATTTAGGCCCGGTGAGCTAGTCCTCCTTTACAACTCAAGGTTGAGATTACTACCTGGAAAGCTTAGATCAAGATGGGATGGACCTTACCAAGTAGAGAAAGTAGAACCTTACGGGGTCTACCACTTACGCCACCCATCAAGTCCGGACATTTTCAAGGTAAATGGGCACCGTCTCAAATTGTACCATGGTGAGCAAAGAAAGAACTCCAAGGAATTTGAAGTGTTCCTCTTGAGGGATGCATCTCTTGAGCAAGAACTTTGAGCTAGTGGAAGTCCAACTTAAGGACGGTAAACAAAAGTGCTAGGTGGGAGACACCCCACCATGGTAAGATCTACCATTTGTACATAGCCATTGAATTCTTCTTTGATTGATACTTGTTCAATACTTGACTTCATGTTTGGTAGCTAAGTATTTGATGAAGTTGTAGCTAGGTTTGATTTCAAGTTTTGTTTCATTTGTTGAGTTCGTTTGGTACTTTATCATGTTAAATCATCCTTCTATAGTGCTTAAGTGGCTGTTTGAAGGGTTGAAATGCTTGAAGTGGTGCAAGAACATGAAAACTTTGAAAAAAGCACCATTCCGCGCGTGCGCGCACCTGGCGCGTACGCGCCCATGAAGCATTTTCGACCATCCACGCGGGCGCGCGACGTGCGCAGACGCGTGGATTGCAAAAATTACCCCTCTATACATTTTCCAGAAAGTTGCGCCCACACTACGCCAGCACCATGCCTGAGACACAGGCCAATCACGCGTGCGCGCACATGGCGCGCACGCACCCTTTTGACAGTCTGCGGATCGACGCGCTAGCGCACCTTGCGCGCGCACGCCGATCGCCCCTGTGCATTCCTGGTATATTTTCCAGAGAGTTGGGCCACTCTCGCGCCTGCACTGAGCCCCCAGCTCACCACCTCTGCCGCGCGCGCACACTAGGCGCCGACGCGCCAATATGCTCGCGACGCAAAGGACGCGCCCGCCCCAATGCCGCGCACGCGTCCCTTGCCTGCAGCAACCTCTGGGCCACTCTCCAGAGAGTTGAGCTAATCCCAGGCCCATCTCATGCCTGAGGCATAACCTCATTGCCGCTTGCGCGCACCTGCCGCGTGCGCGCCAACGTCCCTGCAGCCAACTTCTGGTACCTCTTCCAGAAAGTTGTGCCGCCTCTGAGCCATCCTTGTGCTACCGGCACAAGCACATGGGCGCCTACGCGCATTGTGTGCGCGCGCCATTGCCCCATCCTGCTTTCCTGTGCGGGCGCGCACCGTGCGCGCACGCATGGTTGTCCGACGTGAATATAATAGGGGAGCACACTTGCTCCCTTCATTCTTCTCTCCCCTTTTTCTTCTTGCCTCCTCTACTATCCACTACCATCTTTCCTTCCAAACACCCACCTCCCACCATCACCTCCGGCGACCACCCACCTCCGGTGGTCCCTACATTGCTCCCTCCATTCTCCATCATTCCACTCTACAACTTCCTCTCCCATACCCCTTTTCCATCTCTCTCAAGGTACTATTCTATGATTCCCTCTTGCTCTACTTCTCTCTTTTGCTCCTTAGTCAGTTGATTTCATTCTCTTTTTAGGTAGTCTTTTTCTTTTTTTTCTTCCTCTTTTGAGGCCCTCACTTCTTTAGGGTGTTTTTGCTTCCTCTTTTTCAATTAAGTTTTCATGGGCACTTGGGTCATAACTTCTTTTGCATTGGTAGATGAGGTGTGTTGCATGATTTTTTTACAACCATTGTGCATTGTAGTGATTAATATTGGTTTGTGGAATGTTACATTGCTCTCTCCTCACTTATTTGCATACTACAAAAAGGATGCACGCCAAGTGTTTGAGGAAAAGCACACATGATTTTTTTTGAGCTCATTGTGACTCATTGCTTCTTCACTAGGTGCTTCCTCCCAATACCTTAGTCACTCTTGGGTGCACCCTCACATTCTACACTCTACCCACTCACCTTTTCATAAATTACTTTCCACTCTTGGTATTTGAGGGTGTATGCTTCTCATGCCTTTTACTTGCATGCTTACACTACCCCTATACCACATGCCAGTGATTTGCCTTGCTTATCAAATGTTATCTTAGTTACATGTTGCAGCTGTCATGTAATAAGGATACCCATATTCTTACGGCACAAATTTCTCACTTGCATGATCACATTCAATTACGCTTCTTTGGGTTTGATGTTATATCCTTTCTTTACTATCGCAGGATGGTCATCAAAAAGAACAAGGGGAAAGCCCCGAAGAAGCCAACCGCCAACAGAGCGCGCCAAGAACTAACAGTCAAGCCCCTCCTCAAGAAGGCTACGGGCCCCGTTGATGCTTTAGAGAAGGACAACCCTCCAAAGGACTCAAACAAGTTCCCTAACCGCTACTGCGAACTTGTTTACTCAAGGATGATTGAGCGGAATTATCACTCGGAGCCCCTTCTAATCCTACCGGCCCATCTCACGCCGATAGTGATGCCACACATTGACCGGAGGCAATGGAGGTTCCTCTTGAGGCAACCAAAGGAGGTCAATTTATCATGGGTGGTGGAGTTCTACTCCAACTACCACTCACCCCTTCTCACATCAATCTTTGTGCACCGAAAGCAAGTGTCAGTCACGGTGGAAGCCATCCAAGGAGTACTTAAGATCGGGCCATTAGCGGATGGATATGACGCCTATCAAGAAGTCTTGTCAGCATGCGACGAACGTGAGTTCGATTAGAGCGCGATCCTTCGCGTATTAGCTTTACCCGAAGCATTTTGGATTCGGGGAACCATAAAGCAAAGACCAAAGGGTTTAGATGCACGTTTCCTCACTCAAGAAGCCGCAGCATGGGCCCAAATCCTAGCTCACTACGTGCTTCCGAGCACCCATGGGTCGTCCATTACCGCCGAGCTTACCTTATTGGTATGGTGCATCCTAACCGAGAAACTGGTCGACATTTCGCATGCCATTCACCAATCCATGGGGTGTATTCATGTTAACGGAAACTTACCCTTCCCCGCTATGGTGACCGAATTAGTAGCGGCAGCCGGTGTCCACCGAGAGGCTAAGGATAGGAGGACCTCGATCCCGATCGAGGGCGATGTTATTCTAACCAAGAGGTGTCTCAAGCCTCCGGAAGTCACCAAGGACCTTGGACTGACCACCCCAACTCGCAACACCACTACCTCATCCGCACCACAAAAATCCGCCACCCAATGCCTTGAAGACCTTCACAAGAACTTGGACCGCTCTGAGAGGCATAACCAGCGCCGATATGCTCACGTGAAGAAGCTTCTAAGCATTGTCACCCCACCTATGGAGGAACCAGATATCTCCACATCCACCGCAACTTCAAGCGGAAATAGCGATGACAACGGAGATGAAGGACACTCGGGACTCGGCCACCAATTGCGCATCACCTATAGCACGGAGGACCATGCTAAGTTTTAAGTGTGGGGAGGTCGGCTGACCGATCTCCGTAGGTAACACCCGAATAATTTTTTTCTTTGAACTCTTTTGTAGTTAGGATAGGTTGCATGATTAGGTTTTCTTTGACACCATTTGCATGATAAGCTTACTTGGTTGGAACAATAAAACTCTCTCTTAGGAAACTAATACTTTGGGGCAACCTTGACATTGCCAATTTTGAATATTTTGATGCTAAACTTGCTTGAAGAATTGTATTTTGGAACATGGATTTTGAGTTAAGAACACAAGCTAGTGAGCTTTGAGCCTTGTTTTGTGGCTACATCTTATAGTCACTTAGTCTCCTTCTTGTGTGCAATTGTTTTCTCTCTATAAGTGTGATCCTTGCTTTGTTTGAGTTTATATGTCCATTATTTCTTGTATTCATGCATTTATATGATTGAGGCCATCACTTCATTAGCTCACTTACCAAATAGCCTTACCCTTTATCTTCCCTTGTTAGCCAAATTTGAGCCTACGCTTAACCCACTTGTTCTTTAAATTAGCACATTACAAGCCTAAAGCAGAAAACCATAAATATCCCTCTTTAGATCCTTGATTGGCTTAGGCGAGTGTGTGTGAGTATTATTCAAATGTGGGAATCTTGGGACATTGGGTAAATAAAAGGGTAGTTTTATATTTTTATTGAAAATATTGGGAATTGGGTACATGCTCATATATTGATCAAATGTATAGACCTTATGCATTAACGCTCTTGTATATAGAAAAAAAATGAGAAAAACAAAAAAAAAGAGAAAAAATAATATGAAAAAAAAATATATATAGAAAAAAAGAAGAAAAAAAAGGAATAAAAGGGGACAAAATGCCCCAAAGCAAAGTGTAGCTCAATAAAATCAATGCATGAGTGTTGTGAATTGGAAAAGGGATACATGAGTATGTGAAAAGTGAAGAATGGGTAGTTAGGTTAGCTTTGAAATTGTATAGGACGTCATAGGCTAAGTGGGGAGCTCAAGCTTATCAAGGATTCAAAATTTCAAGCTCACTTAGCCAAATATGCATCCTACCTTGACCCTAGCCCTATTACAACCTAAAGACAAGACCTCATGATATTTGTACACACGCATGGAATAAATGTTGATTGTTAGATGGAGGACAAATCTTGGAAAGCATGATTAGGAGAAAATTGAGAGAATCAACCCTAAACACTTGAGCGAATAGAGTGTAAACACTTCCGGTGAGGGTTCGAAGGCTCTAATTCTTGTTCCCGGCTCTCACGAGCGTTCTTCATGCAAAGTTGCGTATATTGCACTTGATGACTGAAAATTGGTAAGTCCCATGTATTGACCACTATCTTACCCTATATGCTTGCATGTATCTTAGGAAGGTTGATTTGTTCCTAACCAAGTAGATAGTAGCACTAGTCATAGTTGCATTCATGTAAGTAGGTTGCACCTCATGAGTCTTATACCTTTATGATCCTTCGGTCTTTTGCATTTCTCTAAGCATGAGGACATGCTAGAATCTAAGTGTGGGGAGGTTGATAAACCCCATTTTGAGGGTTTATCTTGTATTGATTTCAGGGGTTTTATCAATGATTCCACACGCTTTTCATATGAAAATACAAGACTTTGTGTTCTTTTCCTAATTTTTGCCTCATCGATGAAAACATGCTTATTTTGCACTAAACTAGATACATTTCTAATCTTCTCTTGGTGCCATTCGATGCCGTGACCTGTTTGTTAAGTGGTTTCAGAATATAGGGCAGGGATGAACCGGAAGAGAGAAGGAGAATGGGTGCAAAGGAAGGGAGCATGAGAAATTGAGCCTTGGGAAATTCAGCAAGGGCGCGTGCGCGTACTTGGCGCGCCCGCATGGATTGCGCAGCTAGAAGCCAAGCTACGAGCCGGCACGTGTAGCGGCTAAGCCATGACCCCCATGGGCGCGCACGCGTACGTTACGCTTCCGCTCGCATTGCAAAGTGCCCTAGTGGCGCGCACGCGTGCTTTGCGCGTGCGCGCCGATGCTCGAATATGATTTTTTAAAGAGTCAACGTGACCTGAGCGTGGAGACAGTTGGAGATCCCATCTTGGGGAAGTGCCTTGGCGGGAAGAGCTTAAGAAGACCAGGGGTTGAAGGGTTAAGGGACTTTTTGTTCATTTTAGATGGTTCTAGATATTTTTGCTAGTGGTAGTTACACTCTTGGGTAGAGAGAGAGAGATTCCAAGCTCTCATTAGGGTTCATCTTCTTCCATTTCTGAATTCTCAATCACTCTTTGGTGAGATCTATTGCAATTCTCAATTTACTTTGTTCATGTTATAAATCTTCTTCTCTAATCTCAATTAGTGCTTGTGTTCCGAGGGTTACCTGAAACTGTAGGTCAATCTCGGACGAGATCTTCTGTGCTGGTCGGAGCCGACGTGTCCTGCAGGTGGAACTGAAAGTGCTGCTGATCCTTCGTCCCCGGAGGGTGGGGGTACCTGCAAGGGACTCCGATGCTTAAGTTAGCAAGGGTATTAAGCAGGTATTGAGTAGAATCAGAGTATGAGTTATACCTGGGTGCTCTAGTGTATTTATAATGGTGAGGAGTGACCTTTCTAGAGATAAGATAGTTATCTTATCTTATCTTATCTTTATCTTTGAGTGAGGTCATCTTATCTTTAGGGAAACCGCCTTTATCTTTCTGGGCTTTGGCTGCCTTTAGATTGGGCTGTGTTCCTTCGTTTTGGGCCTGTTTTGGGCTCCTTTGGCGATTTGGCCGAGCTCTTTGAGAAGAGGTCGGGTGGTGCGCGAAATTGTGAACAATACTTTTTCACAACTCAAATAATCCCCGGTAATGGCTCCAAGAACTTGGTGCGCTCAATACCATGGCATTACACAACTTCGCACAACTAACCAGCAAATGCACTGGGTCGTCCAAGTAATAAACCTTACGTGAGTAAGGGTCGATCCCACGGAGATTGTTAGTATTGAAGCAAGCTATGGTCATCTTGTAAATCTTAGTCAGGCAAACTCAGATGTGTATGATGATGAACGAAAATAACATAGAAGATAAGGATAGAGATACTTATGTAATTCATTGGTGTAAGAGCTTCAGACAAGTGTATGAAGATGCCTTCCCTTCCGTCTCTCTGCTTTCCTAATGCCTTCATCCAATCCTCTCTTACTCCTTTCCATGGCAAGCTCGTGTAAGGTTTCACTGTTGTCAGCAGCTACCTCCCATCCGCGCAGTGAAAGCTAATGCACACACTCTGTCACAGTGCTGCCAATCACCGGTTTGGTTTCCCCCCTACCGGAATAGAATAACTCTTTTGCGTCTGTCACTAACGCCCAGTAGGTTACAGGTTTGAAGCACGTCACAGTCATTCAATCATTGAATCCTACTCAGAATACCACAGACAAGGTTAGACCTTCCGGATTCTCTTGAATGCTGCCATCAGGTCCTGCCTATACCACGAAGATTCCGAAGAATCCAAGAGATATTCACTAAGCCTCAGATGCTTGTAGAACAAGAATGGTTGTCAGTCACCTTGTTCATGGGTGAGAATGGTGATGGGCGTCAATCATCACCTTCATCATGTTGAAGAACAAGTGATATCTTGGTAAAAGAACAAGCGGAATTGAATGGAAGAACAATAGTAATTGCATTAATACTCGAGGTACAGCAGAGCTCCACACCTTAATCTATGGTGTGTAGAAACTCCACCGTTGAAAATACATAAGAACAAGGTCTAGGCATGGCCGAATGGCCAGCCTCCCAATGATCTAAGATAGCATAAAACTCAAAGATAGCTACCAAGATGTGTTTTTTAATACAATAGTAAAAGGTCCTACTTATAGAAAACTAGTACATAGATGAGTAAATGACATAAAAATCCACTTCCGGGCCCACTTGGTGTGTGCTTGGGCTGAGCAATGAAGAAATTTCGTGTAGAGACTCTCCTTGGAGTTAAACGCCAGCTTTGGTGCCAGTTTGGGCGTTTAACTCCCATTTGGGTGCCAGTTCCAGCGTTTAACGCTGGGATTTCTTGAGGTGACTTTGAACGCCGGTTTGGGCCATCAAATCTTGGGCAAAGTATGGACTATTATATATTGCTGGAAAGCCCAGGATGTCTACTTTCCAACGCCGTTGAGAGCGCGCCAATTGGGCTTCTGTAGCTCCAGAAAATCCGCTTCGAGTGCAGGGAGGTCAGAATCCAACAGCATCTGCAGTCCTTTTGAGTCTCTGGATCAGATTTTTGCTCAGGTCCCTCAATTTCAGCCAGAAAATACCTGAAATCACAGAAAAATACACAAACTCATAGTAAAGTCCAGAAAAGTGAATTTTAACTAAAAACTAATAAAAATATACTAAAAACTAACTAGATCATATCAAAAACATACTAAAAACAATGCCAAAAAGTATACGAATCATCCGCTCATCACAACACCAAACTTAAATTGTTGCTTGTCCCCAAGCAACTGAAAATCAAATAAGATAAAAGGAAGAGAATATGCAATGAATTCCAAAAACATCTGTGAAGATCAGTATTAATTAGATGAGCGGGGCTTTTAACTTTTTGCCTTTGAACAGTTTTGGCATCTCAATCTATCCTTTGAAATTCAGAATGGTTGGCTTCTTTAGGAACTTAGAATCCAGATAGTGTTAATGATTCTCCTAGTAAAGTATGATGATTCTTGAACATAGCTTTTTATTGAGTCTTGGCTGTGGCCCAAAGCACTCTGTCTCTCCAGTATTACCACCGGATACATACATGCCACAGACACATAATTGGGTGAACCTTTTCAGATTGTGACTTAGCTTTGCTAAAATCCCCAATTAGAGGTGTCCAGGGTTCTTAAGCACACTCTTATTTGCCTTGGATCACAACTCTTATTTTTTTTTTTCGTTTTCTCTCTTTTTTTTTTTTTTTTTTTTGAATAGCAATGCTTTTTCTTGCTTCAAGAATCATTTTATTGATTTTTCAGATCCTCAATAACATGTCTCCTTTTTCATCATTCTTTCAAGAGCCAACATTCATGAACCACAAATTCAAGATACATATGCACTGTTTAAGCATGCATTCAGAGAACAAAAGTGTTGCCACCACATCAAAATAATTAAACTG
The DNA here is from genome assembly GCF_014773155.1 of Arachis stenosperma. Classification (NCBI taxonomy): domain Eukaryota; kingdom Viridiplantae; phylum Streptophyta; class Magnoliopsida; order Fabales; family Fabaceae; genus Arachis; species Arachis stenosperma. Next base: position 23,917,323 of record NC_080382.1, on the reverse strand, counting down.
TTATAAAATTCAAAATTCATGCAATTCTTTTCCTTTTCAATTAAGCACGTTTTTATTTAAGAAAGGTGATGGATTCATAGGACATTCATAACTTTAAGGCATAAACATTAAGACACTAATGATCACAAGACACAAGCATGGATAACATAAAGCATAAAAATCGAAAAAACAAAGGAATAAAGAACAAGGAAATCAAGGAATGGGTCCACCTCAGTGATGGCGGCTCTTCCTTGCTTTTGAAGGTCCTATGGAGTGCTTGAGCTCCTCAATGTCTCTTCCTTGCCTTTGTTGCTCCTTTCTCATGATTCTTTGTTCTTCTCTAATTTCATGGAGGAGAATGGAGTGTTCTTGGTGCTCCACCCTTAATTGTCCCATATTGGAACTCAACTCTCCTAGGGAGGTGTTTAGTTGCCCCCAATAGTCTTGTGGAGGAAAATTCATCCCTTGAGGAATCTCAGGGATCTCATGATGAGTGGGATCTCTTGTGTACTCCATCCTTTTCTTAGTGATGGGCTTGTCCTCATTAATGGTGATGTCTCCCTCTATGTCAACTCCCACTGAATAACAGAGGTGACAAATGAGGTGAGGAAAGGCTAACCTTGCCAAGGTGGAGGTCTTGTCCGCCACCCTATAGAGTTCTTGGGCTATAACCTCATGAACCTCTATTTCTTCTCCAATCATGATGCTATGAATCATGATGGCCCGGTCTATGGTAACTTCGGACCGGTTGCTAGTGGGAATGATTGAGCGTTGTATGAACTCTAACCATCCTCTAGCCACGGGTTTGAGGTCATGCCTTCTCAATTGGACCGGCTTTCCTCTTGAATCTTGCTTCCATTGTGCGCCCTCTTCACATATGACTGTGAGGACTTGGTCCAACCTTTGATCAAAGTTGACCCTTCTAGTGTAAGGATGCTCATCTCCTTGCATCATAGGCAAGTTGAACGCCACCCTCACACTTTCCGGACTAAAATCCAAGTATTTCCCCCGAACCATAGTAAGATAATTCTTTGGATCCGGGTTCACACTTTGGTCATGGTTCTTGGTGATCCATGCATTGGCATAGAACTCTTGAACCATCAAGATTCCGACTTGTTGAATGGGGTTAGTAAGTACTTTCCAACCTCTTCTTCGGATCTCATGGCGGATCTCCGGATATTCACCCTTTTTGAGTGAAAAGGGGACTTTGGGGATCACCTTCTTCAAGGCCACAACTTCATAGAAGTGGACTTGATGCACCCTTGAGAGGAATCTATCCATCTCCCATGACTCGGAGGTGGAAGCTTTTGCCTTCCCTTTCCTCTTTTTAGAGGTGTCTCCGGCCTTGGATGCCATAAATGGTTATGAAAAAGCAACGCTTTTACCACACCAAACTTAAAATGTTTGCTCGTCCTCGAGCAAAAGAAGAAAGAAGAGAGTAGAAGAAGAAGAAATGAGGAAGAGGGAGATGGTGGTGTATTCGGCCAAGAAGGGTAAGAAAGGGTGTTTGGGTTGTGTGAAAATGAAGGGTTGGAGAAGGGTTTTTATAGGAGAGAGGGGGGTGAATGGTTCGGCCATTATGGGTGGGTTTGGGAGGGAAAGTGGTTTGAATTTGAAGGGTGAGGTTGGTGGGGATTTATGAAGGATGGATGTGAATGGTGAAGAGAAAGATGGGATTTGATAGGTGAGGGGTTTTTGGGGAAGAAGAGAGAGAGTGATGGTAGGGTCCTGTGGGGTCCACAGATCCTGTAGTGTCAAGGAAAAGGCATCCTTGCACCAAATGGCATCAAAATCCACGTTTTGAGCCTTTTCTGGCGTTAAACGCCGGGCTGGTGCCCATTCCTGGCATTTAACGCCAGGTTTTTACCCTTTACTGGCGTTTAACGCCAGTCTGGTGCCCCTTTCTGGCGTTAAACGCCCAGAATGGTGCCAGACTGGGCGTTAAACGCCCAACAGCTAGCATTACTGGCGTTTGAACGCCAGCTTCTTCTTCTCCAGGGTGTGCTGTTTTTCTTCCTGTTTTTTCATTTTGTTTTTGCTTTTTTCATTGTTTTTGTGACTTCTTATGATCATCAACCTACAAAAAAGATAAAATAACAAAAGAAAATAATTAATTATAAAACATTGGGTTGCCTCCCAACAAGCGCTTCTTTACTGTCATTAGCTTGACAGAGGACTCTCATGGAGCCTCAGAGATGCTCAGAACCGTGTTGGAACCTCCCAACACCAAACTTAGAGTTTGAATGTGGGGGTTCAACACCAAACTTAGAGTTTGGTTGTGGCCTCCCAACACCAAACTTAGAGTTTGACTGTGGGGCTCTGTTTGGCTCTGTTTTGAGAGAAGCTCTTCATGCTTCTTCTCCATGATGACAGAGGGATATCCTTGGGCCTTAAACACCAAGGATTCTTCATTCACTTGAATGATCAACTCTCCTCTATCAACATCAATCACAGCCTTTGCTGTGGCTAGGAAGGGTCTGCCAAGGATGATGGATTCATCCATGCACTTCCCCGTCTCTAGGACTATGAAGTCAGTAGGAATGTAATGGTCTTCAACCTTAACCAGAACATCCTCTATAAGTCCATAGGCTTGTTTTCTTGAGTTGTCTGCCATCTCTAGTGAGATTTTTGTAGCTTGCACCTCAAAGATCCCTAATTTCTCCATTACAGAGAGGGGCATGAGGTTTACACTTGACCCCAAGTCACACAAGGCCTTCTTGAAGGTCATGGTGCCTATGGTACAAGGTATAGAAAACTTCCCAGGATCCTGCCTCTTTTGAGGCAAATGCTGCCTAGACAAGTTATCCAGTTCTTTGGTGAGCAAAGGAGGTTCATCCTCCCAAGTCTCATTTCCAAATAACCTGTCATTCAGCTTCATGATTGCTCCAAGGTATTTAGCAACTTGCTCCTCAGTGACATACTCCTCCTCTTCAGAGGAAGAATACTCATCAGAGCTCATGAAAGGCAGTAGTAAGTCCAAGGGAATCTCTATGGTCTCAGTTTGAGCCTCAGATTCCCAAGGTTCCTCATTGGGGAACTCATTGGAGGCCAGTGGACGTCCAGTGAGGCCTTCCTCAGTGGCGTTCACTGCCTCTTCTTCCTCCCAGAATTCGGCCATATTTATGGCTTTGCACTCTCCTTTTGGATTTTCTTCAGTGTTACTTGGGAGAGTGCTTGGGGGAAGTTCAGTAATTTTCTTGCTCAGCTGACCCACTTGTCCTTCCAAATTCCTAATGGAGGATCTAGTTTTAGTCATGAAACTTTGAGTGGTTTTGATTAGATCAGAGACCATGGTTGCTAAGTCAGAGGTATTCTGCTTAGAGCTCTCTGTCTGTTGCTGAGAAGATGATGGAAAAGGTTTACCATTGTTAAACCTGTTTCTTCCACCATTATTATTGAAACCTTGTTGAGGTCTCTCTTGATTCTTCCATGAGAGATTTGGGTGATTTTTCCATGAAGAATTATAGGTGTTTCCATAGGGTTCTCCCAGGTAATTCACCTCTTCCATGGAAGGGTTCTCAGGATCATGAGCTTCTTCCTCAGATGAAGCCTCCTTAGTACTGCTTGGTGCATTTTGCATTCCAGACAGACTTTGAGAAATCAAATTGACTTGTTGAGTCAATATCTTGTTCTGAGCCAATATGGCATTCAGAGTGTCAATCTCAAGAACTCCTTTCTTCTGACTAGTCCCATTGTTCACAGGATTCCTTTCAGAAGTGTACATGAATTGGTTATTTGCAACCATTTCAATCAATTCTTGAGCTTCTGCAGGCGTCTTCTTCAGATGAAGAGATCCTCCAGCAGAGCTATCCAAAGACATCTTGGATAGTTCAGAGAGACCATCATAGAAAATACCTATGATGCTCCATTCAGAAAGCATGTCTGAGGGACATCTTCTGATTAACTGTTTGTATCTTTCCCAAGCTTCATAGAGGGATTCTCCATCCTTCTGTCTGAAGGTTTGGACTTCCACTCTAAGCTTACTCCATCTTTGTGGTGGAAAGAACTTTGCCAAGAAGGCATTGACTAGCTTTTCCCAAGAGTCCAGGCTTTCTTTAGGTTGAGAATCCAACCATATCCTAGCTCTGTCTCTTACAGCAAAAGGGAATAGCATCAGTCTGTAGACCTCAGGGTTAACCCCATTAGTCTTGACTGTGTCACAGATTTGCAAGAATTCAGCTAAGAACTGATGAGGATCTTCCATTGGAAGTCCATGAAACTTGCAATTCTGTTGCATTAGAGAAACTAATTGAGGCTTAAGCTCAAAGTTGTTTGCTCCAATGGCAGGGATAGAGATGCTTCTCCCATAGAAATCAGGAGTAGGTGCAGTAAAGTCACCAAGCACCTTCCTTGCATTGTTGGCATTGTTGTTGTTTTCGGCTGCCATTTGTTCTTCTTCCTTGAAGAATTCGGTCAGGTGCTCTAAAGAGAGTTGTGCTTTGGCTTCTCTTAGCTTTCTCTTCAAGGTCCTTTCAGGTTCAGGATCAGCCTCAACAAGAATGCCTTTGTCTCTGCTCCTGCTCATATGAAAGAGAAGAGAAACAGAAAGTGTGGAATCCTCTATGTCACAGTATAGAGATTCCTTGAGATGTCAGAGGAAAAGAGAAATAGAAAGAAGAAGGAGAAGATGAATTCGAACTTTAATTAGATAAGGTTCGAATTGTGCATTTAGAAGGAGTGGTACTCCATAAATAGAAGGATGTGGGAAGGAGGGAAGAGAATTTTCGAAAATTCATTAAAATATTTTGAAAACATTTTTGAAAAACATTAATTGATTTTCGAAAATCAAAGTGGGAAAGAAATCAAGTGATTTTTGAAAAAAGATTTTAAAATTAGAAATTAAAAAGATTTGATTGAAAACTATTTTGAAAAAGATGTGGTTAAAAAGATTTAATTGAAAAGTTATGGTTTTAAAAAGATGTGATTGAGAAGATATGATTTGAAAACAATTTTAAAAGATATGATTTGAAAACAATTTGAAAAAGATTTGATTTAAAAAATTAATGACTTGCCTAACAAGAAAAGATATGATTCAAACATAAAACCTTTCTCAACAGAAAAGGCAACAAATTTGAGATGTTCAATCAAATCATTAATTGTTAGTAAGTATCTTTTAAAAAGGAAAGAAATTGATTTTGAAAACATTTGATTGAAAAGATTTGATTTGAAAAAGATTTGATTTTGAAAAACTAAAAAAATTGATTTGAAAACAAAATCTTCCCCCTAGCACCATCCTGGCGTTAAACGCCCAGAATGGTATACATTCTGGCGTTTAACGCCCAAAATGCTACCTCTTTGGGCGTTAAACGCCCAACCAGGTGCCCTGGCTGGCGTTTAAACGCCAGTCTGCCTTCTTCACTGGGCATTTTTGAATGCTCAGCTTTTTCTGTGTAATTCCTCTGCAGTATGTTCTGAATCTTCAATTCTTTGTATCATTGACTTGAAAAGACACAAATTAAAAATATTTTTGGATTTTTAATAATCAAAATGCAAAAGGAATCAATTAACAATGCATGCAAGACACCAAACTTAGCAGTTTGTATACTACTGACACTAACAATATGAGAATGCATATGAGACACACAAAATACTTCAAGTCAATAGAATTCAAAGATCAAAACAAAGAAATATATGCATGGATTCGAAAATTATAACAAAAACATGCATTTGACACCAAACTTAGGATGAGACACTAAACTTAAGCAAGAAACATCAAATATTTTTGGTCTTTTTGATTTTGTAATTTTTTTTGTGTTTTTCGAAAATTAAATGAGAAAAAGGTATCAAAATTCTTAATGAGAATTCCAGGAATCAGTGCAGTGCTAGTCTAAGACTCCGGTCCAGAAATTAGACATGGCTTCACAGCCAGCCAAGCCTTCAAGGAAAGCTTCGGTCCAAAACACTAGACATGACCAGAGGTCAGCCAAATCTTAGCAGATCACTGCTCCAAGAGCAAAATTGATGAGAATCAACAAGCTCTTGTGGTGATAAGTTGAAACCTCGGTCCAATGAGATTAGACATGGCTTCTCAGCCAGCCAGATTTCAACAAATCATCATGAAACTCTAGAATTCATCTTCAAGAATTTCGAAAAAAATAATACCTAATCTAAGCAACAAGATGAACCGTCAGTTGTCCAGCCTAAACAATCCCGGGCAATAACACCAAAAATTTGATGTTGTTGCCGGATCTTGGCACTGATGTTACCAAAAGCTTGCTCAAAACTTGAACAATCCCCGGCAACGGCGCCAAAAACTTGGTGCGCGAAATTGTGAACAATACTTTTTCACAACTCAAATAATCCCCGGTAATGGCTCCAAGAACTTGGTGCGCTCAATACCATGGCATTACACAACTTCGCACAACTAACCAGCAAGCACACTGGGTCGTCCAAGTAATAAACCTTACGTGAGTAAGGGTCGATCCCACGGAGATTGTTAGTATTGAAGCAAGCTATGGTCATCTTGTAAATCTTAGTCAGGCAAACTCAGATGTGTATGATGATGAACGAAAATAACATAGAAGATAAGGATAGAGATACTTATGTAATTCATTGGTGTAAGAGCTTCAGACAAGTGTATGAAGATGCCTTCCCTTCCGTCTCTCTGCTTTCCTAATGCCTTCATCCAATCCTCTCTTACTCCTTTCCATGGCAAGCTCGTGTAAGGTTTCACTGTTGTCAGCAGCTACCTCCCATCCGCGCAGTGAAAGCTAATGCACACACTCTGTCACAGTGCTGCCAATCACCGGTTCGGTTCCCTCCCCTACCGGAATAGAATAACTCTTTTGCGTCTGTCACTAACGCCCAGTAGGTTACAGGTTTGAAGCACGTCACAGTCATTCAATCATTGAATCCTACTCAGAATACCACAGACAAGGTTAGACCTTCCGGATTCTCTTGAATGCTGCCATCAGGTCCTGCCTATACCACGAAGATTCCGAAGAATCCAAGAGATATTCACTAAGCCTCAGATGCTTGTAGAACAAGAATGGTTGTCAGTCACCTTGTTCATGGGTGAGAATGGTGATGGGCGTCAATCATCACCTTCATCATGTTGAAGAACAAGTGATATCTTGGTAAAAGAACAAGCGGAATTGAATGGAAGAACAATAGTAATTGCATTAATACTCGAGGTACAGCAGAGCTCCACACCTTAATCTATGGTGTGTAGAAACTCCACCGTTGAAAATACATAAGAACAAGGTCTAGGCATGGCCGAATGGCCAGCCTCCCAATGATCTAAGATAGCATAAAACTCAAAGATAGCTACCAAGATGTGTTTTTTAATACAATAGTAAAAGGTCCTACTTATAGAAAACTAGTACATAGATGAGTAAATGACATAAAAATCCACTTCCGGGCCCACTTGGTGTGTGCTTGGGCTGAGCAATGAAGAAATTTCGTGTAGAGACTCTCCTTGGAGTTAAACGCCAGCTTTGGTGCCAGTTTGGGCGTTTAACTCCCATTTGGGTGCCAGTTCCAGCGTTTAACGCTGGGATTTCTTGAGGTGACTTTGAACGCCGGTTTGGGCCATCAAATCTTGGGCAAAGTATGGACTATATATTGCTGGAAAGCCCAGGATGTCTACTTTCCAACGCCGTTGAGAGCGCGCCAATTGGGCTTCTGTAGCTCCAGAAAATCCACTTCGAGTGCAGGGAGGTCAGAATCCAACAGCATCTGCAGTCCTTTTGACTCTCTGGATCAGATTTTTGCTCAGGTCCCTCAATTTCAGCCAGAAAATACCTGAAATCACAGAAAAACACACAAACTCATAGTAAAGTCCAGAAAAGTGAATTTTAACTAAAAACTAATAAAAATATACTAAAAACTAACTAGATCATATCAAAAACATACTAAAAACAATGCCAAAAAGTATACGAATCATCCGCTCATCATCGGGCATTGGCCGAGCTCTTTGAGAAGAGGTCGGATATTGGCCGAGCTCTTTGAGAAGAGGTCGGATAGTCTGACCTGAAGAGGTCGGTCGGCTTGTCGCTAAACATCCCGGGTCGGACAGCTTGACCCAGGGTATGAACAGTTCCCCTGCTTGAGTTCGATCTTTCCGTGAGATCGTGCTTTTCAGAGCTTTGTCGACCTTTGTCGTGATCGGGCGGTGAATTTGGTTTTCACCTTGCCGACCTGTCGTGATCGGATGTCTTGGTAGGAAAATTTTTAGGGAATCTGCGAACTTTTAAACATTAAAATGAAGATATGAATAAGAATGTGTACATGTTAGTGCTTACCCTTCTAGGTCGGGCAACCTTTTAGATCTTGGCCTGGCGCCTTTTGCAGGTATGCCATGACCTTGGTAGCTCTCACCCCTTGAGGTCGGACACTTTGTGGTGACCTTTTCCCAGTACTTCTGTGACTTGGCAGGATCCTTTCCAATTAGCTGCTAGCTTTCCCTCTCTTGGTCGACTTGTTCCGATATCATTTAGGATGAGCTTTTTCGTTGTAGAGGATCGTTTTGGGAGATCATTCTTCGACTTCTACCGGTATCATTGCCTCCATTCCATAATCCAATCGGAAAAGTGATTCCTTTGTGGTGGAATGTGGAGTTATCCGATATGCCCATAGGACTTGTGGGAGCTCTTCAGCCCAAGCTCCCTTTGCGTCCTGTAGCCTCCATTTTAACTCGGCTAGTACGACCTTATTGGCAGCTTCTGTTTGTCCATTAGCCTGTGGGTGTTCTACAGATGTGAATTGGTGCTTTATTTTCAAGTCGGCTACCAACTTTCTAAAGCTTGTGTCTGTGAATTGAGTGTCATTGTCTGTGGTAATGGAGTAAGGAACCCCACACCTTGTAACAATGTTTCTGTACAAGAATTTCTTACTTCTTTGAGCAGTGGCATTAGCTAGGGGCTCTGCCTCAATCCATTTTGTGAAGTAATCCACCCCTATAATGAGGAACATGACTTGTCCCGATCCTTGGGGAAGGGGTCCGAGGAGGTTAAGTCCCCATTCTGCGAACCGCCAAGGTGATGTTACATTGATGAGCTCCTTTGTTGGGGCAATGTAGAAGTTAGCATGCTTTTGATGTAAAGGGTGCCCCTGGACTTTCGTGTGAGTCCTGGGGTTTCCCTTTTACTGTTGTATCTAACACTTGATGTTTTGCTGTTATTGTCCGAGTTGTTTCCTTATTTGCCCGAGTTGTTTGGTAATAACCCCATGGTTGACCTATGTCTTCTTGAAAAAATATTGCTGAGATGTCTACTAAGATCCCGGACGGCATGTCTGATTGACTGGATTCCATAGTTTTAATGCGTGTTACTGTGGCTGACCCTGAGTACTGTGTGCGACTTAGGAGGTTCCGTAGAATTTGTAAGGATAGGGATGAGGAGAAGAATTATGAGCTGGTGTCGCCGGACTCTGAGGAGAGGGTTTGTTTTTCTTCCTTGTTGTGGTCTTGTGATGTAGCCTGGATGAGGCTTCTATTATTGCCCCCTGGTTTGGTGTGGGTTAGTTTTGAAAATGCATTAGCTCGGGCGTTCTGCTCCCGAGGTATGTATCGGACTTCATATTCTCTGAATTGTCTGAGCTGTTGGTGCTGGCTGATTTTGAGAGTGCATCAGCTCGGGCATTCTGCTCTCGAGGTATGTGTTGGACTTTATTTTCCCCGAAATGTCCGAGTTGTTTTCTGTTTTTGTCCAGAGTCCCCCGAATTGTCCGAGCTGTTCTCTGGTTTTGTTCAGGGTCCCCCGAATTGTCGGCTTCTCTGATCGCTTTTTATAATTACACCTGCACCACTCCCGATTTTGTTTGAAGAGTCATCCATGTAGAGATTCCATTTTGTAGGAGTTCCTGAGATGTCAGTGTACTCTGTAATGAAGTCGGCCAGATACTGTGATTTGATGGCTGTCCAAGCTTCATGTCGAAGATCGAATTCGGATAATTTGATTGCCCACTGTAGGATTCTTCCAGCTAAGTCTGTTTTCTGTAGGATGCTTTTTATAGGCTGGTTGGTCCGAACTCTAATAGTGTGAGCCTAAAAATATGGGCGGAGTTGTCGAGAAGAGAGTATGAGGGCGTAGGCGAACTTTTCTATCTTTTGATAGTTTAGTTCGGCCCCTTGTAGAGCCTTGATGATGAAGTAGACGGGTTGTTGCCCACTTTTGTCTTCTCTAACTAGTGCTGTGGCTATTGCCCGACTTCCCACTGCGAGGTATAATATGAGTTCTTCACTTTTCCATGGTCTGGTAAGAATGGGTGGTTGCCCCAAGAAGTTTTGAAATCTCGGAAGGCTTGTTTGCCCTCCGTTTGTCCTTTTCAAACCTCTCTGCCTTCCTTAATATACCTCTTTGAGGTGTCTTTGGCGAGATGACTTAGAGATCCTTCCTCCTGTGAATCCTCCATGAACATGTCTCTCTGGGGTGTGAGGTGGACGTTCAACTCGTCCGACCTCTTTGGTGTGAGACATTCGACTTGTCCGACCTCTTTGGTGTGAGGTAGACCTTCAACTTGTCCGACCTCTTTGGTGTGAGGTGGACCGACCTCTTTGGTGTGAGGTGGACCTTCAACTTTGCCCGCCCTCTTTGGTGTGAGGTGGACCTTCAACTCGTCCGACCTCTTTGGTGTGAGGTGGACCTTCAACGCGTCCGACCTCTTCGGTGTGAGGTGGGCCTTCAACGCGTCCGACCTCTTCGGTGTGAGGTGGGCCTTCAACGCGTCCGACCTCTTTGGTGTGAGGTGGACCTTCAACGCGTCTGACCTCTTTGGTGTGAGATGGGCCTTCAATGCGTCCGACCTCTTCGGTGTGTGGACGTTCAACTCGTCCGACCTCTTTGGCGTGAGGTGGACCTTCAGCTTGTCAGACCACTTTGGTGTGAAGTCTGACCTTCGACTTGTCCGACCTCTTTGGCCTTTCTGCTTTTGATTGGGCGAGGTGGTGAGATCTTCTCAGTGTTGCGTATTTCTCGTTAAACATCCACAAGAGATAGGTTTCTCAGTTGGTTGGTCTTCTTTCTTCCTGGTTTCTTCATCCTCGTCCTGTGGTGGATTAGGAAAATCTGATTTTTGAGCTCTCTCCTAGTCGAGAGTTCTCCTCCATGTTGATGTATTTATCTGCCCGTTCCTGTACCTCGTTCCAAGATGTTTGGGTGCTTCTTGAATATTGAGTGGCTAAAAGGTCCTTCTCGTAGACCATTGATGAGACCCCTGATAGCTGCTTCTGTTGGCAGACTTTGTGTATCCAGACATGTTTTGTTGAATCTTTCCATGTAGTTACGAAGTTTCTCCCAATCTCCTTGCTTGATCCCTAATAGGCTCGGTGCATGTTTCGCTTTGTCCTTCTGGATGGAAAATAACGGATTGCATCTGAGGCCTCCGTCAGATACATCCTGCTTCTGAAATTGCTAAGATGATAGCTTGGATCTGATGTGCCGTCGTACGGAGTCATGTTGGGAGCTTTGAAGTCCTTTGGGACCTTTAGCTTTCATGATCTCTTTGGTGAATGGGTCTTGATCTTTGTGGGGGCTATCTTCGTGACTGGATCGAGCCGTCTTGGTTTTGAGATCGGCTTCGAGTTTTAAGAGCTTATCTTTTAACTCTCGGCGTCGCCTAGTTTCCCTTTGGAGGTCCTTCTTGGCTTCCCGTTGATGCTCGGCTTCTTTTTCGAGTTGTTGGAGGCGGTTTTGTTGAGCTTGTAGTGCTTCCATGATTTCTGTGTTTGGAGTTTACTTATCTCCCCCGTTTTGGGGTGTGCTTTTGGGGGTGGCATCCGCGTTTTTATGCGGCGTCCTATTTTCTGGATCAGAATCGTGGTCGTTGTCATGGATGTCCGCCATGGTGATGGGATGACTTCCAGGGTCCCCGGCAACGGCGCCAATGTTCCGAGGGTTACCTGAAACTGTAGGTCGATCTCGGACGAGATCTTCTGTGCTGGTCGGAGCCGACGTGTCCTGCAGGTGGAACTGAAAGTGCTGCTGATCCTTCGTCCCCGGAGGGTGGGGGGTACCTGCAAGGGACTCCGATGCTTAAGTTAGCAAGGGTATTAAGCAGGTATTGAGTAGAATCAGAGTATGAGTTATACCTGGGTGCTCCAGTGTATTTATAATGGTAAGGAGTGGCCTTTCTAGAGATAAGATAGTTATCTTATCTTATCTTATCTTTATCTTTGAGTGAGGTCATCTTATCTTTAGGGGAACCGCCTTTATCTTTCTGGACTTTGGCTGCCTTTAGATTCGGCTCCTTTGGCGATTTGGCCGAGCTCTTTGAGAAGAGGTCGGGCATTGGCCGAGCTCTTTGAGAAGAGGTCGGATATTGGCCGAGCTCTTTGAGAAGAGGTCGGATAGTCTGACCTAAAGAGGTCGGTCGGCTTGTCGCTAAACATCCCGGGTCGGACAGCTTGACCCAGGGTATGAACAGCTTGTGGTGCACGAAATTGTGATCACTACTTTTCACAACTCAAATAATCCCTGGTAATGAATCCAAAAACTTGGTGCTCAATACCATGGTATAAACACAACTTCGCACAACTAACCAGCAAGTGCACTGGGTCGTCCGAGTAATAAACCTTACGCGAGTAAGGGTCGATCCCACGGAGATTGTTGGTATGAAGCAAGCTATGGTCACCTTGTAAATCTCAGTCAGGCAGATTCAAATGGTTATGGATGATATATGAATAAAGCATAAAGATAGAGATAGAGATACTTATGTAATTCATTGGTGAGAATTTCAGATAAGCGTATGGAGATGCTTTGTCCCTTCCGTCTCTCTGCTTTCCTACTGTCTTCATCCAATCCTTCTTACTCCTTTCCATGGCAAGCTGTATGTAGGGTTTCACCGTTGTCAGTGGCTACCTCCCATCCTCTCAGTGAAAATGTTCAACACACCCTGTCACGGCACGGCTAATCATCTGTCGGTTCTCAATCAGGTTGGAATAGAATCCATTGATTCTTTTGCGTCTGTCACTAACGCCCAGCCTTCAGGAGTTTGAAGCTCGTCACAGTCATTCAATCATTGAATCCTACTCAGAATACCACAGACAAGGTTTAGATCTTCCGGATTCTCTTGAATGCCGCCATCAATTCTAGCTTATACCACGAAGATTCCGATTAAGGAATCCAAGAGATAAACATTCAAGCCTTGTTTGCTTGTAGAACGGGAGTGGTTGTCAGGCACGTGTTCATAAGTGAGAATGATGATGAGCGTCACATAATCATCACATTCATCAAGTTCTTGAGTGCGAATGAATATCTTGGAATAAGAACAACCTGAATTGAATAGAAGAACAATAGTAATTGCATTAATACTCGAGGTACAGCAGAGCTCCACACCTTAATCTATGGTGTGTAGAAACTCCACCGTTGAAAATACATAAGAACAAGGTCTAGGCATGGCCGAATGGCCAGCCTCCCAATGATCTAAGAACTAGATATCCAAAGATGATCTAAAGATCTAAAATGATCCCCAGATGAAAAATACAATAGCAAAAGGTCTTATTTATAAAGAACTAGTAGCCTAAGGTTTACAGAAATGAGTAAATGACAGAAAAATCTACTTCCGGTCCCACTTGGTGTGTGCTTGGGCTGAGCATAGAAGCATTTTCGTGTAGAGACTCTTCTTGGAGTTAAACGCCAGCTTTTGTGCTAGTTTGGGCGTTTAACTCCCATTCTTGTGCCAGTTCCGGCGTTTAACGCCGGACATTCTTGAGCTGATTTGAAACGCCGGTTTGGGCCATCAAATCTTAGGCAAAGTATGGACTATTATACATTTCTGGAAAGCCCAGGATGTCTACTTTCCAACGCCGTTGAGAGCGCGCCAATTGGACTTCTGTAGCTCCAGAAAATCTACTTCAAGTGCAGGGAAGTCAGAATCCAATAGCATCTGCAGTCCTTTTCAGTCTCTGAATCAGATTTTTGCTCAAGTCCCTCAATTTCAGCCAGAAAATACCTGAAATCACAGAAAAATACACAAACTCATAGTAAAGTCCAGAAAAGTGAATTTTAACTAAAAACTAATAAAAATATAATGAAAACTAACTAAAACATACTAAAAACATACTAAAAACAATGCCAAAAAGCGTACAAATTATCCGCTCATCACAACACCAAACTTAAATTGTTGCTTGTCCCCAAGCAACTGAAAATCAAATAAGATAAAGAGAAGAGAATATGCAATGAATTCCAAAAACATCTATGAAGATCAGTATTAATTAGATGAGCGGGGCTTTTAGTTTTTTGGCTCTGAATAGTTTTGGCATCTCACTCTATCCTTTGAAATTCAGAATGATTGGCTTCTATAGAAACTCAGAATCCAGATAGTGTTATTGATTCTCCTAGTTAAGTATGATGATTCTTGAACACAGCTACTTTATGAGTCTTGGCCGTGGCCCAAAGCACTCTGTCTTCCAGTATTACCACCGGATACATACATGCCACAGACACATAATTGGGTGAACCTTTTTAGATTGTGACTTAGCTTTGCTAGAGTCCCCAATTAGAGGTGTCCAGGGTTCTTAAGCACACTCTTTTTGCCTTGGATCACAACTTTATTTCTTTCTTTTTCTCTTTTTTTTTCGTTTTTTTCTCTCTTTTTTTTCGCTTCTCTTTTTTTTTTGTATTCACTGCTTTTTCTTGCTTCAAGAATCATTTTTATGATTTTTCAGATCCTCAGTAACATGTCTCCTTTTTCATCATTCTTTCAAGAGCCAACATTCATGAACCACAAATTCAAAAGACATATGCACTGTTTAAGCATGCATTCAGAAAATAAAAGTATTGCCACCACATCAAAATAATTAATCTGTTATAAAATTTAAAATTCATACAATTCTTCTCTTTTTCAATTAAGAACATTTTTCATTTAAGAAAGGTGATGGATTCATAGGACATTCATAACTTTAAGGCATAGACACTAAGACACTAATGATCACAAGACACAAACATAGATAAACATAAGCATAAAATTCGAAAAACAAGAAAGTAAAGAACAAGGAAATTAAAGAACGGGTCCACCTTAGTGATGGCGGCTTGTTCTTCCTCTTGAAGATCTTATGGAGTGCTTGAGCTCCTCAATGTCTCTTCCTTGCCTTTGTTGCTCCTCTCTCATGATTCTTTGATCTTCTCTAATTTCATGGAGGAGGATGGAATGTTCTTGGTGCTCCACCCTTAGTTGTCCCATGTTGGAACTCAATTCTCCTAGGGAGGTGTTGATTTGCTCCCAATAGTTTTGTGGAGGAAAGTGCATCCCTTGAGGCATCTCAGGAATTTCATGATGAGTGGGATCTCTTGTTTGCTCCATCCTTTTCTTAGTGATGGGCTTGTCCTCATCAATGAGGATGTCTCCCTCTATGTCAACTCCAACTGAATAACAGAGGTGACAAATGAGATGAGGAAAGGCTAACCTTGCCAAGGTAGAGGACTTGTCCGCCACCTTATAAAGTTCTTGGGCTATAACCTCATGAACTTCTACTTCTTCTCCAATCATGATACTATGAATCATGATGGCCCGGTCTAGAGTACCTTCGGACCGGTTGCTAGTGGGAATGATTGAGCGTTGGATAAACTCCAACCATCCCCTAGCCACGGGCTTGAGGTCATGCCTTCTTAATTGGACCGGCTTCCCTCTTGAATCTCTCTTCCATTGGGCGCCCTCTTCATAAATGACTGTGAGGACTTGGTCCAACCTTTGATCAAAGTTGACCCTTCTAGTGTAAGGGTGTTCATCTCCTTGCATCATGGGCAAGTTGAATGCCAACCTTACATTTTCCGGACTAAAATCTAAGTATTTTCCCCGAACCATTGTAAGCCAATTCTTTGGGTCCGGGTTCACACTTTGATCATGGTTCTTGGTGATCCATGCATTGGCATAGAACTCTTGAACCATTAAGATTCCGACTTGTTGAATAGGGTTGGTAAGAACTTTCCAACCTCTCCTTTGGATCTCATGTCGGATCTCCGGATATTCACTCTTTTTGAGTTTGAAAGGGACCTCGGGGATCACCTTCTTCAAGGCCACAACTTCATAGAAGTGGTCTTGATTCACCCTTGAGATGAATCTCTCCATCTTCCATGACTCGGAGGTGAAAGCTTTTGCCTTCCCTTTTCTCTTTCTAGAGGTTTCTCCGGCCTTGGATGCCATAAATGGTTATGGAAAAACAAAAAGCAATGCTTTTACCACACCAAACTTAAAAGGTTTGCTCGTCCTCGAGCAAAAAAAGAAAGAAGAGAGTAGAAGAAGAAGAAATAGAGGAGATGGAGGTGGCTTTGTGGTTCGGCCAAAGGGAGAGAAGTAGTGTTTAGGTTGTGTGAAAATGAAGGAGTGAAGATGGGTTTATATAGGGGTGGAGAGAGGGGTAGGGTTCGGTTATGGGAGGGTGGGTTTGGGAGGGAAAGTGGTTTGAATTTGAATGGTGAGGTAGGTGAGGTTTTATGAAGGATGGATGTGAGTGGTGAAGAGAAAGATGGGATTTGATAGGTGAGGGGTTTTTGGGGAAGAGGTGTTGAGGTGATTGGTGAATGGGTGAAGAAGAAGAGAGAGGGTGGTGGGGTAGGTGGGGATCCTGTGGGGTCCACAGATCCTGAGGTGTCAAGGAAAAGTCATCCCTGCACCAAGTGGCGAGCAAAATTGCTCTCTGTGCCAATTCTGGCGTTAAACGCCGGGCTGGTGCCCATTTTTGGCGTTTAACGCCAACTTCGTGCCCTTTCCTGGCATTTAACGCCAGTCTGGTGCCCCTTTCTGGCGTTAAACGCTCAGAATGGTGCCAGACTGGGCGTTAAATGCCCATTTGCTAGCTTCACTGGCGTTTAAACGCCAGCAAGTTCTCCTCCAGGGTATGCTGTTTTTCTTTCTGATTTTCATTCTGTTTTTGCTTTTTCAATTGATTTTGTGACTTCTCATGATTATCAACCTACAGAAAACATAAAATAACAAAGGAAAATAGATTAAACATAACATTGGGTTGCCTCCCAACAAGCGCTTCTTTAATGTCAGTAGCTTGACAGTGGGCTCTCATGGAGCCTCACAAATGCTCAGAGCAATGTTGGAACCTCCCAACACCAAACTTAGAGTTTGAATGTGGGGGTTCAACACCAAACTTAGAATTTGGTTGTGGCCTCCCAGCACCAAACTTAGAGTTTGACTGTGGGGGCTCTGTTTGGCTCTGTTTTGAGAGAAGCTCTTCATGCTTCCTCTCCATGGTGACAGAGGGATATCCTTGAGCCTTAAACACAAAGGATTCTTCATTCACTTGAATGATCAATTCTCCTCTGTCCACATCAATCACAGCCTTTGCTGTGGCTAGGAAGGGTCTGCCAAGGATGATGGATTCATCCATGCACTTTCCAGTCTCTAGGACTATGAAATCAGCAGGAATGTAATTGTCTTCAATCTTTACCAGAACATCCTCTACAAGTCCATAAGCTTGTTTTCTTGAATTGTCTGCCATCTCTAGTGAGATTCTTGCAGCTTGTACCTCAAAGATCCCTAGCTTCTCCATTACAGAGAGAGGCATGAGGTTTACACTTGACCCTAAGTCACACAGAGCCTTCTTAAAGGTCATGGTGCCTATGGTACAAGGTATTGAAAACTTCCCAGGATCTTGTCTCTTTTGAGGTAATCTCTGCCTAGACAAGTCATCCAGTTCTTTGGTGAGCAAAGGGGGTTCATCCTCCCAAGTCTCATGACCAAATAACTTGTCATTTAGCTTCATGATTGCTCCAAGGTACTTGGCAACTTGCTCTTCAGTGACATATTCATCCTCTTCAGAGGAAGAATACTCATCAGAGCTCATGAATGGCAGAAGTAAGTCCAATGGAATCTCTATGGTCTCATTTTGAGCCTCAGATTCCCATGGTTCCTCATTAGGGAACTCATTGGAGGCCAGTGGACGTCCATTGAGGTCTTCCTCAGTGGCGTTCACTGCCTCTTCCTCCTCTCCAAATTCGGCCATGTTGATGGCCTTGCACTCTCCTTTTGGATTTTTTTCTGTATTGCTTGGAAGAGTACTAGGAGGGAGTTCAGTAATTTTTTTGCTCAGCTGACCCACTTGTGCCTCCAAGTTTCTAATGGAGGACCTTGTTTCAGTCATGAAACTTTGAGTGGTTTTGATTAGATCAGAGACCATGGTTGCTAAGTCAGATTGGCTCTGCTTAGAATTCTCTGTCTGTTGTTGAGAAGATGATGGAAAAGGCTTGCCATTGTTAAACCTGCTTCTTCCACCATTATTATTGTTGAAACCTTGTTGAGGTCTCTGTTGATCCTTCCATGAGAGATTTGGATGATTTCTCCATGAAGAATTATAGGTGTTTCCATAGGGTTCTCCTATGTAATTCACCTCTTCCATTGAAGGGTTCTTAGGATCATAAGCTTCTTCTTCAGATGAAGCATCCTTAGTACTGTTTGGTGCATTTTGCATTCCAGATAGACTTTGAGAAATCAAATTGACTTGCTGAGTCAATATTTTGTTCTGAGCCAATATGGCATTCAGGGTATCAATCTCAAGAACTCCTTTCTTCTTATTTGTCCCATTGTTCACAGGATTCCTTTCAGAAGTATACATGAATTGGTTATTTGCAACCATTTCAATTAGTTCTTGAGCTTCTGTAGGCGTCTTCTTCAGATGAAGAGATCCTCCAGCAGAGCTATCCAAAGACATCTTGGATAGTTCAGACAGACCATCATAGAAGATACCTATGATGCTCCATTCAAAAAGCATGTCAGAGGGACACTTTCTGATCAATTGTTTGTATCTTTTTCAAGCTTCATAGAGGGATTCTCCTGCCTTCTGTCTGAAGGTTTGGACTTCCACTCTAAGCTTACTCAATTTTTGAGGTGGAAAGAACTTTGCCAAGAAGGCATTGACTAGCTTTTTCCAAGAATTCAGGCTTTCTTTAGGTTGTGAGTCCAACCATATCCTAGCTCTGTCTCTTACAGCAAAAGGGAATAGCATAAGTCTGTAGACCTCAGGGTCAACCCCATTAGTCTTGACAGTGTCACAGATTTGCAAGAATTCAGCTAAGAACTTATGAGGATCTTCCAAGGGAAGTCCATGGAACTTGCAATTCTGTTGCATTAGAGAAACTAATTGAGGCTTAAGCTCAAAGTTGTTTGCTCCAATGGCAGGGATAGAGATGCTTCTCCCATAGAAGTCGGGAGTAGGTGCAGTAAAGTCACCCAGCACCTTCCTTGCGTTGTTGGCATTGTTGTTGTTTTCGGCTGCCATGGGTTCTTCTTCTTTGAAGATTTCTGTTAGGTCCTCTATAGAGAGTTGTGCCTTAGCTTCTCTTAGCTTTCGCTTCAAGGTCCTTTCAGGTTCAGGGTCAGCCTCAACAAGAATGCTTTTGTCTTTGCTCCTGCTTATATGAAAGAGAAGAGAACAAGAAAATATGGAATCCTCTATGTCACAGTATAGAGATTCCTTGAGGTGTCAGAGGAAAAGAAAAGTAGAAGGAAGGAGTAGAGAATTCGAACTTATCAAGAGAGATGGAGTTCAAATTGTGCATTGAGGAATAGTGTTAGTCCATAAATAGAAGGATGTGAGAAGAGGGGAAGAGATTTTCGAAAATTAAGTAAAAGATTTTAAAAACTTTTTGAAAAATACTAATTGATTTTCGAAAACTAAGAGTGGAAAAGAAATCAAGTGATTTTTGAAAAAGATCTTGAAATTAGAAATCAAAAAGATATGATTGAAAACTATTTTGAAAAATATATGATTAAGAAGATATGATTGAAAAGTTATGGTTTTAAAAAGATGTGATTGAGAAGATATGATTTGAAAAACAATTTAAAAAGATTTGATTTTAAAAATTAATGACTTGGCTAACAAGAAAAGATATTATTCAAACATTAAACCTTTCTCAACAGAAAAAGCAACATACTTGAAATGTTGAATCAAATCATTAATTGTTAGCAAGTATCTTTGAAAATGGAAAGAAATTGATTTTGAAAAAGATTTGATTGAAAAGATTTGATTTGAAAAAGATTTGATTTTGAAAAATTTTGAAAACTTGAAAAAAATTTGATTTGAAAACAAAATCTTCCCTCTTGTGCCATCCTGGCGTTAAACGCCCAGAATGGTGCACATTCTGGTGTTTAACGCCCAAAGCACTACCCTTTTGGGCGTTAAACGCCCAGCCAGGCACCCTAGCTGGCGTTTAAATGCCAGTCTGCCTTCTTCACTGGGCATTTTGAACGCCCAGCCTTTTTCTTTGTATTTCCTTTGCTGTATGTTCTGAATCTTCAATTCTCTGTATTATTGACTTGAAAAGACACAAATTAAAATTTTTTTGGATTTTTGATGATGAGGAATAATCAAAATACAACTAAGATTAAATAACAATGCATGCAAGACACCAAACTTAGCAGTTTGTATACTACTGACACTAACAAAATGAGAATGCATATAACAAACAACAAAAATACTCAAGTCAAGAGAATTTAAAGATCAAAGCAAGGAAATCATCAAGAACATCTTGAAGATCAATGAAGACACATGAATGAATGCAAAAAAATACAAGAAGAATAGAAACATGCAATTGACACCAAACTTAACATGAGACACTAGACTCAAACAAGAAATATTTTTGGTTTTTTTTTTTATTTTGTAATTTTTTTTGGTTTTTTTTTTTTTGATTTTGTAATTTTTTTTTGAACTTTTTCGAAAATTAAGTGGAAAAGAAAATAAAGGTATCAAAATTCTTAATGAGAATTCCAGGAATCATACAATGTTAGTCTAAAGCTTTAGTCTAATTAGACATGGCTAGCCAAGCTTCAGCAGGACATTGCATTCAAGAGCTAAATTGATGAGAATCAATCAGCTTTGGTGATGATAGGAACATCACCTTGAAACACTAGAATTCATTCTTAAGAATTCTGAAAATTACCTAATCTAAGCAACAAGATGAACCGTCAGTTGTCCATACTCGAAACAATCCCCGGCAACGGCGCTAAAAACTTGGTGCACGAAATTGTGATCACTACTTTTCACAACTCAAATAATCCCCGGTAATGAATCCAAAAACTTGGTGCTCAATACCATGGTATAAACACAACTTCGCACAACTAACCAGCAAGTGCACTGGGTCGTCCAAGTAATAAACCTTACGCGAGTAAGGGTCGATCCCACGGAGATTGTTGGTATGAAGCAAGCTATGGTCACCTTGTAAATCTCAGTCAGGCAGATTCAAATGGTTATGGTTGATATATGAATAAAGCATAAAGATAGAGATAGAGATACTTATGTAATTCATTGGTGAGAATTTCAGATAAGCATATGGAGATGCTTTGTCCCTTCCGTCTCTCTGCTTTCCTACTGTCTTCATCCAATCCTTCTTACTCCTTTCCATGGCAAGCTGTATGTAGGGTTTCACCGTTGTCAGTGGCTACCTCTCATCCTCTCAGTGAAAATGTTCAACGCACCCTGTCACGGCACGGCTAATCATCTGTCGGTTCTCAATCAGGTTGGAATAGAATCCATTGATTCTTTTGCGTCTGTCACTAACGCCCAGCCTTCAGGAGTTTGAAGCTCGTCACAGTCATTCAATCATTGAATCCTACTCAGAATACCACAGACAAGGTTTAGACCTTCCGGATTCTCTTGAATGCCGCCATCAATTCTAGCTTATACCACGAAGATTCCGATTAAGGAATCCAAGAGATAAACATTCAAGCCTTGTTTGCTTGTAGAACGGGAGTGGTTGTCAGGCACGCGTTCATAAGTGAGAATGATGATGAGCGTCACATAATCATCACATTCATCAAGTTCTTGAGTGCGAATGAATATCTTGGAATAAGAACAAGCTGAATTGAATAGAAAAATAATAGTAATTGCATTAATACTCGAGGTACAGCAGAGCTCCACACCTTAATCTATGGTGTGTAGAAACTCCACCATTGAAAATACATAAGAACAAGGTCTAGGCATGGCCGAATGGCCAGCCTCCCAATGATCTAAGAACTAGATATCCAAAGATGATCTAAAGATCTAAAACGATCCCCAGATGAAAAATACAATAGCAAAAGGTCTTATTTATAAAGAACTAGTAGCCTAAGGTTTACAGAAATGAGTAAATGACAGAAAAATCTACTTCCGGACCCACTTGGTGTGTGCTTGGGCTGAGCATTGAAGCATTTTCGTGTAGAGACTCTTCTTGGAGTTAAACGCCAGCTTTTGTGCCAGTTTGGGCGTTTAACTCCCATTCTTGTGCCAGTTCCGGCGTTTAACGCCGGGCATTCTTGAGCTGATTTGGAACGCCTGTTTGGGCCATCAAATCTTGAGCAAAGTATGAACTATTATCCATTGCTGGAGCCCAGGATGTCTACTTTCCAACGCCGTTGAGAGCGCACCAATTGGGCTTCTGTAGCTCCAGAAAATCCACTTCGAGTGCAGGGAGGTCAGAATCCAACAGCATCTGCAGTCCTTTTCAGTCTCTGAATCAGATTTTTGCTCAAGTCCCTCAATTTCAGCCAGAAAATACATGAAATCATAGAAAAACACACAAACTCATAGTAAAGTCCAGAAAAGTGAATTTTAACTAAAAACTAATAAAAATATAATGAAAACTAACTAAAACATACTAAAAACATACTAAAAACAATGCCAAAAAGCGTACAAATTATCCGCTCATCAGCTTGTAATTGCTCAATTCTCATAGATCTTAGATTCAACTTTGTAGTTTTAGATTCTATCAATTTCTTGAGAAGTTCATTTCCATTGTTGTTCTTTGTTGATTGTTGTTAATTTCTTGTGTTGAAGCACTTTTAATTCTAATTTCTTCTCATTCTTACTATGCCTTTCATCCTTGCTCATCAATTGTTTGATAAAATGCCAACACTAGTTATGGAGTAAAAGTTTCTTACTTGGCATAGGGTATGGACCATTAGAAAGAGTTGAATAGTTTATGTCAATTGTTGATTTGGAATTAGAAATTGCTAGTTGACTTGGAGTGCACTAAAGCTAGATTTCCCTAAGGTAAAACTAGGACTTGTGACTCAAGTTAGTTACTCTCATTTGACTTTCCTCTATACCTTGGGGTTAACTAAATGAAGCAAGGCCTAATTGTTATCATCATTGAAGAAGCTATAATGATAGAATTTCTAATGCCGACCCTAGGCCAAGTCTTCTAAAATTGATTGTTTGTCATCTATTTTGCTAAACCCTCAAGGAATCATAACAAGGCTTCCTAATCAATAAGATGCATTCTCTAGCAATTCCAAGGGAGGACGACTCGGGAGACTAGTACTCTCGGTTATAGATTGTAGGATTGTTTGATGCGAAGTTTGAATGTCGATTAGACTATACTCACGATTATATCCATTATTGAATTCTATATCGGCATGATAAATTTCGTTTATCAGTTGCTGCCTCCAAAGGATGCCCCAGGACTTTGGTTTGAGTCTTGGGGTTTTCCTTTTCGTGGTTTCATCTTCTGAGAAGTGTTGACCGAGTTGTTTTTTCCCTTTGTCTGAGATGTTTGTAGTAACCTTATTTTCTTTTCTTACTTGTAGGATTAGTTGGCCTCATGTCTTCTCGCAATAATATTGTAGAGATGTCGTCCAGAGTTCTCGAGGGGATGTCCGATTGGCTGGACTCCCTTGTTTTGTTGTGTGTTTCTGTTGTAGATGCAGAGTTTTGCATAGAACTGAGGAAGCGCCATAGGGTTTGTGAACAATGCCCATGAGGAAGATTACGAGCTTGTTGCCCTTGATTTTGACGAGAGAGTTTGCTTTCCGACTTCTGTTGAGGGAGAGCGTCCCTTCTTTTATGCTTACGAATACTTTTTTAGTCAATTGAACGTTTCTTTTCCTTTTACTGTTTTTGAAACCGACCTGTTGTGGTCGTGTAACATTGCTTCGTCCCAGCTTCACCCGAATTCCTGGGGTTTTATTAAAATTTTTCAGCTTCTTTGCCAGGAGTTGGACATAACACCTTCTGAAACTCTTTTCCTTTATCTTTTTGTCTCGGCCAAACCCGAAGGTTCCTCCAAAAAGAAAGCTTCCTGGGTTTCTTTCAGATCGGCCCAGGGGCATAAAGTTTTTGCCATGTATGACGAGTCATTTAAAGATTTTAAGAACTACTTCTTTCGAGTCCGTGCTATTGGGGAGGTCCGCCTCTTTTTTCTCGATGAAAATGATGAGCCTGCTTTTCCTCTAGAGTGGCAAAAGAATGTAAGAGTGCCATGTTACACATGGGAAATGCTTAGTGAGGTTAAGCGGGCCTTTGTAGTTGTTCTTGAAGATTTGTGGGGGAAGCCTCCCCATCTGGATACGAAGAGATTTTTGAGTGATCCATCTTTGGTTTGAGCTGCTTTGGGTACTGTCTGCTTTATTTTTATACTTGCTTTTCGAGCTTTTTCTTCTTCTATGTTGTAATTTGTTTTTTGTGGTTGATTTTGTGTTCTTCAGAGATGTCGGAGAATAATGATTCTATGAAGGCCTTCAAGAAGGTGAAGAAGGCAACTGCTGCTTTAAACATTTCGGCCAAGGCGGCCGGAGAGGGATCTTCCCAGGTTCCAGTTAAACCTCCTGTGCCTAGTTCTCCCGGGCCGAGGAAAGCAATTCCTATTCCTCGGGTTCGTCTGTTCGATCCTCCACAATCTTCTACTACAGCTCCTGGTGCCCCTCCTAGTAAGAAGCAAAAGACATCCGAGCCTTTCAACCTGGATGCCCCGGATTTTGATACTATCGAGTTTGTTGACCAGCAAATTGCCCCCTATGGTGGGCTTTCTATGGACGACATTTCTCTTCTTCAGCATCTGGATTTTATCACTAAAAGTAGTGTGAAGATGGCTCATATGGGTGCGGCTATATTCCGAACAGTTCAGGGGATTCCGATTCATGCCACAAAATCCTTCATGGAAGAGGCCAAGTCGGAATTTGATCGAATCAAGGGTCTGAAGAAGGAGTTGGAGGTGAAGTTGGCGAAGGTGGAGAAGGAGCTGGAGGGTGAGAAGGGTAGTTCTATTGCCTTGGCTACTTCTTTGAAGCTGGCCGAAGACATGGCATTGAAACATAAGGATAGCTATGTCTCGGCTTATAGGGAATTGATGCATATTCGGGAGGATTTGGAAACTGCTCGGGTTAATTATGGTGAGCTTCAGGGTCACCTTGTGGGTAGCGTAACTGCTGCCTCCGAGAACCTGATGGAGCAGTTCTGGGTTGTTGCTCCTGATGCCGACTTGACTCTCATCAGCTTGGACAATGTCGTGAGAGATGGTAAGATTGTCCCTGATGACCAGGATGATGATGAGACTGATCCTCCCCCAGTGCCTTCTCTTAAAGTGTCGACCTCCTCTGTTCCCCCCATTACATCTGATCCGGAATGTCAGATTCTGAACCGGGAGGATGGAACCACAGATGCTGTGCCCCTTCAGACTCGCCCTCCTTCTCCCCGTATTGATGCTGCCGAGAAGGCTCCCGATCTTAGCTGATCTTTTTTCTGCCTATTTGTGTAAATAGCCCGGTTTGTGGGCTTTTGAACTTGTTTTTGTGGATGATGTTTTATTGACTTGTCGATACTCTAGTTACTGTTTTTAGCAACTTTATTTTGAAAACAAAATAGTTTTTCTGAGGCTAATTTTGGTGGCCTCTTTGAACCTTTATCATACTATGCTTTCATTTGTGCTCTAGCAGGGTGTCTGTCGGAATCTTGCTGCTTGGCCTTTTTAGATTGCTTTCGCATTTTGTTTGTAGCTTGGATCCTTTTGAGGTCGTGACTTGTGGGGGGTCCAACTTGTTTTTCGATTTTCTCGCTTTGTTTTGTGTTTTTAGCGCCTTATGACCGATTTCTTTATGTTGGTCCCCTTCAAAGTTATTTTTATGATCCCCTTTTCTGGGCCTTTACCCGGTCTCTTTCAGGGATTACTTTTACAACTTGTTTTGTAGGAAACCGACTTCGTCAGGTCGATCTCTCCTAAGTTGTTTTTGTAATCCTCTTTCTTGGACCTTTGGTAGGTCTCTTTCAGGGATTACTTTGATAACTTTTTAATGGTAGGAGTCCGACTTGGTTATGTCGGTCTCCTTTAAGTTATTTTTTGTAGTCCTCTTTCTTGGATCTTTATCAGATCTCTTTCAGGGACTACTTGTATAACTTTTTAGTGGTAGGAGTCTGTCTTGGTTATGTCGGTCTTCTTTAAGTTATTCTTTGTAGTCCTCTTTCTTGGATCTTTGTCAGATCTCTTTCAGGGGCTACTTGTATAACTTTTTAATGGTAGGAGTCCGACTTGGTTATGTCGGTCTCCTTTAAGTTATTTTTTGTAGTCCTCTTTCTTGGATCTTTGTCAGATCTCTTTCAGGGACTACTTGTATAACTTTTTAATGGTAGGAGTCCGACTTGGTTATGTCGGTCTCCTTTAAGTTATTTTTTGTAGTCCTCTTTCTTGGATCTTTGTCAGATCTCTTTTGGGGACTACTTGTATAACTTTTTAGTTTTGGTCTGACTTTGTTATGTCAGTCCCTTCTAAGTTAAAGTAATCCTCTTTAGTAGGGTTGGCCATACCTCTTTCCAGGGTTTACTTATAACTTGGGTTGACTTGGTCCGACTTCTGAACGTCGGCCAGTCTTTAAGTTATTATATTAGCTATCCGTAAGACCTCGTCAGGTTCTTTTTTGGATTGCTTTCGATAACTTCTTACATTATTCTGTGTTCATCTTTGCCGATTTGTAGAAAATGGTTGGCAACTTTAGATCGTCCTTTGGGTGAATCGCGTTTTCACCTTTATCGGACGATTATCTTTATCGTGGTCGTGCAGTGAATTTGTTTTTCACTTTCTGTCGACCTGTTGCTTTATAATCGGATGATGAATACTTTAGATTAATGCGTCTTGGAATCTTGTAGAATATCTCAATAAACTTTATTTAAAGAAAAATACAAATATATACATGTGGGAATTTTCTCATCACTTTAAGTTGGGTATGGTCTAGGTCTCGACCTGGTGCCTCATTAAAAAACCTTTTCAGGAAAAAGAGCGCATCCATTTAGTGAGATCCTTTACCTTTTCTAACTGTAGTACCTTCTTAGGTTGCAGGCGTGCCATGATCGGGGAAGCTCTCGTCCTTCAAGCTCGGATAGTCTGTAGTAGCCCTTCCCAAGTACTTCTATGACTCAGTAGGGTCCTTTCCAGTTTGCTGCCAGCTTCCCTTCTCCGGGTCGAGTTGTTCCAATATTATTTCGGATTAGGATGAGATCATTCTCTGTAAAACTTCTCGGCACTACTTTTTGATTATATCTGGAAGCCATTCGGCGCTTTAGAGCTTCTTCCCTGATCCGAGCTCTTTCTTGGATTTCGGGTAACAAGTCGAGCTCTTCTATCTGAAGTTGGGAGTTTGCTCCCTCATTGTAGTGGACTACTCTAGGCGACCCTTCCTCAATCTCTACTGGAATCGTCGCCTCTATTCCGTATGCTAATCGGAAGGGGGATTCCTTCGTGGTGGAATGTGGCGTTGTTCGATATGCCCATAGGACTTGTGGAAGCTCCTCTGCCCAGGCTCCCTTTGCGTCTTGTAATCTCCGTTTTAATCCGGCCAATATGACTTTGTTAGCCGCTTCGGCTTGTCCATTGGCTTGTGGATGTTCAATGGAGGTGTACTAGTGCTTTATATTCAAGTCAGCTACTAGTTTTCTAAAGTCTGCATCTGTGAATTGAGTGCCATTGTCTGTGGTTATTGAATATAGAACCCCGAATCTTGTGACAATGTTTCTATATAAGAATTTCCGGCTTCTCTGAGCGGTGGCATTTGCTATGGGCTCTGCCTCGATCCACTTTGTAAAGTAATCTACCCCTACTATGAGGAATTTAACTTGTCCTGATCCCTGTGGGAAGAGGCCGAGAAGATCGAGTCCCCATTTTGCAAACGGCCAAGGCGAGGTCACGCTAATGAGCTCTTCTGGCGGGGCGATGTGAAAGTTGGCATGTTTTTGACATGGTGGACATGTCTTCACAAATTCTGTAGTTTCATTCTGTAGAGTTGGCCAATAAAATCCCGCCCGGAGTACTTTTTCGGTGAGAGCTCATGCTCCGAGATGATTGCCACAAATGCCACCGTGTATTTCTTCTAGCACTTCCCTTGTGTTGGAGGTCGGCACGCATTTTAGTAAAGGTGTTGAGATTCTCCTTTTGTATAGGATGTTGTTTATAATGGTTTAGTACTGTGCCTCTCTTTTTAACCTCTTTGCCTCCTTTTCTTCTGTGGGGAGCATCCCTGTTTTGAGGTAGTTGATTATGGGGGTAATCCATCCTTGGTCCTGACTTGTTATAGTCAGGACTTTTTCTTCTTCCGAGATTGACGGATTTTGCAACATTTCCTGGATGAGGCTCCTATTGTTGCCCCCTGGTTTGGTGCTGGCTAGTTTTGAGAGTGCATCAGCTCGGGCATTCTGTTCGCGGGGTATGTGGCAGATTTTATACTCCCCGATTTGTCTGAGCTGTTCCTTGGTTTTATCCAAATATTTTTTCATGGTGGGATCTTTGGCTTGGTAGCTCCCTGTTATTTGTGATGTGATCACTTGTGAATCGCTGTAAATGTTGAGTTTTTGAGCTCCGACCTCTTTAGCCAGCTTCAAACCAGCTAATAATATTTCATATTCTGCCTGGTTGTTTGAGGCCGGGAACCCGAACTTAAGGGAGAGCTCAACTTGGGTTCCTTGGTCGCTTTCTATTATCACGCCTGCGCCGCTTCCAATTTTATTTGAAGAACCGTCCACGTAGAGATTCCATTCTGTGGGGGTTTCTAGGGCATATGTGAATTCTGCGATAAAGTTGGCCAGATAATGTGATATGATGGCCGTCCGAGCTTCATATTGGAGGTCAAACTCTGACAACTTGACTGCCCATTGTAGAATTCTGCCTGCCAGATCTGTTTTCTGCAATATTCCTTTTATGGGCTGGTTAGTTCAAACCTTAATGGTGTGAGCCTGGAAGTACGGGCGGAGTCGTCGAGATGTTAGAATGAGGGTATAGGCAAATTTTTCTATTTTCTGGTAGTTCAGCTCGGATCCCTGTAGCGCTTTGCTAATGAAGTAGACGGGTTGTTGCCCATGTTCGTCTTCTCTGACTAGTGCTGAGGCTATTGCCCGGCTCCCTACTACGAGATATAATATGAGCGGTTCTCCTTCTCGTGGCCGAGATAGGATAGGTGGCCGTCCTAAGAACTCCTTGAAGTCTCGGAAGGCTTGCTCATATTCTGTTGTCCATTCGAACTATTTTTCCTTTCTTAAAGTAGCATAGAAGGGAAGAGATCTTATCGCAGCTCCTGCTAAGAATCGGGATAGAGCGGCCAACCTCCCGTTGAGTTGTTGTACTTCTTTGACACAGGTTGGGCTCTTCATGTTGAGTATGGCTTGACATTTGTCTGGATTTGCTTCAATTCCCCTTTGTGTGGCATGAAGCCTAAGAATTTGCCTGCTTCTACTGCGAAGGTGCATTTTGCGGGATTGAGCCGCATGTTGTGCTTCCTTATAGTGTAAAACACTTGAGTCAGGTCGGATAATAATGCATCTTCGCTTTGTGTCTTTATCAACATGTCGTCCACATAAACTTCCATAATTTTTCCGATGTGATCTGAGAAGACTTTATTCATTAGCCTTTGATAAGTAGCTCCTGCGTTCTTGAGACCGAAAGGCATCACGATGTAGCAGTAGTTTGCTTTCGGTGTTAGGAACGAGGTCTTTTCTTGATCTGGTGGATACATGGGGATTTGGTTGTACCCTGAATATGCGTCCATGAACGAGAGATACTTATATCCTGATGAAGCATCTACTAGAGCGTCGATGCTTGGGAGTGGGTAAGGGTCTTTTGGGCAGGCTTTGTTGAGGTCGGTGTAGTCGGTGCACATTCGCCACTTTCCATTTAACTTTTTGACCAAGACGACGTTTGCTAGCCATAGTGGGTATTTAACTTCCCTTATGAACCCTGCCTCCAGTAGCGCTTGTACTTGTTCTTCTACAGCTTGAGATCGTTCTGGTCCGAGTTTTCTTCGTCTTTGTTGTACCGGCCGGGATCCCGGGTAGGCTGCCAATTTGTGGCTCATTAGTTCGGGATCAATGCCTGGCATGTCGGCAGCTTTCCATGCAAAGAGATCAACATTATCTCGTAGGAACCGTATTAGTGATTCCTTTGTGTCTCCTTTCAGGATCGTGCCAATATTAGTTGTTTTATCCGAGGTATCTCCGATCTGGACTCTTTCCACTTCTCCTTCGGGTCGTGGTCGGAGTTCTTCTCGCCTCTGAACTCCACCGAGCTCGATTGTGTGGAACTCTCCTCCTTCACCTTGGAGGTTTAGACTTTCGTTATAACAGCGACGCGCCATTTTTTGATCTGCCTTTATTGTAGCTATCCCTTCCGCAGTTGGGAATTTCATACATAGATGTGGAGTTGAAACTATTGCGCCGAGTTGATTTAACATTGTCCGACCTATTAAGGCATTGTAGGCTGAGCTTACGTCGACCACGAGGTAGTCTATCTTGAGTGTTCTGGATTGGTTCCCCTTTCCGAAGGTTGTATGCAGCGATACGTATCCCAGTGGTTGAACTGGGGTATCTCCAAGTCCAAACAGGATGTTCAGGTATGCTCTTAGCTCTTTTTCTTCTAGGCTGAGATTGTCGAAGGCAGTTTTGAATAAGATGTCGGCAGAGCTTCCCTGGTCAATTAGTGTACGGTGAAGGTTGGCGTTTGCTAGTATGATCGTAATGACCATGGGGTTGTCGTGTCCCGAGATGATTCCGGATGCATCTTCCTTGGTGAACGTGATTGCTGGGATGTCTGGCGCTTCCTTCTTTCCTTCGACATGGTACACCTTTTTGAGGTGTCGCTTGCGGGATGATTTGGAGATTCCTCCCCCAGCAAATCTGCCGTGTATTACGTGAACGTGTCTTTCCGGTGTGTGAGGTGATCGTTCAGATCGTCCGACATCCTCATCCCTTCTTCTTTTTCTTGGTTCGTCGTCCTGATTGGCCAAAAACCGATTTAGCTTTCCTTCTCTTACTAATTTTTCTATGACGTTTTTCAAGTCGAAGCATTCGTTGGTGGAATGCCCTCAAAGTCGGTGATATTCACAGTATTCATTCCGATTTCCTCCTCCTCTTTTGCCTTTAAGTGGCCGAGCTGGAGGGATTTTCTCCGTATGACAGACTTCTTTGTAAACATCTACCAAGGATACCCTAAGAGGAGTGTAGTTATGATATTTTTTGATTTTTTCTCCGGAGCGATCTTCCTTTTTCTTGGATTCTTTATCTCGGTAGGCAGAACCGGACCTTGAGGCTTCGCCAAGTCGAGAATTTTCCTCCATGTTGATGTACTTCTGCGCCCGTTCTTGTACTTCGTCTAGGGATGTTGGGTATCTCTTTGATATAGATTGGCTAAATGGTCCTTCTCGTAAGCCATTTATGAGGCCCATAATGGCAGCTTCTGTTGGTAGACTTTGTATGTCCATGCATGTTTTGTTGAATCTTTCCATGTAGTTGCGAAGACTCTCCCGATCTCCTTGCTTGATCCCTAGTAGGCTAGGTGCGTGTTTGGCTTTGTCCTTTTGTATGGAGAATCGAGCCAGGAACTTTTTGGCCAGGTCGTCGAAACTCGAGATGGATTTTGGAGGTAGGTTGTCAAACCATTTAATGGCTGTCTTGGTGAGAGTTGTTGGAAAGGCTTTGCAGCGAACTGCATCTGAGGCATCAGTGAGGTACATTCTACTTCTGAAGTTGCTGAGATGATGGTTGGGGTCCGAGTGCCGTCATATAGAGTCATATCCGGAAGTTTGAAATCTTTTGGGATTTTGGTCTTCATAATTTCTCTGGTGAATGGATCTTGATCTTTCTGAGAGCTATCCTCTGTGGATGGTCGAGTAGCTTTAGTTTTGAGGTCAGCTTCGAGTTTTATAAGCTTATCTTCTAATTCTCGGCGCCGCCTTATCTCCCGACGTAGATCTTCTTCTTTTTCACGTTGATGTTGGGCTTCTTTCTCAAGTTGCTCCAATCGATTTTGAAGTGCTTCTATTACTCCTGGATTTGATGAATTTTTGTCTCCGTTGGGTTCCGGAGTATCTTTGAGTATAGTATCCGCATTTTTATGCGGCGTTCTGTCTTCCAAACCTGAATCGTGGTCGTTGTCATGGTCATCCGCCATGTTGATGGGATGACTTCCAGGTTCCCCGGCAACGGCGCCAATGTTCCGAGGGTACCTGAAACTATAAGTCGATCTCAGACGAGACCTTCTGTGCTGGTCGGAACCGATGTGTCCGGCTGGTGAATAGCGGCCGGAGCTGGCGCGTCTGACTTGTTGGACTGAATGTGCCGCTGATCCTTTGTCACCGAAGGGTGGGGGGTACCTGCAAGGGACTCCGATGCTTAAGTTAGCAAGGGTATTAAGTAGGTATTGAGTAAAATCAGAGTATGAGTTATACCTGGGTGCTCCAGTGTATTTATAATGGTGAGATGTGGCCTCCTGTGGATAAGATAAGTTAGTTATCTTATCTTATCTTTATCTTATCTTTAAGTGAGGTCATCTTTAAGGGAACCACCTTTATCTCTATGGACTTGGGCTGCCCTTGGATTTGGGACGTGTTCCTCTATTTAGGCCCTTCGTTTGGGCTTTCCTGTGACTTGGCCGAGCTCTTTGAGAAGAGGTCGGGTTGTCCTGACCTGAAGAGGTCGGTCGCTTTATCTATAGAACATCCCGAATCGGACAGCTCGACCCAGGATATGAACACCTTCCATAACCTCAACCTCACTTCACCCAAATTTTTTGACATTACTAATTGTCACAAAAAATTACAAGTATGAAAGAGGGATGAATGACAAGAATATAGAGACAAGGTTCTCAGATTAAAATATTTGTGTGACCTATGATTTATAATTAAGAAAAAAACAAAATACAAATTGCGTTTTGTAGGTTTTAAAATAAAAAAAATTCAAATTCAAAATACAACCTGCATTTTATAGTATTCAAAATGAAAAAAAAGGGGTAAAATACAACCTGCAAAAATGTAGGTTGCATATTTAAAAAATATTAAACTCTTAATCGGAACCTACTTTTTGTAGGATTTAAATTAAAAAAAGAAATCAAATCATAAAGTACATTTTATACTAGGATCATATTAGCTAAAGAGAAAATATAAAAAGACAATGTTTATACTAAACAACCTAAACAATAGGTTAAAAAGGGAATGTTTATTTAATTTTAAAAATTAGATTTTTAATAATCATAATCAAAATTTAACCTAATTCTATTTTCACTTCTACTCACTCCACAAACCCTAATCTTTCTCTGCGCCGTTCATTGCGCCTCTACCCTAATCTTCTTCGTCTTCTTTTCCTTCCCTCCTCAGTGTCAACGTCACCTCTTCATCCCTCGCGCCGCGTCTCCACCCTCGCGTTGCCCTCCTCAAAAAATATCATTCTTAAAAAAAGGAAACATCTACCTAAAAATCAAAGAAACATCCATCTAAAAACAAAGTGACATCCACCTAAAATAAAAAAATATCTAATCCATCGTTAAAAAAAATATTCGAAAACATGAAAAGAAACATCCATTATCACCACAAAGCAGACGAGCGGCTGCATCGATTCTTCAAATGGCGCGATGCAGGGAGAATTCATGGTGATCGGCGGTGTTGCAAACGTAGCGGAGAAGAGGATGAGCAGCAATATTAATTGCGGGAGCACGGTTGCGACGTGACGGAAAGGAGAAGAAGGCACGCAACAACAAAATAGGGAGTGAAGTGACTGCGCTAAAAGGAGAGAAAAGTAGAACTACAAAAAATAAGAGGCGAGAATTGTAGTAGGTGTAAATGTGATGAGTCGGTGAGATGTTTTTTGTTTTAATGGACGTGAAGTGCAGTCCGTTATTTACGTGGTTCACAACCCCGTTGTCTATTGTTATTGTTCTTTACTAAATTCAAATTTTGCGGTTTAATTGAAAGAACTCGGAACCTTAGCCGTTGAAATACTTTGATGTTGAGTGGCAGATGTTAGAAAATTTATTTTGGTAATCGGTTGGGTTTGTAGTACCTCCTATGTACAAAATGATCTGTTTGGATGTAAATTTAATGGCTGAAAATGGTTTGCTAATATAGTTTTATGATGCGTGATAAACATGGTTGATTATGCTTGCTAATAACAACAATAACAATTTCCATTAGAGTTATTGGCTTACTTTCATTTTGAAATGAATAAATTTTACTAATGGTGAAATATGTTATTCAATGGTTACATGCATACCCTGCTCATAATATTTTTAATTTAATATTGCTCATGTATTAGCAAAAACTATTAGATGTATGATTAGTAACATAAGTTAAAGTTAGTTAAAAATTAAATTAGCTGTCCAGTTAGTTAGAATTGGAGCTCAATTAATCACAGGTTCGATTAACTTCATTATAATGCATGTATATAAACCCACAATTGAGGAATTCAATAACAGATTCTAACTAACTGGGCAGCTAATTTAATTTCTAACTAACTTTAACTTATGTTACTAATCATACATCTAACAAAAACTTAGATGTGTTCTAATTTTATACTTTATATGAATATGTGAAAATTGATGTGTTCTATTTCCTGTCGGATTAAATGGTTGTGTAAAATCTACCTTGCTTACGGCAATAGGTATGTCAGAGTTCCCTAGTCCAGAACACGTGGACATATATCACCTTGGTAGGGAAATCGAAGCCTCTGACATGTCTGCACTGGAGCCTATAATATGTTGTGATGAGGAGAAGATGAGAAAGAAGCTGAAGCTTGGATTTAGCCTCATAAGTAATATGGTTTTATTTGATATGTTTAAAATGGTTTTATTCTTGGAAAGAAGAAAAGCTGTAATAGCCTCATGTTCTTTTCAATGATTGAATTATCGGCATTGCATTTTTTTAAATTTTCAAATGGAAATATTCTTTATAGATTCTATATAGTTATGCTGAGTTAAATTAGTCGTAAGACAATTTTGTTGAATTTTTTCTCTATATGAACAAATAATATTTACTCACTTCAAGTATCATAATTTTCTAAGGAGCTAAATCATTTTTTAGCACACGAAAATTGAAAACCAAATTAAGCATTCAAGTAATGGTTATAAATTTTATGTATATTTTATCTTTATGTATTTGTTAAAAGGCATTCTTCATATATAAAACAGCTGGATAAAGAACAAACAGTTGAGAAAGAGTTCAAAGCTAAAAGACATTGTATCTTTTGATTTATAATTCTCAAGTAGTATATATCTCAATCTCAATAGTACATGATGAATGAATTTTGTTTGATAGAAAGATTTTAGAATTTTGAGAAAGGAAGTGAAGAGGTGGGATGTCAAGGATTCGGGGTGTAGTTCGGAATTGGAGAGGAAGGGGAAGGAAATTGAACTCACCAATGAGGTAAATTTTTTTTTTTTTAGTTTTATTTGAGCCCACATTCAAATTTGCATTTTTCTTTCCATATATTTGGGACATTAAGTAAGTTCTTCCAAAGTAGTTGCATGTTAGTTTAGCCACTTTTGTATTTAAGCATCAATTCTGCCTTTGGATAGATGGGTATTTTGTACTATGCAAGACTAAACTAATATGAGTAATAATTGAAGTGTTAATCTCGTGCCCTTTGAATGTGTTGAAATTCCCTCCGAATTATTATTTTCATTATTTGGGGATGGGGGAGTTTGTGTTTGGGTTTTGTAATTTGTGTGGTGAAGATGCTTTCGTTCAGATTTGTTTTTAATTATAGGCGAAACTTTCCTCGAGTGATTGGTTAATTGGTTGTTTAGTTGCTGCAATGTTTAGGATGGAAAATCCATTGAACATTTGTCAGTTTATAGGTTTGAACTTGAAATCGAGCAGCAAGTATTGTTAAATATTAGTTCAATAATTCATAGCTGCATAAATGCCAAATTGGTAATCATTATAAATGACTCGCAAGCAAAGATTGATATAGCGTTAAAAATGAGGCTTTGAGTCACAAAGCATCCATGCAAACCCAGCTTCATATGAAGAAGTCAGAGGTAAATTACTATATTGTCTCCATCATATTTTTAGTAAATAAATTATCCCTTTTCTATAGTCTCATACTACGAGTTTCATGTGGAGTTAGGAGCTTGAAAAGTCAACTTCTAAGTGTTATTTATTACAAAATAAAAATATCACTAAGGCTAAAGAAATTACTATTTTGATTTTTTGTTATATTTACCATCCTCATTAATAGAGTCAGCTATAGCATACTGCTACAATTTCCAGCGATAAATTCCACCTTCTATGCTTTCTTCTTTTCATGTTCTTTCCTTTCACTTTCACGCGAGCATCAGCCTCTTTCCATCTAAGGCACTGAAAAACAAATAGGAGTTAAAAAAAATAGAAAAACAAGTTAATGTTGCAATATCACGAGTAATAAAATAGAAGAGATCGGAAAAGTATTACAAACACGTTCTCAGGGCCTCAGAGATGGAAGCCAAAATATAGATATTACAAGAACTAAAGCCTAAGCATAGTAAATATTCAGTGTGTGAAGTCACGACTAAGAAAAATTGACAACTTAAAAATAACAGAGAAATCTAAAGTTCTCCTTTCTTGAAGTTATCATTACATACTTAGTCTGATCAAATTATACTTTGCCAAGAACATACTGATTACTATAAACGGTAGTGCTGTATTGTAACCCTAAAAATAACCTCTAATGCATGTGCCAGGTAAGCAAAACATATTAAAGAAGGATTTTAACATTATTTAATACTTTAAACACATTTTTAGCTTGGAGCAAAAAACTTACTATATATGGCCTAACCTAATATTTATTTTCAAGTTCTCCATTTGATGTGGTGTAATTTTAGCACTTCAAAGTTTAACTTCTCTCTTAGTTTTTTATTTTTCTTTCTTAGCTCAATATTTAGTTGTAGTGAAAAAACTGTGTGATAGTTCCAACTTCCAACTTCACTTGAATATGCATTTCTTATTTGTTTAAACTATCTCAAAATTCTATTATAATTTTTTTTTTGTCAAAAATTGGTTTTGTGGGAAAGAGTGAAAATTGTTATGAAAAAAAATGAAATGCTGAAGAATGAGTATCATAGAGATTTTGTGGATGACCAGGATGGCAAGTAGATTTTGCATGGCTTGAAAGGTCAGGTCGTATTCTTCATGCTTAAGCAGTTAGTAACATAGTTTTGTAATGAGATTCTATATTAGGGTTGTTGAAACAATACTATAAAAGTTTTGTATATTTTTCTTCCTTTGTGATTGTATAATATAGATATTGATGTTCAATCCCCTTCTTACTGATATTAGCTTGGCAATCATATTTCCTTTGTTTATTTTATCATGAAGCACAAACTTTCTTTATTACTTATCACCACAGAAGCACGACGAGTTAAAAGGTGGAAGATATAAAATTATAAAAAATCAACTGTTACACTGATAGTTTAGAAGTCATTCATGGTAAAAAAATTTTAATAAAAAAGATCTTTTATAAAATTATGATGGGTTTTCTGAGGATGATAGGCCATTGCAAAATGATGCATTCAACCTTGATTTATTTTTGGAGAGGGTTTTCACAAAATGATGTTTGATTTATACGACCTTTTTACTAAAAAAAATATAAAAACACGGAAATGACATACATAATTGTGTCTTCAACTTACAAAAATCTCATATATTTGCTTATTATAAGGAGAAAATATAGTTAATAGCGAATTTCCTACCATTGTGCGTTCAAACTTCAAGCTACAGAAATGAGAAGAGAGAAGATAAGCGTAACTATCTGCACACATCTATAGCTATTGTTGAAATTTTGACATTTTTCCCAATCAGAGTAACCATGGCAATAGTGTTGCAAGGCAGTAAAAGAAAAAAAAATATGCAAGTTATAGTGAACCAAGAAAATAAATAATAACATGCATGAGACAAAATTAAAGATGAATGGAGGATCCAACAACAGAAACCAAGAAAAAACTAAAAAAAAGATGTCCACATATAAAACTTAATATAAAAAGATAAGGAGCCACCAAGAAAAAACTAAAAAAAAGATGTCCACATATAAAACTTAATATAAAAAGATAAGGAGCCAACCAGGGTAGCAGCTCCTGGATGTAGTGAAGACCTTAGCAGTGGTTGGAAAGAGCAGGATAAAACTCAAAGGAAGAGGGTCAGAAATAGGAATGAAAATGGGAAACTGGAAAAAGAGAGAAAGAGGTTTTGGAAAGGAATTGGAGGTTGAGAAAGGGTGTGGTACAATATTAGAAAATGAGAATGGTTGGAGGGAAAATTTGAGAGTGATTAGATTATGTGAGAATGATCATTTATAAATTTTTGTTAATTTGTAAGAATTTATCAAAAAATTGAATTTCAGTTAGAATTAAATTAAATTTTAATATATAGAATAAATTAATAAAATTATAAAATTGAATTGAATTGAATTTTAATGTTTAAAATATTTATTAAATTAATTAAAATTTTATAATAGATAATTTTATTTTTTATTAATATAATATTATATTTAAATAATAAATATATTTATTTATTAAATTATATGAAATAGTTTAAAAATTTTTATTTTTAATTAATTTTTTTAATTAAAATTTGTTCACCTCTTTTAAAGAAACAAAAATTAGATTAATCTAAAAATATTAAATTTTAAATATTATTATTAATTAAAAAATAAATAGTTCTTCATAGTTGATTCCAACGACAAAGTTCTTCATGGTTGATTCCAATGACAAACTAATAACAAAAAACAAACATGAACCATGAAAAATTAACTTGTTGAATAGTTTTGACGCAGGAGCAAGTAGAGTTAGTAGGCTAATTATGTTAGTTAATTCTAATAAGGGAATACAAGTCCCATATTCTTTAGGATAGTGAACTTTGTGTTATGTATTAGTCCCATATCGTCCAAATTATGAAGGCTTTTCCTTCTCCTACTAATATAAATAACTCATGTATCTTTTATTTATGAAATAGAGTTGAAGTTGACTTTTGAAAATGAAATAAGTTGTGTGCTTATTTTTCTCTAGACTCTCTTTAGAGTAAGAGGTGCATCTTTGACTTAGCCAACCAAGGTGGGTTTATGGCCATTTTTTCCATAGTGGGGTTATTAACCTCGCCAAGATTGGTGGCCCAAACGACGTCCCGGCATTAGTTTGGTATCAGAACAAGGTCGGTCTTCGTGGGTGGTGCAGGATTTTGGCGTGGATTCGTTAATGGAATCGTCTTCCACGGGTCTTGTAAAATTTTATCTGATTTGTGAGTGCAAGTCTTTGGTGTGGAGTCACCAATAGGATCTTTTGGTGTGGATTCATCAATGAGGTCGATCAATCTTTTGGTGTGGATTCATCAATAAGATCGATCATCTGCTGTCACAAGTCTTTTCACGCAAGAGTTCTTTCAACCAGGGAGAATGACGCATGAACGAGTAGAGTTAGTAGGTTAATTATATTAGTTAATTATAATAAGGGAATACAAGTCCCATATTGTTTAGGATAGTGAACTTTGTGTTATAAATTAGTCCCACATCGTCTAAATTATGAAGGCTTTTCCTTCTCCTACTACTATAAATAACTCATGTACCTTTTATTTACGAAATAGAGTTGAAGTTTATTTTTGAATACGAAATAAGTTGTGTGCTTATTTTTCTCTAGCCTCATTTTCACCATAGTGGGGTTGTTAACCTCGCCAAGATTGGTGAGCTCAAGCGGACGTCCCGGCGTCAGTTTGGTATCAGAGCAAGGTCGGTCCTCGTGGCCTTCACCTTGCTTTAGTAGAATTTTATTTGATTTGTGGTGCAGGTTTTTGGCGTGGATTCGCTAATGGGATCTTTTGGTATGGATTCGTCAATAAGATCGTCTGCACGGGTCTTGTAAAATTTTATTTGATTTGTGAGTGCGGGTCATTGGTGTGGAGTCACCAATAGGATCTTTTGATGTAGATTCATCAATGAGGTCGATCAATCTTTTGGTGTGGATTCATCAATAGATCGATCATCTGTTGTCACAAGTCTTTTCACGCAAGAGTTCTTTCAACCCAGGGAGAATGACGCAGGAGTGAGTAGAGTTAGTAGGTTAATTATGTTAGTTAATTCTAATAAGGGAATATAAGTCCCATATTCTTTAGGATAGTGAACTTTTGTGTTATATATTTGTCCTACATCGTCCAAATTATGAAGGCTTTTTCTTCTCCCAATAGTATAAATAACTCATATACTTTTGGTTTATGAAATAGAGTTGAAGTTGATTTTTGAATATGAAATAAGATGTGTGCTTATTTTCCTCTAGACTCTTTGAGAGTAAGAGGTGCATCCTTGACTTGGCCAACCAAGGTGGGTTTATGGCTATTTTCACCATAGTGGGGTTGCTAACCTCGCCAAGATTGGTGAATCTAAACTATGTCACCATAGTGGGGTTGTTAACCTCATCAAGATTGGTGAGCCCAAACGACGTCCCGGCGTCAGTTTTTTGGTGTGGATTCGCTAATGGGATCTTTCGGTGTGGATTCGTCAATAAGATCGTCTGCTGCCACGGGTCTTGTAAAATTTTATCTGATTTGTGAGTGTGGGTCTTTGGTGTGGAGTCACCAATAGGATCTTTTGGCGTGGATTCATCAATGAGGTCGATCAATCTTTTGGTGTGGATTCATCAATAGATCGATCATCACAAGTCTTTTCACGCAAGAATTCTTTCAACCCAGGGAGAATGACGCAGGAGCAAGTAGAGTTAGTAGGTTAATTATGTTAGTTAATTCTAATAAGGGAATACAAGTCCCATATTCTTTAGGATAGTGAACTTTGTGTTATGTATTAGTCCCACATCATCCAAATTATGAAGGCTTTTCCTTCTCCTACTAGTATAAATAACTCATGTACCTTTTATTTATGAAATAGAGTTGAAGTTGACTTTTGAATATGAACTAAGCTGTGTGCTTATTTTCCTCTAGGTTCTCTTTAGAGTAAGAGGTGCATCCTTGGCTTAGCCAACCGAGGTGGATTTATGGCTATTTTCCCTATAGTGGGGTTATTAACCTCGCCAAGATTGGTGACCCAAGCGACGTCCCAGCGTCAGGTTTAATGACATAGCAAGTTAAAAAAAATTAGTTATTAACGATAAATTATAGCAACTAATTCATGTTATTAAAATAGAATAAAATTATTTCACTTTTTCCGAGTGTCATGAACTCATGATTGACACAACTTCACTTGAAATGTTCAAACGTATTGCCAAATGCTTGGTGTCATTAATCTAAGTTAAATATATAAAATTTATACGTCTAAATATTTTTTTAGATCTACATAGTAGGTCTTTCAAAAGAAAGGTATATATTATATTAAGTGAGTTGAAGAAAAGAGAAGAGAAGAAAATGAAGGTGATAAGAGAACAGAGAGTGTGTTGAAATATAGGATGCATTGAGAGAAAGTGTGTGAAGAAAGTTAAAAAAAAAGTAATAATTAGACTATAACAATATTTTAAGTTTTAAGTGAAATTCGAATGGAATGAAATTCTAAATCAGACCTATTTGAGTTGGAATTAA
Organism: Arachis stenosperma; assembly: GCF_014773155.1. NCBI lineage: Eukaryota > Viridiplantae > Streptophyta > Magnoliopsida > Fabales > Fabaceae > Arachis > Arachis stenosperma. Next base: position 23,875,926 of record NC_080382.1, on the reverse strand, counting down.
TTTTGAGAGAAAACAATGAAATTGAATTGAATTCCATCTAAACTAATTTAAATATTTGTGTTTCAAACACTGGAATTGAATTTAGTTTTCATAGGAATTGAATTTCAAGGGATTTTCAAACACCTTGTTATATTTACAAGTTAATTCTTATTCTTCTATAATCATATTTATCAGTATAAAAATATTTTATAGTTTGTTTCGTCATTCAGATTAACAAAAGGTTCGCATAATTTTTTTAGGATAAAACATACTAATAAACCATTTTAGCTTTAAAATTAACCAATATCCTATTTTGATTTTCGTTACAAATATGTCTTAAATAATTCTATGTAAATTGAATCAACACTTTTTTAAGGTGGATTCGATTTACATTAAAAAAGTGTAAATCGAATCAACTAGATTCAGTTTATTACTAATACAACATATATAAATTCAATTTACTATTAAACAACACATATATAGTAAATTATAACAACCCCAACTTTTTAAAAAAAAAATAAATAATGAGTTATTAATTTATGATAATTGTTAATAATTTTATTTAAAAAAATTATTTTTCTAAATGTAATTAAAATAAATTTTATCATACTTTGAGTTTAAAATTCAATAAATTTTTTTAAATAATTGAGTATTTTCATATTGAGGATTTAAAGTTTTAATAAATGAAAATTGTATACAATTTAAATTAAAATAATTAAAAAGGATTTGATTAATATTATGACTAAAAGAAAATTTATTTATTTATCTCTAATCTTAAATTAGAGTATTTAATTAAAAAATAATAATTTATAATTTATAAAATAAATAATATTCTTAAAATTAATCATATTGATTAAATTTGGTTTTAAATCAATACTCTACTCAAATCCTAAATCCCCAATTTTAAACCTTAATTTCACTAATCCTAATCCTTTCTACCCAACCCACACACACACACATAACTCTCCTCCTCCACACCTGTGCATCCCTCAATGTGACACATTCACTTACTTTCACTGTCACTCACCACTAGAGATGTTAATGGGGCGGGGGCGGGGGATGCCTCCCTGCTCCCCGTTCCCGCTCCCAAAATTAATCCCCATCTCCGTTCCGATCCCCGCCGTGGGAGGATAATTGTCCCCATCCCCATTTTCTGCGTTTCCCGTATTTCTCGCGGGGCCCCATTCTCTATCACCTTATGTTTAACATTCATATGAAAATTATAGTAAAAATATCAAAAAAATAAAAAACAAACTAGAAAATACTATTACAAACACACAAACATATCTTATCCAAGATTATAAATCCACAAAATACAACATAGTAAATTATAGTCCATAAAATAAAATTTTAAAATACAATTTCCATTCTAAAAAATAATAAAATATAGTCTTTAACATCAAGTGAAAACTGGAGAGAGTTAGGGCTGTAGGAGAGAACATCGTATGGTGCTGTGGGAGTTTTGGAATTTGAACAAAGTGGAGATGAAAGAGAGTTGGGACTGGAATAGAGAATAAATGGCGCAACAAATAACACAGTGAATAGGGAAGACTGAATAATAGGGTTAGGATTTTTTAATTGGTGAAATGACTAAAAAAAACCCCTATGTTAGAAATAAAGTAAGGTTATTTAAGAAATTTCAAACATTTGGAGAATTATCGGGGATGGGACAGGGATCTCTGATCGGGTCCCCACGCCTGTCTCGGGGGAATTTTGCTCCCCATCCCCATCTCCACGGGAAAAATTCCCCACCATCGGGGCCCATTCAGAGCGGTCGCCGCGGGGATACCCGCCTCTTGGGAATTTTTGACACCACTACTCACCACCACCATTTCCTATCCTTTTTCTAACACTCACAGCACATATCACATAACACACACAATATTAGACACAGGAAGAAAGAAAGGGAAAAGAGAAGAGGGAGCAACGCAATTGAAGAGAGGAGGAGGAAGGAGACCCGCGCCCTGTCGTTGTTGCGGAGCCTCCATCGTCACCTTCATACTGGGCTTGTCACTGCCGCCGCTGCCAAGCCGCCATTGATGCAAGGAACCGCGCGCGAAAGAGAGAGAGAGAGGAGTCGTCGAGGGAGAAGAGGTCACGCAGAGGAGGGAAGTGATGCTGCTAAACTGCCGTGAAGTCCCATCACCGTCAGTTCCATCCCTGTTCCTGCTGCCATGGCCGCCGCTCCTCAAGATGCTGCCGTGGTGGTGGCCGCTCCTCTGATCGCCGGAAAATCACCACTAATCCATCTGTCCTGCCCCTGTTTCGTTAGGGTTTGCTGTTTTTCATTGTGAGGCTGAACTTGTTTTGCCTCCTTCACCAGGATAATTGGTTTTAGTTTCACATAATATCCATTTCATGTTAATTTTAATTTGTCAGAATAAACTGTTATTGTTCGGGGTTGATGTTGCTGATGTTACTACAGCTGGTTCTAATGTCATTGCTGCTATTGCTGTTCGTTTAGAATAAGTGGGTTTGTCACGTTTGATTCTTGAGTTCGACTAACTGAGGTAGGGGATTTGTTTTAAAAATAAATATTCTAAGTTATGAATGCCAATAAAACTAAATGGGTAACTGCAAATGGTTTATGGTTGCTTTGTATGAATAATTGTTGGAATTGAGTTGAATCATAGCTGTAATTGGTGATTGGTTTAATGAATTAATGCAGTGATTATTGACGATGTTGTGTATTTTGAAGTTATATTTGCTGCTAGTACTTGTTGATGATGATTTTGTGTATAGAATATAGCTATGGCTGCTGGAAATTTATTTGATGAATCATAACTTGAGATATGTTGTTATAGATGAAATGCTGAAGAATGGATGTTGTGATAATATGGTTATGTTGCATCTATGATATAAAATTGTGATATATTGAATTAACAGTTCTTGGACAACTTTGGTTAGTCAAAAGAAAATTAGAATTATGGTTTTAGAGGAATTTTAGGCTTGAATATAAAGTTTGGTATGAAGGGTTATTAAAATTACTTAGTGCAGATTTTTAATGCTATAAAAGTGTGATTATCTGATATAAAGCATGTAAATTTCTTATATGTATATAGAACTAAGGTTTCGGGGCAAGGTTATGACATAATTTAAGTAGATATAGTCATGAGTAATGGGAATGGTTGATTAGTATAAGTTGGAAACCTAGAGGACTAAATTTGGTTAGTGAAAGTTAAGAAGTTTTACTGCAGAAATTTCTAAACAGTTTGGACAGAAACTTAACATAAAAACTGGGAGCAATTCCGACATGATTTTTAAACCAACCTATTTTTCTATCAAATTTCAATGAGTTAAGATTGCTTCATAAAAATTTCAGGAAATTTGGCCAAGTGATTAGGAAGATATGAATTTTTGAAGTTTAGTGGTTGCTGCAGAATTTTCTGTTTTTTCTGGTTCTGCAGTACCAACTTCCAACTACTATAACTTTTGATTTATTTGTAATTTGGAGTTGCTTTCAATAGGATTTTAAAGATTTATCCATCTATTTTAAGTGAGTACAAATTTCATATCCATTTCTATTTTGTAGAGTTAGTTATGTCTTTTGGAATCTGGGTTGTTCGCAGAAAGTTCAGAACCAATTACTAAAAATAGGACAGCACTTCCAATTGATATTTAACTAACCAAACGAGGTGCTATGAATCTAAAACTTGCTTTTTCTAAAACTTATGGGTGTAGAGTGTATCCTTACCAAAATTTAGAAGTAACGAATTAGAATTGAATTTATTATAGATTTTTTTTTAAAATAGAGCTACCTGCTGTATTTTTCTGAAACCTTCTTAAGTGCAGCAGTAGGTTTTATTAAACTTATTATCAAGTTTAATTCTAATCCAAATGCGGTAAAACTTTGATTTAGATCCAAAGGATATAAAATTTGGTAGCATATATGAAAATAGTTAACCAAAGATGTGTAAGTCATCCCAAGGACATATTTAGAATTATACGGTGATGCGGAGGTACACCTAGTTTTATGGTGATGTGGAGGTACATTTAGTTACTTGGTGATTCAGAGGTGTGTTTAGCTGTAAGGTGATGCGGAGGCATAATGGAAAGGAAAGAAAGTGAGAAATAAAGGATGGAAAAGATACTTAAAGAAAAAGGAAAGGAATGAGAAACTAGGAAATAAAGGGTAAATGATATTGTATGTTCGAATGGGCCTTTGTGCCGAGTGCTAATGCGGAAGTGCCCGCCTAACTGATAGCCTAAGATTGCTAATGCGGGAATGTCCACCTAACTGATAGCATATTGTATGTTTAATTGAGCTTTTGTGCCAAACTGCTATTGCGAAAGTGTCCGCCTAACGGATAGCCTGAGATTGCTAATGTGAGAATGTTCGCCTAACTGATAGCATTGTTCCTTACTGTGATACACATTAAAATGTTATTATAATGAGGCCTAATTGAGACGGGTAACCGTGATGCCAAGGTGTCTAATTGACACAGTAAAGGGACCATATTCGAGGTTCACTCTGAGTAACGTCGGGTTGCGGGTAGACAACCGACGCATGAGCTCATGGCCTGTGCTAGGAACAGGCATGCATCATATTGTTTGCACATTTGCATTTGATTGTGTTTACTTATCTTATTTTTCTATGATTTTGCTGTTTGTCTTATTGCAATTTATTTGCATGTTAATCATTACTTTTACGGTATTCCTATTCCCTACTGAGAACGTGTGGTTTGTCCTCACCCCAAAATCTTCCATCCTTTCAATGACACAGGTTCGAAGACTCAGTTTGAAGCTGCGGGGGATTATTAGTCTTATTTGAGTTATGTGTTGAGTTGCTTTCATAGAATTCCCTCGATGTTGTCATTTAAGATTTTATTTTATACAGAGGGATAGGAATTATATCTGAGTCTCATTTGAATTCTTTTGTATAATATTTATCATTATTAATAATTATGTGATTATTATTACTTGTATTCGTTGATGAATAGTTTTGATTGATGAGAAACAAATTTTTCTGACATTTTCTTAAAAATTAAACTGCGATATCGAACTAAAGGCTCAATATTAAATAGTAAATAAGGAAATCAGGTCAGTAACGCCTCACTTTTGGTGCGATCATGACGTGCTGAATGTTAGGGTGTTACATAAATCGAATCAGCTTTATCCGATTTATTATTTGTAACAGACTTTATAACATAAATGTCAATAAGAAAATACCCACATTTGGATTCAAATAAAATATAAAAAAATCAAAACAAATAAGAATGGAAATTCAACTTTTGTGTTTTAGTTCAAATTTCAGAAAATCTACATTTTTATAAATTTTTTAATTTAAAATGAAACAATAAACGATTTCTAAAAATTTATTAAAATCATCCTTTGACTCATTAGCATCCAAAAAATCATTATCGAGACTTTTTTTATGTTAAAAAAGTTAATATAAAGTATAGCCCTCTAAGGTGGCATAAGGGTTAAAACTTAAAACTTTTTCATAGTCAAAAGAAACAGATACTTTATATTAACAGATAGTTAACATAAATTTATACTTTGATGATTGTATGCTCTAAAAAATATAGTTGGTTATTATATATTATATAACTATTTGTTATTTTTGACTCTGAAAAAATTTAAGTTTTAACTCCTATGTCACCTTAGAGAGCTATACTTTATATTAATTTTTTCAACATCTAAAGTCTCGGTAATGGTTTTTTAGATGCTAATGAGTCAAATGATGATTTTTAATGATTTTTTAGAAATCGTTTAATATTTCATTTTAGATTCATAAGTTTATAAAAATATAGATTTTCTGGAATTTAAACTAAAATATAAAAGTTGAATTTCTATTCTTATTCGTTTTAATTTTTTTGATATTTTATTTGAATCTAAATGGGAGCAACAATCTATTACAAGTAGTAAATCAAATCAAGCTGATTCGATTGACTATATATGTGATGTTCGATAGTAAAGAATAAATATGTACTAGATTCGATTTACATGTATATATTGCAGAAGTAGCAAATCAAATCTAATTTATTCGACTTATATTGAAAAAGCGTAAATCGAATTTAGTTGATTCGATTTATATAGAATTACTTTAGGATATGTGTAACACCCTACCACACGAGCCTTACGCTTAAGTCGTAAAGCAAAGGTGGTGAGGTATTATGATCTCTAAAAAAAAAAGATATATACAAGTATAATTGAAAGAATTTTAAAACTAGGAGCCTTGAAGAAGAAGCAAAGCAAAAGTGAAACAAAAAATTGTGTCACACTCGCATGGTTAATCATAAAACGGTAGGTAAAATCAAAAGGATGCTAAAAACATAATATACAGATCGGAGTTCCAAAGTACAGATATCAAACTCTAGACTCGACCTACGAAGTTAGGGCTGGCCAGGGTATGTAATTATATATTCATATACAACCCAAAATATAACTCAAACTACATAATAAACACTTGTTTTTCCAAGTTAACCTCTAGGAGGGACAAAATATAAAATATATATGCGGAGATTCTATATACATATATAGCCTAAGACAAAATATAACAGCCAAAAGACAGTTCTTCGATTGTAAGGAGGGTCTCCAGACGCTCAACGAGGTGCCTCTCGACCTGCATAAGAAAAATAACAGAAATATGTATGGAATGAGAACCGGGAGTTCTTAGCATGGTAAAGGTGCACGCATAGTTAATATAAAAGGTTTCGAGAAAGGTAAAGGTATTCCTAGAATTCCGACACTCGGATTTCAGTTTAAAGATCCAACTAAACCAAAAATTAAGTAAGTTATCTAAGGTGTTCAAGTTTTGAATCTAACTTTAACATAACACTTCACTTTCTGTCTCCTCCAATCCTCGGAATCACTGGTGGAACAACCCCCTCTCATACCTCCACCAAGAAGGATCTCTCAGAAAATATACACATACAATTCAAGTAAGAAAAATACAGATAAAGGTTCATTTACAACAAGTAGAACAAGTAGCAGATAAGCAGAGTTAAGCAGTTAAGCAAACCAAAACAATGCACACTCAAGCAAAACAAACAAATTCATATGATGTATGGCTGATGAGTCTCATCTATCAGTTATATAGCCAACACGACATGTCCTGGTAGTTAACCAATAGACAGTTTCTCTGTGCGCGCATCCCCAAACTCAAAAATAATATCCATGGAGTCAAACTCCAACCTCAAATATAATATTCCCTGTATATACGCATGCCCAAGTGGAAATCCAGAGAGTTAAAGTTTCTAGTCACATCTTGCGACAGAGAGTCAATAATAAGTCTCAAATATACAAGCCATATAATAATCTTTTTCTTTTTAAAATAACACTTCAAATCAAAACTCTAATTTTTATAGAAATTTCAGCAATATCTCCTCTAAAACTCAAACTTCTACTACCCTTCAAGGGTCCCAATCACCAAACCAAACACCTCTCAATCATTCAAATCATTTCCAATATCAAATTATTTCAAAATCAAACTAATTCCAATATTAAATCTTTTTCAAAAACCAACCAACTCCAATAGCAAACCGTTTACAAAATTAAATCACACATCTCTCAACTAATCCATTCAATTTAATTTCACAAACTCACCATCAATCCTCGACATATTAACAATCATCATTATTTTATACTCATCAAAGTCTTAATCCAACACATACAAACTCATTCATCTTTTATACACACATCATATACCATATATACAATCCATCAATAATTATTTAGTTCATTCCTATCTTAGGGTCCTCTAACCTAAGCTTTTACGTCGCATTAAATATTAACTACGAAAAATCAAAACCATGCATTGACCGATTCTTCCCTAAGCTTGGAACACCTTAAAAACCTCTCCTTTCACAAGCTCCAAGCTTTCAAATATCAATTCATAAAGTTTAATCACCTGGATTTCGTTCCAAGCCGCCAAATTGAATTCCAAATCAACAAGACCACAATTTAATTCACACAATATCACTATAATCATCATAGAATTCACTAATTCAATGATTCACAAGGGTTGAGTAGCTTCTTACCTTACCTACGGATCAATTGGACAAAATGCAGTGATTATCCGCTGCTAGAGTTCACCTAAACCATCAAAATCATTCAATTTCTCAATCTCCAAACTCAAAATCTACGAAATTGAGGAGTAAAAATATTGGGTGATAAATGCAAATTTCTTAGCACTTTGTAAAAATATAATTGAAGAGAATTTCAAGACAAATACGTGGCCGCTGGCGGCTCGTCAATCGGAACTCCGGATGAAAAGTTATGGACGATTGAATTTTTTTAGGAATAAGGGTTTTGGTTATGTTCTTAACCTCCTCCTCTCTTCTTTCAGTGTGGGTGGCTTTAATGAATGGGAAGGGAGGTCAAAGCAACGCTTATATGGTTTGTTCTTAGCCTCAGTTTGGGTCTGGTCCAATGATTCGGTCCATTAGTCAGGTTTTGAGCTAAAATTTTTAAAATTAGAGTCAAAATTCGTATTTTTAATATTTCTACCTCTTTAAATTATAAAATTTAACATTTTAATTTCTTTAAATAATAATTAATTTTTTAGCTAATTATTATTAATTTCGCAGGGTTTATACTCTACCCACCTAATTAAGAATTTTGCCCTCAAAATTTGATTTAGTTACCTGAAAATAAGTGCAGGTAGTTTTTTCTCATTTTTGACTCAAGTTTCTAAGTGTGTTCCTCAATTCGAGCTCGACTCCAAGCAACCTTTACCAACAAAACTTTCTTTCTGCATAACTGCTTAATACTGGTATCATCAATTCGGACTGGAGTCATTTGAAGCTTCAGATTCTCTCTTAATCGAATTGATTCAGGTTCTAAAATGTGGCTAGCATCAGAAGTGTATTTCCAAAACTGCGAAACGTAAAATACGTCATGCAGGTTCAAAAGATGCGGTGATAAAGCTATTCGATATGCTACCGGTGCAATTCTCTTTAGGATTTGAAACGGTTCGATATAACGAGGATTCAATTTCTTTGTCTTGATCACTCTACCCACTCCTGCTGTTTGAGTAACTCTTAGAAATATATGATCTCCTTCATCAAATTCTAACAGTTTTCGTCTCTGATCAGCGTAGCTCTTCTAGCGACTCTGAGTGATAAACATTCTGTTGCGAATTTTTTTTAATCTGTTCAGTGGTTTTAACTTCTAACTTAGGCCCCAATAAATTTGACTCTCCAGCTTTATACCAACATAGTGAAGATTGGCACTTTTATCCATATAGAATCTCATACGGAGCCATTCCAATGCTTGCATGGTAACTGTTGTTGTATGCAAACTCCACTAGCGGTATATAACGATCCCAGCTCGCCGGTTGATCTAACACACAAGCTCTCAACATATCTTCCAGGATTTGTATCGTCCTCTCCGATTTACCATTGGTTTGAGGATGGTACGCAATGCTTAAGATCAATTAATTTCCAAATGCTTTCTGAAATGCTTCCTAAAATCTTTAAGTGAAACGAGGATCTTTATCAAAAACTATGGTTGTAGGCACACCATGCAGTCTTACAATCCCCTTGATATACAGACAGGCTAACTCCTCTAAGGTATAACTCATTCGGACAGGCAAAAAGTGAGCAGACTTCGTCAATTGATACACAATCACCCATACTGTGTCAAATCCTTCCTTAGTCCTCAGCAATCCAGACGCAAAGTCCATTATGATACTTTCCCATTTCCATTGTGAAGTTTCTAAAGGTTGTAACGTTTCGGACGGTCTTTGGTGTTCAATCTTTACTTTCTGGCAGATTAAACATTTTAAAACATGCAACGCCATATCATTCTTCATTCCCGGTAACCAGGACATTTCTTTTTTATCATGATACATCTTAATACTTCTTGGATGAATAAAAAACTTACTCTGGTGAGCTTCTGTTAACACATTTTGCCTCAAGTCTCCTACATTCGGTACACAGATCCTTCCCTTGTACCTCCAAACTCCTTATCTGTCTTTACTAACTTCTCCTTGTCCCCTCTGTTCAGTGACTTGCAACATTTTTTGCAGCTCCTGATCATTCTGTTGAGCCTTCTGAATCTCAGTTTTGAAGTCACTAGAGATATGTAATTGATTCAAGTACATTCCCAGCTACCTCTATAACACCGAAGTTCAGATTCTCAAATTCTTTCAATAACGATTCTTCTTTTACCATCATCCAACCAACATATAATGATTTCAGACTCAAAGCATCTGCCACAACATTAGCTTTTCCTGGGTGGTAACTTAATTTAAAATCATAGTCCTTCAGCAACTACATCCTCCTTCTTTGGTGCATATTAAGCTCCTTCTAATCAAAGAGATATTTCAAACTATTATGATCAGAGAAAACTTGAAACTTAACTCCATACAAGTAATGCCTCCACACCTTTAAGGCAAACACAACCGTAGCGAGTTTCAGGTTGTGAGTCGGATGTTTAACTTCGTGCGGTCTCAAATGTCGTGAAGCATACACCACAACACTGCGGTGTTGCATCAGTACACACCCCAGACCCTTCAACAAAGTATCGCAATACACCTCAAAAGGCTCATTAGGCTCGGGTAACACAAACACAGGCGATGTAGTTAGTTCTACTTCAAAACTTGAAAGCTCTGCTCACATTCTAATGTCTAGACAAACGGCGCATCCTTTCGGATTAACTTTGTCAAAGGCAATGTAATTTATGAAAAGCCCTTGATAAATCTCCGATAATATCCTGCCAAACCTAAGAAATTTCTAATCTCCATGACTGATGTAGGTCGTCCCCAGTTCATCACTGCCTCAACCTTAGAAGGATCCATAGCTATTCTCTGCTTACTCACTACGTGACCCAGAAATTCGACTTCCTTTTTCCGAAATTCACATTTAGAAAATTTAGCATACAACTTCCTCTCTTTCAGAATATGCAGCACGATTCACAAGTGTTTCACGTGCTCCTCCTCAGTCTTAAAATAGATTAGAATGTCATCAATGAAGACGATGATGAATTTATCCAAGAATGGATGAAAAATCCGATTCATATAGTCCATGAATATTGCAGGGCCATTGGTGAACACAAATGACATCACAATGTATTCGCAGTGTCCATAACGAGTTCTGAAAGAGGTTTTTGGGATATCTTCATCTCTCACTTTTATCTGGTGATAACCAAACCTTAAGTCAATCTTGGAAAAGACACCAGCTCCTTGCGATTGGTCCATCAAATCGTTAATTCTCGACAACGGGTATTTATTCTTTACTATCACTTTGTTTAGTTGTCTGTAGTCCATGCACAGTCGCATACTTCCATCTTTCTTTTTTACCAACAACACTGGTGCTCCCCACAAAGAAACGCTCGAACGAATGAAGTTCTTACTCATTAACTCCTCCAGTTGAGCCTTAAGTTCAGCTAGCTCCAAAGGTAACATTTGGTAAGGCATAATTGAAATTGGTCCTACTCCAGGAACCAGCTCAATCGCAAAATCGATCTCTCAGAAAAGAGGAAACTCAAGTATGTATTCAGCGAATACTTCTTAAATTTCATTTACAACTAGAATCTGATTCAAACTTTGTTCATCACCTGACATACTGACAGCCAATAGTATGAATCCCAAACACTCACTTCTACTACAATCCACCATAACAGAATTTAAATAATATCCATTCGCCACCACCGGTCATTTAGACCCTTCAAACATAAATTGTACTGACCATTCAAAATAATCTAGCAACACGTGATGCTTTGACAGCCAATCCAAACCTAGAATCAAATCAAGTTCCAATCGTCGTTAAAAAAATTAAATCATGGACAAAAGTTCGGTGCTTAATTCGAAACGAAACTTGTTGACACTCTAATCTAGTTAGAGGCAAGAGTATGTACTTGCAAATCATAGATTAGCATGGTTATTGATGAGCGGATATTTTATACGCTTTTTGGGGGTAATTTCATGTAGATTTTAGCATGTTTTAATTAGTTTTTAGTAGAATATTATTAGTTTTTAGGCAAAAATCATATTTCTGGACTTTACTATGAGTTTGTGTGTTTTTCTGTGATTTCGGGTATTTTCTGGCTGAAATTGAGGGAGTTGAGCAAAAATCTGAGTTAGGCTGAAAAAGGACTACTGATGCTGTTGGATCCTGATCTCCCTACACTCGAAACAGATTTTTTTGCAGCTACTGGAGTCCAATTGACGCGCTCTCAATTGGGTTGGAAAGTAGACATTCAGGGCTTTCCAGCAATATATAATAGTCCATACTTTGCGCAAAGATAGATGATGTAAACTGGCGTTCAACGCCAGTTCCATGTTGCAGTCTGGCGTCCAGCGCTAGAAACAGGTTACAAGTTGGAGTTCAACGCCCAAAACACGTTACAACCTGGCGTTCAACTCCAGAAACAGACCAAGCACGTGAGAGGCTTAAGTCTCAGCCCCAGCACACACCAAGTGGGCCCCAGAAGTGGATTTCTGCACCAATTATCTTAGTTTACTCATATTTTGTAAACCTAGGTTACTAGTTTACTATTTAAACAACTTTTAGAGACTTATTTTGTATCTCATGACTTTTTCAGATCTGAATTTTATACACTTTGACGGCATGAGTCTCTAAACTCCATTGTTGGGGGTGAGGAGCTCTGCAGCGTCTCGATGAATTAATGCAATTGTTTCTATTTCTCCATTCAAACATGTGTGTTCCTATCTAAGATGTTCATTCGCGCTTAATCATAAAGAAGGTGATGATCCGTGACACTCATCACCTTCTTCAATCCATGAACGTGTGCCTGACAACCACCTCCATTTTACATCAGATTGAATGAGCTTCTCTTAGATTCCTTAATCAGAATCTTCGTGGTATAAGCTAGAATTGATGGCGGCCACTCTTGAGGATCCGGAAAGTCTAAACCTTGTCTGTGGTATTCCGAGTAGGATTCAAAGATTGAATGGCTGTGACGAGCTTCAAACTCGCGATTGCTGGGCGTGATGACAAACGCAAAAGGATCAATGGATCCTATTCCAGCATGATCGAGAACCAACAGCTGATTAGCCGTGCTGTGACAGAGCATCTGGACCGTTTTCACTGAGAGGATGGGAGGTAGCCACTGACAATGGTGACACCCTACATACAGCTTGCCATGGAAGGAACTTTGCACTTTGGAATTGAGTTGAATATTACATTACAGGAATTCAGAAGACAAAGCATCTCCAAAACTCCAACATATTCTCCATTATTAAAGTAACAATTATTTATTTCACGCTCTTTTATTTTTCTAATAATTCCAACTGATAATTTTAATTGATATCCTGACTAAGAATAATAAAATAAACATAGCTTGCTTCAAACCAATAATCTCCGTGAAATCGACCTTTACTCACGTAAGGTATTACTTGGACGACCCAGTGCACTTGCTGGTTAGTTGTGCGAATTGTCAAAGAGTGGGATTGCATTTCGTGCACCAGTTATCTTCAATTCTAACTCACTGACTTTCTCAAATGATATAAATGAATATGATGTCCTAGTATCAAACAAAGCAATTAAAATTTTTACCACCGATTTCATAATCATCTCTAATCAGAGTGTTCGACCTCTCAGCATCATCCGCCGATTGGTAAACACACGTCCCTGCTGCTGAACTCTCTCAGCTTCCTGTCTCTTTCTCTATGGATAATACTAGGACAGATGCCTGGCTCCATCATAGTAGTAGCATACACCCAGTCTAACTTTGTACGAAGTGTTAGGATGATATGCCTTGCATCTCCTGCAAGTCAAGTCATTCTATAGAATCTGAGCTTGCTTTCCTTTGTCTCTTCCCTGATTGTTATTATTATTGAATCTCTGGAAGGCGTTATGGTCCTGATGTGGTTGTGGAACATAGCCTCCTCACTTGAATTTCTGTCCTCTAGGCTCAAAGTTCCTCCCTTGATCTCTCCTAACGAAGGCTCGGTGTTCACCCTTGTCCAATGCCACCTTTCTCGCACAATCCACAACAACTCTGCTCTTTTTACAAGTTCAAAAAAACTCGGATCTCCATCAGACCCACTGTACTCAGAATATCACTCCGCATACTACCTTCATATTTTATGCATTTTCATTCTTCAAAATCCCCCGAAGTACCCGGGAAAATCCTAGAGAACTGGCATAGTTCCTCAAACCGACTGGTATACTCTGCCACTAATATAGGACCTTGCTTCAGCTGTAACAACTCAAGCTCCTTCGCCGTCCTGACTGAATTAGGAAAATACTTCTTATAAAATTCGGATTAGAAGACATCCTAAGAGATTGCAACATTATCTCATTGCAGAAGGTGTCAGGTCCCCTTCCATCAATACTGAGCTACACCCATAAATTAATAAGTAGCAAACTCGACACACCGATCTTCAGGCACTTGATGCGCTTGCAAAGCTCATTCCATCGCCTGAAACCAATTATCAGCCTCTGTGGGATTTGTGGTTTCTCTATAGGTTTATGGGTTTATTTTCACAAAAGTTGCTAACGTCATTGGCCCATTATCTCCGTTACACCCATTTTCATTATTAACATTCTGACCAAGAACCTTAGTCGTTGCCTGCATAGCGGCCGCCATATTCTCCAGGATATTCATGAAGTTCACGGGATTATTCGCAGTTGTTTCAGGTTTTGCATTTCTATTTCGACCTTGATGTGAGGGAAATCGTCAGTTTGGAATTTTCACAAAAATAATTACATTCAAGTGTAGATCTAAACCAACCGATAACTCTCAATCATAGTTTAATTTGTTTCTAACTTAAGTCAAACCAATAAAAACTGAGAGTATTTAAACCTCGGGTCGTCTCTCAAAGGAATTGTAGGGAAGTGTGCATATTACTGGTTATAAGAATTTTGGGAATTTTTAATATGATGAACAAGAAATGTAAATTGCAAGAAAGTAAAGCTAACAACTAAGATAATATAAATGCTAAAAGACACTTATGGCAAGGATTAAGAGTCAAGGTTTCCTATCCTAGATCATTGACCACAACATGGTAATTACAAAGGGGTTAATTCCACTTAGTTATCCTCTAACATTGGAGGGTGAAGTCAAGGGGACATAATTGATCCTAAAACCAACTAAAATCCTAAATTACCAATTATACTGGACATCAATGACATCAAGGCACTTAAGTCCTCAATCTCAAGGTAAGAGTGCTAAAATCTACTCTAAAATCCAACCAAGCATTTTATCAAATACTTGGAAGGCATAAAATGAAAGCATGGTAAAATTGCAATAATAATAAAATCTAAAGCTACCAAATACAAGATAACAATAATAACAACTCAATTAAACATCAATAAACATCAAAACATTAAATTGCATTAATATAAATCAAAGCAACAAAAGTTCATAAGCCAAAAGTGACATAAAAGAAAAATTAACAATGTAAACTAAGAGAATCAAGACAAGTAAACAAGGAGAAGCAAATGAAACTAGATCAAGATGAGAAATAAAACTTAAATCTAAGAGAGATTAACCTAAATCTACCCTACTTCTAAAGAGAAGAGAGAACTTCTCTCTCTAGAATAACATAAAACATGTTTCTATTCTAAATTTAATTGTTCTCCCTTTGTTTCTTCTTGGATTTGGCCTCAAATACTTTATAATTGAGTTGGATTTGAGCTTCTAAAATTTCAGAAATCGCCAGCCACATTTTCTTTAAGTGAATCACGTGCTTCATGTCACGCATACGCGGAATGTCACACGTACGCGTGGCCTGATGAAATCCCAACTCACACATAGGCGCAAGGGATGTGTACGCGTGGCCATGAGTTACTCCAAATCCTTATTTCTTCATTAATTCTCCACTTTGCATATTTTTTCTTCACTCCTTTAATTCAATCTTTGCCTTCTAAGCCTGAAATCACTTAACAAACACATCAAGGCATCGAATAGAATTAATGTGAATTAAATTTGGCAAATTAAAGGCTTAAAAAGCATGTTTTCAATCTTACGTGCAAATTAGGAAGAATTCATAAAACTATGCTATTTCATTGAATAAATGTAGGAAAATTTGATAAAACCTATCAAATTCGATACAAGATAAACCATAAAATTATGGTTTATCAAACCTCTGCCTCGACCACGTCCGTGTCCATGAGTCATCATTTAGTTCCTGTTCACACCAAATAAGTGATATTAAGGTGATTAGTCTCAATATCTCAAGTCTAATGCTTCAAAGTTCCAAATCAATGCTCATGAACAAATATGCCACACATATCAACTAGATATCTTAATTAGAATACACACACACCCCCCCTCAGAGTATGTCCAGAAGCACAGTCAGTCCATCCCTCAGGATCTACAGGAACGAATCGCTCTAATACTATAATGTAACACCCTACCACACAGAGCCTTACGCTAAAGTTGTAAAGCACAGGTGGCGAGGTATTATGACCTTTAAAAGAAAAGACATATATAAGTATAATTGAAAGAATTTTGTAACTAGGAGCCTTGAAGAAGAAGTTAAGCAAAAGGAAAACAGAAAATCATGTCACACTCGCATGGTTAATCGTAAAATGGATAGGTAAAATCAAAAGAAGGCTAAAAACATTATATACATATTGAAATTTTAAAATACAGATATCAAGCTCTAGACTCGACCTGCGAAGCTAAAGCCGGCCAGAGTACGTAATTATATATACATATACAACCCAAAAAATAACTCAAACTACATAATAACTCCTATTTTTTCAAGTCAACCTCTAGGAGGGACAAAATACAAAATATACATGCGGAGATTCTATATAATAAAATATAACAGCCAAAGACAGTTCTTCGCTTTTAAGGAGGGTCTTCAGATGCTCAATGAGGTGCCTCTCGACCTACATCTGAAAAACAATAGAAATATGTATGAAATGAGAACCGGAAATTTTTAGCATGGTGATGAGCGGATAATTTATACGCTTTTTTGCATTGTTTTTAGGTAGTTTTTAGTAAGTTCAAGCTACTTTTAGGGATGTTTTCATTAGTTTTTATGTTAAATTCACATTTCTGGACTTTACTATGAGTTTGTGTGTTTTTCTGTGATTTCAGGTAATTTCTGGCTGAAATTGAGGGACTTGAGCAAAACTCTGAAAAAGGCTGACAAAAGGACTGCTGATGCTGTTGGATTCTGACCTCCCTGCACTCGAAATGGATTTTCTGGAGCTACAGAACTCCAATTGGCGCGCTCTCAACGGCGGTGGAAAGTAGACATCCAGAGCTTTCCAGCAATATATAATAGTCCATACTTTATTCGGAAATTGACAACGTAACTTGGCGTTGAACGCCAAGTACATGCTGCTGTCTGGAGTTAAACGCCAGAAAAACGTCATGATCCGGAGTTGAACGCCCAAAACACGTCATAACTTGGAGTTCAACTCCAAGAAAAGCCTCAGCTCGTGGATAGATCAAGCTCAGCCCAAACATACACCAAGTGGGCCCCGGAAGTGGATTTATGCATCAATTACTTACTCATATAAACCCTAGTAGCTAGTTTAGTATAAATAAGACTTTTTACTAGTGTATTAGTCGTCTTTTGACCACGTTTCATCTTTGGTCTCAGTTTTGTTTTATCCTTCATCTTAGGAGACTATTGATCACGTTTTGGGGGCTGGCCATTCGGCCATGCCTGAACCTTTCACTTATGTATTTTTAACGGTGGAGTTTCTACACACCATAGATTAAGGGTGTGGAGCTCTGCTGTACCTCAAGTTTCAATACAATTATTATTACTTTCCATTCAATTCTCTTTTATTCTTATTCCAAGATATACGTTGCACAACACTTTGATGAATGTGATGATCCGTGATACTCATCATCATTCTCACCTATGAACGCGCGTGATTGACAACCACTTCCGTTCTACCTTAGGCCGGGCGCATATCTCTTAGATTCCCCAACAGAATCTTTGTGGTATAAGCTAGATAGATGGCGGCATTCATGAGGATCCGGAAAGTCTAACCTTGTCTGTGGTATTCCGAGTAGGATCCTGGGAATCCGGAAAGTCTAACCTTGTCTGTGGTATTCCGAGTAGGATTCCGGTATTGAATGACTGTGACGAGCTTAAAACTCCTGAAGGCTGGGCGTTAGTGACAAACGCAAAAGAATCAATGGATTCTATTCCAACCTGATTGAGAATCGACAGATGATTAGCCGTGCTGTGACAGAGTATTTGGACCATTTTCACTGAGAGGATGGGATGTAGCTATCAACAAGGGTGATGCCTCCAGACGATTAGCCGTGCAGTGACAGCGCATAGGACCATTTTCCCGAGAGGATTGAAAGTAGCCATTGATGATGGTGATGCCCTACATACAGCTTGCCATGGAAAGAAATAAGGAGGATTGGAAGAGTGAGTAGTGAAGTAGAGTTTCAAGAGGAGCACAACATCTCCATACGCCTATCTGAAATTCCCACTATTGATTTACATAAGTATTTCTATCTTATTTTATTTTCTATTTATTATTAATTTTCGAAACCCATAATCCTTTAATCTGCCTAACTGAGATTTACAAGGTGACCATAGCTTGCTTCATACCAACAATCTTTGTGGGATCGACCCTTACTCACGTAATGTTTATTACTTGGACAACCCAGTACACTTGCTGGTTAGTTGAACGGAGTTGTGAATTCAAATAGAGCCAATTATTAAATTTCATACAAGTACAAAGAGCATGGATCACAATTTCGTCCACCAAGTTTTTGGCGCCGTTGCCGGGGATTGTTCGAGTATGGACAACTGACGGTTCATCTTGTTGCTCAGATTAGGTAATTTTCTTTTCAAAAATCTTTTTCAAAATTTTTCTTTTCTTTTTCGTTTTTCCTAACATTATTTTCAAAAAAATTAATAAAAATACAAAAAAATCATAAAATCATAAAAATCAAAAATATTTTGTGTTTCTTGTTTGAGTCTTGAGTCAATTTTTAAGTTTGGTGTCAATTGCATGCTTTAAAAATTTTTCTTGCATTTTTCGAAAATTCCATGCATTCATAGTGTTCTTCATGATCTTCAAGTTGTTCTTGATAAGTCCTCTTGTTTGATCTTGATGTTTTCTTGTTTTGTGTTGTTTGTTGTTTTTCATGTGCATTTTTCGTTTGTTAGAGTCCATGCATTAAAGATTTCTAAGTTTGGTGTCTTGCATGTTTTCTTTGCATCAAAAATTTTTCAAAATTATGTTCTTGATGTTCATCATGATCTTCAAAGTGTCTTGGTGTTCATCTTGACATTCATAGCATTCTTGCATGCATTCATTGTTTTGATCTAAAAATTTCATGCATTAAGTATTTTTGTTGTTTTTCTCTCTCATCTTTAAAAATTCAAAGATAAAAAAAATATCTTTTCCTTATTCTTCTCCAAATTTTCGAAAATTTGAGTTGACTTAGTCAAAAATTTTTAAAATAAGTTGTTTCTTACAAGTCAAGTCAAATTTTCAATTTTAAAAATCTTATCTTTTCAAAATCTTTTTCAAAAATTATATCTTTTTCATTTGTTTTCTATTTTTTCGAAAATTTCAAAAAAAAATCTTTTCAAAATATTTTCAAAATCTTTTTCTTATCTTTATATCATATTTTCAAAAATATGCTAACAATTAATGTGATTGACTCAAAAATTTGAAGTTTGTTACTTTCTTGATAAGAAAGATTCAATCTTTAAATTTTAGAATCTTATCTTGTAGTTTCTTGTTAGTTAAGTCATTTTAAAAATTAAATCTTTTTCAAAATATCTTTTTATTAAAATTTTTATCTTATCTTTTTATCTTATCCCTCTCAAAATTTTATCTTTTTCAAAATTTGATTTCAAAATATCTTATTTAACTTCTTATCTTCTTATCTTTTTAAAATTTTGATTTCAAATCTTTTTCAATCAACTAACTAACTTTTTGTTTGTTTCTTATCTTTTTCAAAACCACCTAACTACTTTTCCCTCTCTAATTTTCGAAAATACCTCTCTCTTTTTCAAAAATTCTTTTTAATTAATTAATTGTTTTAATTTTAATTCTATCTTATCTTTTAATTTTCGAAAATTACTAACTCCTTTTTTAAAAATTTTTTTTCGAAAATTCTCTCTCTCTTTTCTTATTCTATTTAATTATTTAACTACTAACACTTCTCTTCACCTCTCTTCATCCAAAAATCTGAATCCATTCTTCTTCATTCTTCTACCCCCTTCTTTTTCTACTAACGTAAAGGAATCTCTATACTGTGACATAGAGGATTCCTCTTTCTTTTCTTGTTTTCTTCTCTTTCATATGAGCAGGAACAGGGAAAAAGGCACTCTTGTTGAAATAGATCCTGAACCTGAAAGGACTCTGAAGAGAAAATTAAGAGAAACTAAATTAC
This sequence comes from Arachis stenosperma, assembly GCF_014773155.1. Taxonomy (NCBI): domain Eukaryota; kingdom Viridiplantae; phylum Streptophyta; class Magnoliopsida; order Fabales; family Fabaceae; genus Arachis; species Arachis stenosperma. The sequence continues at coordinate 23,855,697 of NC_080382.1, read as the reverse complement.
AACAATCCAGAAACAACCTTTCAGAAATTTTCGAACAAGAGAAGGAGATGGCAGCCGAAAATAATAATAATGCAAGGAGAATGCTTGGTGACTTCACAAAGCCAACGTCTAAATTTGATGGAAGAAGCATCTCCATTCCTGCCATTGGAGCCAACAACTTTGAGCTGAAACCTCAGCTAGTTGCCTTAATGCAACAAAACTGCAAGTTTTATGGACTTCCATCTGAAGATCCTTATCAGTTTTTAACTAAGTTCTTGCAGATCTGTGAGACTGTAAAGACGAATAGAGTTGATCCTGAAGTCTACAGACTCATGCTTTTCCCTTTTGCTGTAAGAGACAGAGCTAGAATATGGTTGGATTCACAGCTTAAGGATAGCCTGGACTCCTGGGATAAGCTGGTCACAGCCTTCTTGGATAAATTCTTTCCTCCTCAAAAGCTGAGCAAGCTGAGAGTGGATGTTCAAACCTTCAAAAAAAAAAGATGGTGAATCCCTCTATGAAGCTTGGGAAAGATACAAGCAGCTGACCAAAAGATGTCCATCTGACATGTTTTCAGAATGGACCATATTAGATATATTCTATTATGGTCTCTCTGAATTTTCGAAAATGTCATTGGACCATTCTACAGGTGGATCTATTCACCTAAAGAAAACGCCTGAAGAGGCTCAAGAACTCATTGATATGGTTGCAAACAACCAATTCATGTACACTTCTGAGAGGAATTCCGTGAATAATGGGATACCTCAGAAGAAAGGAGTTCTTGAAATTGATACTCTGAATGCCATATTGGCTCAGAACAAAGTGTTGACTCAACAGGTCAACATGATCTCTCAAAATCTGAATGGATGGCAACATGCATCCAACAGTACTAAAGAGGCAGCTTCTGAAGAAGCTTATGATCCTGAGAACCCTGCCATGGCAGAGGTTAGTTACATGGGTGAATCTTATGGAAACACCTATAACTCATCATGGAGAAATCATCCAAATTTCTCATGGAAGGATCAACAAAAGCCTCAACAAGGCTTTAACAATGGTGGACGCAATAGGCTGAACAATAGCAAGCCATATCCATCATCTTCTCAGCAACAGACAGAGAATTCTGAACAAAACACTTCTAATTTAGCCAATCTAGTCTCTGATCTGTCAAAGGCCACTTTCAGTTTCATGAATGAAACAAGATCCTCCATTAGAAATCTGGAGGCACAAGTGGGCCAGCTGAGTAAAAAAGTCATTGAAACTCCTCCCAATATTCTCCCAAGCAATACAGAAGAGAATCCAAAAGGAGAGTGCAAGGCCATTGATTTAATCAATATGGCCGAATGCACAAGGGAGGAGGAGGACGAAAATCCCAGTGAGGAAGACCTCCTGGGACGTCCCTCAAGCAAGAAGGAGTTTCCTATTAAGGATCCAAATGAATCTGAGGCTCATATAGAGACCATAGAGATTCCATTAAATCTCCTTCTGCCATTCATGAGCTCTAAAGACTATTCTTCCTCTGAAGAGGATGAAGATGTAACTGGAGAGCAAGTTGCTCAATACTTAGGAGCTATCATGAAGCTGAATGCCAAGTTGTTTGGTAATGAGACTTGGGAAAGTGAACCTCCCTTGCTCATTAGTGAACTGGATACCTGGATTCAGAAAATTCTACCTCAAAAGAAACAAGATCCTGGCAAGTTCTTAATACCTTGTACCATAGGCACCATGACCTTTGAAAAAACTCTGTGTGATCTAGGGTCAGGGATAAATCTTATGCCACTCTCTGTAATGGAGAAGCTGGGGATCATTGAGGTACAACCTGCCTTGTTCTCATTACAATTGGCAGACAAGTCATTAAGACAAGCTTATGGAATAGTAGAGGACGTGTTAGTAAAGGTTGAAGGCCTTTACATCCCTGCTGATTTCATAATCTTAGACACTAGGAAGGAAGAGGATGATTGCATCATCCTTGGAAGACCTTTCCTAGCCACAGCAGGAGCTGTGATAGATGTCAACAGAGGTGAATTAGTCCTTCAATTGAATGGGGACTACCTTGTGTTTAAGGCACATGGCCATCCCTCTGTGACAGAAGAGAGTAAGCATGAGGCCACAACCAAACTCTAATTTTGGTATTAAGACCCCATATCCAAACTCTAAGTTTGGTGTTGGGACTATACAACATTGACCTGATCACCTTGTGGCTCCATGAGAGCCATTGTCAAGCTATTGACATTAAAGAAGCGCTTGTTGGGAGGCAACCCAATTTTATTTATCTAATTTTTTTTTGGATTTTTATTAATTTTTTTTCGATTTTTAATTAATTTTTTCTAGGGTCAGGGATAAATCTTATGCCACTATCTAATTTTTTTTCTATTATTGTTATTTTGTGTTTTATTAGGTACATGATCATGAGGAGTCACGAAAAAAATCAAAAAAATTAAAAACAGAGTCAAAAACAGCAGAAAAAAATTCGCACCCTGGAGGAAGCACAGGCTGGCGTTCAACGCCAGTAAGATGCATCTGGCCGGCATTCAACGCCATAACAGAGCATCATTCTGGCGCTGAACGCCAGAAACAAGCAACATTCTGGCGCTGAACGCCAGGAATGTGCCCAGAGAAGAAAAGCTGGCGCTGAACGCCAGTAACAAGCATGAAACTAGCGTTCAACGCCAGAAACATGCTTTACATGGGCGTTGAATGCCCAGAATGTGCACCACACGGCGTTTAAACGCCAGAATGGTGTGCAAAGACAATTTACATGCCTATTTGGTGCAGGGATGGAATTCCTTGACACCTCAGGATCTGTGGACCCCACAGGATCACCTCAGGATCTGTGGACCCCACAGGATCCCCACCTACCATATTCCTACCTTACCTCCTAATCCTAGTTTTTGAGATTACTCTTTCCCATGTCACACTTCCCAACACCCTTCACCAATCACCTCAATTCCTCTTCCCAATCACCCCCCTCACCACTCACATCCATCCACTCTTCCCCATAAACCCCACCTACCTTCAAAAATTCAAAACCAATCTCCCACCCATTCCCACCCTAAATAGCCGAACACACCCTCCCCCCTCTCCCTATAAATACCCTTCCATTCTCCTTCATTTTCACACAACACAAACCCCTCTTCTCCCACTTAGCCGAACCTACATCTCTCCCTCTCTACCATATTTTCTTCTTCTTCTTCTTCTCTTCTTTCTTCTCTTGCTCGAGGGCAAGCAATATTTTAAGTTTAGTGTGGTAAAAGCATAAGATTTTTGTTTTTCCATTACCATCAATGGCACCTAAGGCCGGAGAATCCTCTAGAAAAGGGAAAGGGAAGACAAAAGCTTCCACCTCCGAGTCATGGGAGATGGAAAGATTCATCTCCAAGAGCCATCAAGACCACTTCTATGATGTTGTGGCAAAGAAGAAGGTGATCCCTGAGGTCCCTTTCAAGCTCAAGAAAAATGAATATCCGGAGATCCGACATGAAATCCGAAAAAGAGGTTGGGAAGTCCTAACCAACCCTATGCAATAAGTCGGAACTTTAATGGTTCAAGAATTCTATGCCAATGCATGGATCACTAGGAACCATGATCAAAGTATGAACCCAAGTCCAAAGAATTATCTCACAATGGTTCGGGGGAAATACTTGGATTTTAGTCCGGAAAATGTGAGGTTGGCATTCCACTTGCCCATGATGCAAGGAGATGAACGCCCCTACACTAGAAGGGTCAACTTTAATCAAAGGTTGGACCAAGTCCTTGTGGACATTTGTGTGGAAGGAGCTCAATGGAAGAGAGACTTCAAAGGCAAGCCAGTCCAACTAAGAAGACTGGACCTCAAGCCTATAGCTAGAGGATGGTTGGAGTTCATTCAATGCTCCATCATTCCCACTAGCAACCAATCTGAAGTTACTGTGGATCGGGCCATCATGATTCATGGCATCATGATTGGAGAGGAAGTAGAAGTTCATGAGGTCATCTCCAATGAAATCTACAAAATAGCCGACAAGCCCTCACCCATGGCACGGCTAGCTTTTCCTCACCTTATTTGCCATCTATGTTACTCAGCTGGAGTTATCATAGAAGGAGACATCTCCATTGAAGAGGACAAGCCCATCACCAAGAAGAGGATGGAGCAAGCAAGAGAGACCCTTCACGGTTCTCAAGAGATGCATGAGGAAGCTCATCATCAAGAAATCCCTGAGATGCCTCAAGGGATGCACTTTCCTCCCAACAACTATTGGGAATAACTCAATACTTCCTTAGAAGACTTGAGCCACAATGTTGAACAATTAAGGGTGGAACATCATGAGCACTCCATCATTCTCCATGAAATAAGAGAAGATCAAAGAGCAATGAGGGAGGAGCAACAAAGGCAAGGAAGGGACATAGAAGAGCTTAAGAACATCATTGGTCCTTCAAGAAGAAGACGCCACTAAAGGTGGATTCATTCCTTGTTCTTTATTTCTTTCTGTTTTCGGTTTTTAATGTTGTGTTTATCTATGTTTTGTGTCTTTACTTCATGATCATTAGTATGTAACCATGTCTTAAAGCTATGAATAAATTCCATTAATTCTTCACCTCTCTTAAATGAAATATGCTTTAATTCAAAAGAACAAGAAGTACATAAATTTCGAAAATAGCTCTTGAATTTAATTTAATTATATTGATGTGGTGACAATACTTTTTGTTTTCTGAATGAATGCTTGAACAGTGCATATGTCTTTTGATCTTGTTGTTTATGAATGTTAAAATTGTTCGCTCTTGAAAGAATGATGAACAAAGAGAAATGTTATTGATGATCTGAAAAATCATAAAATTGATTCTTGAAGCAAGAAAAAGCAGTGAAAAAGAAAGCTTGCGAAAAAAAAAATTTTGAAAAAAAATGGCGAAAAAAAATATAGAAAGAAAAAGAAAAAGCAAGCAGAAAAAGCCAATAGCCCTTAAAACCAAAAGGCAAGGGTAAAAAGGATCCAAAGCTTTGAGCATCAATGGATAGGAGGGCCCAAGGAAATAAAATCCAGGCCTAAGCGGCTAAATCAAGCTGTCCCTAACCATGTGCTTGTGTCATGAAGGTCCAAGTGAAAAGCTTGAGACTGAGTGGTTAAAGTCGTGATCTGGTGCACGAAATTGTGATCACTACTTTTCACAACTCAAATAATCCCTAGTAATGGCTCCAAAGACTTGGTGCTCAATACCATGGCATAAACACAACTTCGCACAACTAACCAGCAAGTGCACTGGGTCGTCCAAGTAATACCTTACGTGAGTAAGGGTCGATCCCACGGAGATTGTTGGTATGAAGCAAGCTATAGTCACCTTGTAAATCTTAGTCAGGCAGACTCAAATGGGTATAGATGATGAATAAAACATAAAGATAAAGATAGAGATACTTATGTATATCATTGGTGAGAGCTTCAGATAAGTGAATGAAGATGCCTTCCCTTCCGTCTCTCTGCTTTCCTACTGTCTTCATCCAATCCTTCTTACTCCTTTCCATGGCAAGCTTATGCAAGGGTTTCACCGTTGTCAGTGGCTACCTCCCATCCTCTCAGTGAAAATGTTCCTATGCTCTGTCACAGCATATGGCTAATCAGCTGTCGGTTCTCGGTCAGGCCGGAATAAAATCCATTGATTCTTTTTCGTCTGTCACTAACGCCCCGCCTGCTAGGAGTTTGAAGCACGTCACAGTCATTCAATCATTGAATCCTACTCAGAATACCACAGACAAGGTTAGACCTTCCGGATTCTCTTGAATGCCGCCATCAGTTCTCGCCTATACCACGAAGATTCCGGTTAAAGAATCCAAGAGATAAACACTAGAGCCTTGGTTGCTTGTAGAACAGAAGTGGTTGTCAGTCATCTTGATCATAAGTGAGAATGATGATGAGTGTCACGGATCATCACATTCATCAAGTTGAAGAACAAGTGATATCTTGGACAAAGAACAAGCGGAATTGAATAGAAGAACAATAGTAATTGCATTAATACTCGAGGTACAGCAGAGCTCCACACCTTAATCTATGGTGTGTAGAAACTCCACCGTTGAAAATACATAAGAACAAGGTCTAGGCATGGCCGTGAGGCCAGCCCTCAAATGATCTAAGAACTAGATGTCCGAAGATGATTTTTAATACAATAGTAAAAGGTCCTACTTATAGGGAACTAGTTGCCTAAGGATTACAAAGATGAGTAAATGACATAAAAATCCACTTCCGGGCCCACTTGGTGTGTGCTTGGGCTGAGCATTGAAGCATTTTCGTGTAGAGACTCTTCTTGGAGTTAAACGCCAGCTTTTATGCCAGTTTGGGCGTTTAACTCCCATTTTGGTGCCAGTTCCGGCGTTTAACGCTGGGATTTCTGAGGGTGACTTTGGACGCCGGTTTGGGCCATCAAATCTTGGACAAAGTATGGACTATCATATATTGCTGGAAAGCCCAGGATGTCTAATTTCCAACGCCGTTAAGAGCGCGCCAATTGGGCTTCTGTAGCTCCAGAAAATTCACTTCGAGTGCAGGGAGGTCAGAATCCAACAGCATCTGCAGTCCTTTTCAGTCTCTGAATCAGATTTTTGCTCAGATCCCTCAATTTCAGCCAGAAAATACCTGAAATCATAGAAAAACACACAAACTCATAGTAAAGTCCAGAAAAGTGAATTTTAACTAAAAACTAATAAAAATATACTAAGAACTCAACTAAAACTACCAAAAACATACTAAAAACAATGCCAAAAAGGGTATGAATTATCCGCTCATCACAACACCAAACTTAAATTGTTGCTTGTCCCCAAGCAACTGAAAATCAAATAGGATAAAAAGAAGAGAATATACTATAGACTCCAAATTATCAATGAAACTAAGCTCCAAATTAGATGAGCGGGACTAGTAGCTTTTTGCCTCCGAACAGTTTTGGCATCTCACTTTATCCTTTGAAATTCAGAATGATTGGCTTCTTTAGGAACTCAGAATCCATATAGTGTTATTGATTCTCTTAGTTAAGTATGATGATTCTTGAACACAGCTACTTTATGAGTCTTGGCCGTGGCCCAAAGCACTCTGTCTTCCAGTATTACCACCGGATACATACATGCCACAGACACATAATTGGGTGAACCTTTTCAGATTGTGACTCAGCTTTGCTAGAGTCCCCAATTAGAGGTGTCCAGGGTTCTTAAGCACACTCTTATTGCCTTGGATCACAACTTCAATTCTTTCTTTTTTTCTTTTTCGTTCTTTTTTTTTTCTTCTTCTTCTTTTTTTTTCGCTTGCTCCCTTTTTTTTTGTATTCACTGCTTTTTCTTGCTTCAAGAATCATTTTTATGATTTTTCAGATCCTCAGTAACATGTCTCCTTTTTCATCATTCTTTCAAGAGCCAACAATTTTAACATTCATGAACAACAAATTCAAAAGACATATGCACTGTTCAAGCATACATTCAGAAAACAAAAAGTATTGTCACCACATCAAACTAATTAAGCTAGTTTTAAAGATGAATTCGAAATCCTGTACTTCTTGTTCTTTTGTAATAAAAATAGTTTTCTTTTAAGAAAGGTGATGGATTCATAGGACATTCATAACTTTAAGGCATAGACACTAAGACACTAATGATCATAAGACACAAACATGGATAAACATAAAGCATAATTTTCGAAAAAACAGAAAAATAAAGAACAAGGAGATTAAAGAACGGGTCCACCTCAGTGATGGCGGCTTGTTCTTCCTCTTGAAGGTCTTATGGAGTGCTTGAGCTCCTCAATGTCTCTTCCTTGTCTTTGTTGCTCCTCTCTTAGTTGTCCCATGTTGGAACTCAATTCTCCTAGGGAGGTGTTAATTTGCTCCCAATAGTCTTGTGGAGGAAAGTGCATCCCTTGAGGCATCTCAGGGATCTCATGATGAGAGGGGTCTCTTGTTTACTCCATCCTTTTCTTAGTGATGGGCTTGAGGTCATGCCTTCTCAGTTGAACCAGCTTCCCTCTTGAGTTTCTCTTCCATTGAGCGCCCTCTTCACAAATGTCTGTGAGGACTTAGTCCAACCTTTGATCAAAGTTGACCCTTCTTCATGGCCACAACTTCATAGAAGTGGTCTTGATGCACCCTTGAGATGAATCTCTCCATCTCCTATGACTCGGAGGTGAAAGCTTTTGCCTTCCCTTTCCTCTTTCTAGAGGTTTTCTCCGGCCTTGGATGCCATAAATGGTTATGGAAAAACGAAAAGCAACGCTTTTACCACACCAAACTTAAAAGGTTTGCTCGTCCTCGAGCAAAAGAAGAAAGAAGAGAGTAGAAGGTGAAGGAATGAGGAAGAAGGGAATGGCTTTGTGTTTCGGCCATTATGGGTGGGTTTGGGTGGGGAAGTGGTTTGAATTTGAATGGTGAGGTTTTATGAAGGATGGAGGTGAGTGGTGAAGAGAAAGATGGGATTTGATAGGTGAAGGGTTTCTGGGGAAGAGGTGTTAAGGTGATTGGTGAATGGGTGAAGAAGAGAGAGAGAGTGGTGGGGTTGGTGGGGATCCTGTGGGGTCCACAGATCCTTAGGTGTCAAGAAAAAGTCATCCCTGCACCAAATGGCATTCAAAAACACGTTTTGAGCCAATTCTGGCGTTAAACGCCGGGCTGGTGCCCATTTCTGGCGTTTAACGCCAGGTTCTTGCCCTTTCCTGGCGTTTAACGCCAGTCTGGTGCCCCTTTCTGGCGTTAAACGCCCAGAATGGTGCCAGACTGGGCGTTAAACGCCCAACTGCTAGCCTCACTGGCGTTTAAACGCCAGTGAGTTCTTCCTCCAGGGTGTGCTATTTTTCTTCCTGTTTTTCATTCTGTTTTTGCTTTTTCAATTGATTTTGTGTCTTCTCATGATCATCAACCTACAAAAAACATAAAATAACAAAGAGAAATAGATAAAATATAACATTGGGTTGCCTCCCAACAAGCGCTTCTTTAATGTCAGTAGCTTGACAGAGGGCTCTCATGGAGCCTCACAGATACTCAGAGCAATGTTGGAACCTCCCAACACCAAACTTAGAGTTTGACTGTGGGGGCTCTGTTTGACTCTGATTTGAGAGAAGCTCTTCATGCTTCCTCTCCATGGTGATAGAGGGATATCCTTGAGCCTTAAACACAAAGGATTCTTCATTCACTTGAATGATCAGTTCACCTCCATCAACATCAATCACAGCCTTTGCTGTGGCTAGGAAGGGTCTGCCAAGGATGATGGATTCATCCATACACTTCCCAGTCTCTAGGACTATGAAATCAGTAGGGATGTAATGGTCTTCAATCTTCACCAAAACATTCTCTACAAGTCCATAAGCTTGTTTTCTTGAGTTGTCTGCCATCTCTAGTGAGATTCTTACAGCTTGTACCTCAAAGATCCCTAGCTTCTCCATTACAGAGAGAGGCATGAGGTTTACACTTGACCCTAAGTCACACAGAGCCTTCTTGAAGGTCATGGTGCCTATGGTACAAGGTATGGAAAACTTCCCAGGGTCTTGTCTCTTTTGAGGTAATTTCTGCCTAGACAAGTCATCCAGTTCTTTGGTGAGCAAAGGAGGTTCATCCTCCCAAGTCTCATTTCCAAATAACTTGTCATTAAGCTTCATGATTGCTCCAAGGTATTTAGCAACTTGCTCTTCAGTGACATACTCATCCTCTTCAGAGGAAGAATACTCATCAGAGCTCATGAAAGGCAGAAGTAAGTCCAATGGAATCTCTATGGTCTCATTTTGAGCCTCAGATTCCCATGGTTCCTCATTGGGGAACTCAGTGGAGGTCAGTGCATGCCCATTGAGGTCTTCCTCAGTGGCGTCCACTTCCTCTCCTTCCTCTCCAAATTCGGCCATGTTTATGGCCTTGCACTCTCCTTTTGGATTTTCTTCTGTATTGCTTGGAAGAGTACTTGGAGGGAGTTCAGTAACTTTCTTGCTTAGCTGTCCCACTTGTGCCTCCAAATTCCTAATGGAGGACCTTGTTTCAGTCATGAAACTTCGAGTGGTTTTGATTAGATCAGAGACCATAGTTGCTAAGTCAGAGGGGTTCTGCTTAGGATTCTCTGTATGTTGCTGAGAAGATGATGGAAAAGGCTTGCCATTGCTAAACCTGTTTCTTCCACCATTATTGTTGTTGAAACCTTGTTGAGGTCTCTCTTGATTCTTCCATGAGAAATTTGGGTGATTTTTCCATGAAGAATTATAAGTGTTACTATAGGATTCTCCTAGGTAATTCACCTCTTCCATTGAAGGGTTCTCAGGATCATAAGCTTCTTCTTCAGATGAGGCATCCTTAGTACTGCTTGGTGCATTTTGCATTCCAGACAGACTTTGAGAAATCAAATTGACTTGTTGAGTCAATATCTTGTTCTGAGCCAATATGGCATTCAGAGCATCAATCTCAAGAACTCCTTTCTTCTGATTAGTCCCATTGTTCACAAGATTCCTTTCAGAAGTGTACATGAATTGGTTATTTGCAACCATTTCAATTAGCTCTTGAGCCTCTGTAGGCGTCTTCTTTAGATGAAGAGATCCTCCAGCAGAGCTATCCAAAGACATCTTGGATAGTTCAGAGAGACCATCATAGAAAATACCTATGATGCTCCATTCAGAAAGCATATCCGATGGACACTTTCTGATCAATTGTTTGTATCTTTCCCAAGCTTCATAGAGGGATTCTCCATCCTTCTGTCTGAAGGTTTGGACTTCTACTCTAAGCTTACTCAATTTTTGAGATGGAAAGAACTTTGCCAAGAAGGCATTGACTAGCTTTTCCCATGAGTCCAGGCTTTCTTTAGGTTGAGAGTCCAACCATATCCTAGCTCTGTCTCTTACAGCAAAAGGGAATAGCATCAGTCTGTAGACCTCAGGGTCAACCCCATTAGTCTTGACTGTGTCACAGATTTGCAAGAATTCAGCTAAAAACTGATGAGGATCTTCCAATGGAAGTCCATGGAACTTGCAATTCTGTTGCATTAGAGAAACTAATTGAGGCTTAAGCTCAAAGTTGTTTGCTCCAATGGCAGGGATAGAGATGCTTCTCCCATAGAAGTCGGGAGTAGGTGCAGTAAAGTCACCCAGCACCTTCCTTGCATTGTTGGCATTGTTGTTATTTTCGGCTGCCATGGGTTCTTCTTCTTTGAAGAATTCGGTCAGGTCCTCAACAGAGAGGTGTGTCTTAGCTTCTCTTAGCTTTTGCTTCAAGGTCCTTTCAGGTTCAGGGTCAGCTTCAACAAGAATGCCTTTGTCTTTGTTCCTGCTCATATGAAAGAGAAGAGAACAAGAAAATATGGAATCCTCTATGTCACAGTATAGAGATTCCTTGAGGTGTCAGAGGAAAAGAAAATTAGAAGGAAGAGGTAGAAGAATTCGAACTTAGTGAGATAGAGTTCGAATTGTGCATGGAGGAGGAGTGATACTCCATAAATAGAAGGATGTGAGAAGAGAGGAAGAAATTTTCGAAAATTAGGTAAAAGATTTTAAAAACATTTTGAAAAACACTAATTGATTTTCGAAAATAAAAGTGGGAAAGAAATCAAGTGAATTTTGAAAAAGAATTTAAAATTAGAAATCAAAAAGATTTGATTGAAAACTATTTTGAAAAAGATGTGGTTAAGAAGATATGATTGGTTTTTTTTTTTAAAAAGATGTGATTGAGAAGATATGATTTGAAAAACATTTTAAAAAGATTTGATTTTAAAAATTAATGACTTGGCTAACAAGAAAAGATATGATTCAAACATTAAACCTTTCTCAACAGAAAAGGCAACATACTTGAAATGTTGAATCAAATCATTAATTGTTAGCAAGTATCTTTGAAAAAGGGAAGAAATTGATTTTGAAAACATTTGATTGAAAAGATATGATTTGAAAAAGATTTGATTTTGAAAAATTTTGAAAACTTAAAAAAAATCTGAATTAAAAACAGAATCTTCCCTCTTGTGCCATCCTGGCGTTAAATGCCCAGAATGGTGCACATTCTGGCGTTTAACGCCCAACCAGGCACTCTGGCTGGCGTTTAAACGCCAGTCTGTCCTTCTTCACTGGGCCATTTGAACGCCCAGCTTTTTCTGTGTAATTCCTCTGCTGTATGTTCTGAATCTTCAATTCTCTGTATTATTGACTTGAAAAGACACAAATTAAAAATATTTTTGGATTTTTAATAATGAGGAATAATCAAAATGCAACTAAAATCAAATAACAATGCATGCAAGACACCAAACTTAGCAGTTTGTCTACTACTGACACTAACAAGATGAGAATGCACATGAGAAACAACAAAACACTCAAGTCAATAGAATTCAAAGATCAAAACAAGGAAATCATCAAGAACATCTTGAAGATTAATGAAGACACATGAATGAATGCAAGAAGAACAGAAGCATGCAATTGACACCAAACTTAAAATTAGACACTAGACTCAAACAAGAAACATAAAATATTTTTGGTTTTTATGATTTTGAAATTTTTTTGAATTTTTCGAAAAATTAAGTGGAAAAGAAAATAAAGGTATCAAAATTCTTAATGAGAATTCCAGGAATCATGCAATGTTAGTCTAAAGCTTTAGTCTAAAGGAATTAGACATGGCTAGCCAAGCTTCAGCAGAACATTGCATTCAAGAGCTAAATTGATGAAGATCAATCAGCTTTGGTGATGATAAGAACATCACCTTGAAACACTAGAATTCATTCTTAAGAACTCTGAAGAAAAATACCTAATCTAAGCAACAAGATGAACCGTCAGTTGTCCATACTCGAACAATCCCCGGCAACGGCGCCAAAAACTTGGTGCACGAAATTGTGATCACTACTTTTCACAACTCAAATAATCCCTAGTAATGGCTCCAAAGACTTGGTGCTCAATACCATGGCATAAACACAACTTCGCACAACTAACCAGCAAGTGCACTGGGTCATCCAAGTAATACCTTACGTGAGTAAGGGTCGATCCCACGGAGATTGTTGGTATGAAGCAAGCTATGGTCACCTTGTAAATCTTAGTCAGGCAGACTCAAATGGGTATAGATGATGAATAAAACATAAAGATAAAGATAGAGATACTTATGTATATCATTGGTGAGAGCTTCAGATAAGTGAATGAAGATGCCTTCCCTTCCGTCTCTCTGCTTTCCTACTGTCTTCATCCAATCCTTCTTACTCCTTTCCATGGCAAGCTTATGCAAGGGTTTCACCGTTGTCAGTGGCTACCTCCCATCCTCTCAGTGAAAATGTTCCTATGCTCTGTCACAGCATATGGCTAATCAGCTGTCGGTTCTCGGTCAGGCCGGAATAAAATCAATTGATTCTTTTGCGTCTGTCACTAACGCCCCGCCTGCTAGGAGTTTGAAGCACGTCACAGTCATTCAATCATTGAATCCTACTCAGAATACCACAGACAAGGTTAGACCTTCCGGATTCTCTTGAATGCCGCCATCAGTTCTCGCCTATACCACGAAGATTCCGGTTAAAGAATCCAAGAGATAAACACTAGAGCCTTGGTTGCTTGTAGAACAGAAGTGGTTGTCAGTCACCTTGATCATAAGTGAGAATGATGATGAGTGTCACGGATCATCACATTCATCAAGTTGAAGAACAAGTGATATCTTGGACAAAGAACAAGCGGAATTGAATAGAAGAACAATAGTAATTGCATTAATACTCGAGGTACAGCAGAGCTCCACACCTTAATCTATGGTGTGTAGAAACTCCACCGTTGAAAATACATAAGAACAAGGTCTAGGCATGGCCGTGAGGCCAGCCCTCAAATGATCTAAGAACTAGATGTCCGAAGATGATTTTTAATACAATAGTAAAAGGTCCTACTTATAGGGAACTAGTTGCCTAAGGATTACAAAGATGAGTAAATGACATAAAAATCCACTTCCGGGCCCACTTGGTGTGTGCTTGGGCTGAGCATTGAAGCATTTTCGTGTAGAGACTCTTCTTGGAGTTAAACGCCAGCTTTTATGCCAGTTTGGGCGTTTAACTCCCATTTTGGTGCCAGTTCCGGCGTTTAACGCTGGGATTTCTGAGGGTGACTTTGGACGCCAGTTTGGGCCATCAAATCTTAGGCAAAGTATGGACTATCATATATTGCTGGAAAGCCCAGGATGTCTACTTTCCAACGCCGTTGAGAGCGCGCCAATTGGGCTTCTGTAGCTCCAGAAAATTTACTTCGAGTGCAGGGAGGTCAAAATCCAACAGCATCTGCAGTCCTTTTCAGTCTCTGAATCAGATTTTTGCTCAGATCCCTCAATTTCAGCCAGAAAATACCTGAAATCACAGAAAAACACACAAACTCATAGTAAAGTCCAGAAAAGTGAATTTTAACTAAAAACTAATAAAAATATACTAAGAACTCAACTAAAACTACCAAAAACATACTAAAAACAATGCCAAAAAGGGTATAAATTATCCGCTCATCATGATCCAAAGCAAAAGAGTGTGCTTAAGAGCTCTGGACACCTCTAACTGGGGACTTTAGCAAAGCTGAGTCACAATCTGAAAAGGTTCACCCAGTTATGTGTCTGTGGCATTTATATATCCGGTGGTAATACTGGAAAACAAAATGCTTAGGGACACAGCCAAGACTCATAAGTAGCTGTGTTCAAGAATCAACATGCTTAACTAGGAAAGTCAATAACACCATCCAAAATTCTAAGTTCCTAAAGAAGCCAATCATTCAGAACTTCAAAGGAAAAAGTGAGATGCCAAAACTGTTCAGAAGCAAAAAGCTACAAGTCCCGCTCATCTAATTATAATTAATATTCATTGATATTTTGGAATTTATATTATATTCTCTTCTTTTTCTCCTATTTAATTTTCAGTTGCTTGGGGACAAGCAACAATTTAAGTTTGGTGTTGTGATGAGCGGATAATTTATACGCTTTTTGGCATTGTTTTTAGGTAGTTTTTAGTAAGTTCAAGCTACTTTTAGGGATGTTTTCATTAGTTTTTATGTTAAATTCACATTTCTGGACTTTACTATGAGTTTGTGTGTTTTTCTGTGATTTCAGGTAATTTCTGGCTGAAATTGAGGGACTTGAGCAAAACTCTGAAAAAGGCTGACAAAAGGACTGCTGATGCTGTTGGATTCAGAGCTCCCTGCACTCGAAATGGATTTTCTAGAGCTACAGAACTCCAATTGGCGCGCTCTCAATGGCGTTGGAAAGTAGACATCCAGAGCTTTCCAGCAATATATAATAGTCCATACTTTATTCGGAAATTGACAACGTAACTTGGCGTTGAACGCCAAGTACATGCTGCTGTCTGGAGTTAAACGCCAGAAAAACGTCATGATCCGGAGTTGAACGCCCAAAACACGTCATAACTTGGAGTTCAACTCCAAGAAAAGCCTCAGCTCGTGGATAGATCAAGCTCATCCCAAACATACACCAAGTGGGCCCCGGAAGTGAATTTATGCATCAATTACTTACTCATGTAAACCCTTGTAGCTAGTTTAGTATAAATAAGACTTTTTACTAGTGTATTAGTCGTCTTTTGACCACGTTTCATCTTTGGTCACAGTTTTGTTTTATCCTTCATCTTAGGAGACTATTGATCATGTTTTGGGGGCTGGCCATTCGGCCATGCCTGAACCTTTCACTTATGTATTTTCAACGGTGGAGTTTCTACACACCATAGATTAAGGGTGTGGAGCTCTGCTGTACCTCAAGTTTCAATACAATTATTATTACTTTCCATTCAATTCTCTTTTATTCTTATTCCAAGATCTACGTTGCACAACACTTTGATGAATGTGATGATCCGTGACACTCATCATCATTCTCACCTATGAACGCGCGTGATTGACAACCACTTCCGTTCTACCTTAGGCCGAGCGCATATCTCTTAGATTCCCCAACAGAATCTTCGTGGTATAAGCTAGATAGATGGCAGCATTCATGAGGATCCGGAAAGTCTAACCTTGTCTGTGGTATTCTGAGTAGGATCCTGGGAATCCGGAAAGTCTAACCTTGTCTGTGGTATTCCGAGTAGGATTCCGGTATTGAATGACTGTGACGAGTTTAAAACTCCTGAAGGCTGGGCATTAGTGACAAACGCAAAAGAATCAATGGATTCTATTCCAACCTGATTGAGAACTGACAGATGATTAGCCGTGCTGTGACAGAGCATTTTGACCATTTTCACTGAGAGGATGGGATGTAGCTATCAACAAGGGTGATGCCTCCAGACGATTAGCCGTGCAGTGACAGCGCATAGGACCATTTTCCCGAGAGGATTGAAAGTAGCCATTGATGATGGTGATGCCCTACATACAGCTTGCCATGGAAAGAAATAAGGAGGATTGGAAGAGTGAGTAGTGAAGTAGAGTTTCAAGAGGAGCACAGCATCTCCATACGCCTATATGAAATTCCCACTATTGATTTACATAAGTATTTCTATCTTATTTTATTTTCTATTTATTATTAATTTTCGAAACCCATAATCCTTTAATCTGCCTAACTGAGATTTACAAGGTGACCATAGCTTGCTTCATACCAACAATCTCTGTGGGATCGACCCTTACTCACATAAGGTTTATTACTTGGACGACCCAGTACACTTGCTGGTTAGTTGAACGGAGTTGTGAATTCAAATAGAGCTAATTATTAAATTTCATACAAGTACAAAGAGCATGGATCACAATTTCGTCCACCACATGGTAAAGGTTCCCACATAGTCAATATAAAAGGTCTCGGGAAAGACAGAGACATTAATAGAACTTCGACACTCAGATTTCAGCATAAAGATCCAACTAAACTAGAAATTAAGTAAGTTATCTAAGGTGTTCAAGTTCTCAATCTAACTTTAACCTAACACTTCACTTTCTGTCTCTTCCAATCCTCCGAATCATCGGTGGAACAATTCCCCTTACACCTCTACCAAGAGAGATCTCTCAGAAAATATACATATAAAATTAAAGCAAGAAAAATACAGATAGATGGGCATTTACAGCAAGTAGAACAAGTAGTAGATAAGCAGAGTTAAGCAGTTAAGTGAACCAAAACAATGTACACTCAAGCAAAACAAACAAATGCATATGATGTATGCCTTTCCTATGGCTGATGAGTCTCATCTGTCGGTTATATCGCCAACCCGGCATATCCTGGTAGCTAACAATTGGCCAGTCCCTCTGTGCACGCATCCCAAGCTCAAAAATAATATCCATGGAGTCAAACTCCAAACTCAAATATAATATTCCATGTATATACGCATGCCCATAGGGAAAGCCGAGGAGTTAAAATGTCCGGTCACATCTTGAGATAGAGGGCCAAAAATTAGTCTAAAATACATAAGCCATATAATAATCTTTTTCTTTTTAAAATAACACTTTAAATCAAAACTCCAATTTTTATAAAAATTTCGACAGTATCTCCTCTAAAACTCAAACTTCTGCCACCTTTCAAGGGTCCCAACCACCAAACCAAACACCTCTCGGTCATTCAAATCATTTCCAGTATTAAATTATTCAAAATCAAACAATTTTAATATTAAATCTTTTTCAAAAATTAACCTACTCCAATAGCAAACCATTTACAAAATCGAATCACACATCTCTCAACTAATCCATTCAATTCAATTTCACAAACTCACCATCAATCTTCAACATATCAATAATCATCATTATTTTATACTCATCAAAATCTTAATCCAACACATACAAACTTCATTCATCCTTTATACACACATCATATACTATATACACAATCCATCACTAATTCATTAGGTCCATTCCTTCTTTAAGGTCTTCTAACCTAAGTTTTCACGTGACATTAAACATTAAGTACAAGAAACCAAAATCATACCTTGGCCGATTTTTTCCTAAGCTCGGAACACCTCAAAAACCTCTCTTTTCACAAGCTCCAAGCTTCCAAACGTCAATTTCTCAAGCTTAATCACCCAGATTTCGTTCTAAACCGCCAAATTGAACTCCAAATCAATAAGTACACAATTTAATTCACACAATATCACTATAATCATCATAGGGTTCACTAATTCAATGATTCACAAGGTTTCAACAGTTTCTTACCTTACCTACGGATCAATTGGACAAAATCACTGATTACCCGCTACTAGAGTTTACCTAACCCGTCAAAATCATTCAATTCCTCAATACCCAAACTCAAAATCCACGAAATTGAGGAGGAAAATAATTTGGTGAGAAATTCAAATTTTTTAGCACTTTGTTCGAATAAAATTGAAGAAAATTCCAAGCAGAACACATGATCGCTAATGGCTCGTCAATCAGTATTCCAGATAAAAAGTTAAGGACGATTCAATTTTTGGAGGAATAAGGATTTTGGTTAGGTTTTTAACCTTCTCCTATCTTCTTTCAGCGTGGATGGCTTTAATGAATGAGAAGGGAGGCCGAAGCAAGGCTTATATGGGTTGGCCTTGGATTTGGTTTGAATTCGATTCAATCGATTCGGTTCGTTGACCCAGTTTTAGGTTAAAACTTTTAAAATTAGTCTCAAAATTCGTATTTTAGTATTTCTACCTTTTTAAATTATAAAATTTAACTTTTCTAATTTTTTTAAATAATTATTAATTTATTAGCTAATTATTTATTAATTTTGCAGAATTTACAATTTAAATATAATCTATTTTATTTTAAAACATTGGTGCAATATGGATCCTTAATTAATTTATTTGTGTAATTTATCTTATTTTTTCATATGGACAACTTTTTTTAAAAAATATCAAAGTTAAAATTTTAGAGGGGGTGATGGTCTCCCACCCTCCCCTGCATCCAGAAATATCTTTTTTTTTAACAAGAGGGCATATTTCCATAGAATTAATTAAAATGTCAAAAGCATAGCACGTTTTCTTATTGATACTACTCATTTTGATACCAAAAAGCGTTCTCCTTTTTATCCTCATGAATCCACCAATACTATGCCTTTTTCTATGTTTATATTAGTATTATTTACTTTGTTAGTTGGAGTAATATGAATCTCTTTTAGCCAAGAAGGAACAAATTTAGATATATTATCCAAATTGTTAATCCCTTTTATAGACCTGCTGCATCAAAATTTTTCAAATTCTTTTGATTGGTTTGAAATTTTAACAAATACAACTTTTTCGGTGAGTCTGTCTTTTTTCGGAATATTTATAGCATCTTTTATCTATGAGCCTGTTTATTCGGTTTTACAAAATTTAAACTTAAAAAAATATTTAAAAAAAATGTTAGTAAAACAAAAATTCTAGAAAAATTGACGTAGGTGGATTTTTCTCAGTATTTTATTGTTAGATATAGTTATGCTTTTTTCCGTCGCGCTGTCGATCGATCAAATAAATAACAATAAGAGTTTCATCTATCAATATGTGTAGTCTTGGACTCTAAATAATAATCTTTCTTTAGAATTTGGTTACTTGATCGATTTACTTACCCTTATTATGTTAATATTAATCACTACTATTGGCATTTTGATTCTTATTTATAGTGATAATTATATGTCTCACGATCAAGGATATTTGAGATTTTTTGCTTATATGAGTTTTTTTAATACTTCAATGTTGGGATTAGTTACTAGTTCAAATTTGATCCAAATTTATATTTTTTGGGAATTAGTTGGAATGTGTTCTTATCTATTAATAGGTTTTTGGTTTACACGTCCTATTATAGTAAATGCTTGTCAAAAGGCATTTGTAACTAATCGTCTAGGAAATTTTGGTTTATTATTAGGTATCTTAGGTCTTTATTGGATAACGGGTAGGTTGGAATTTCGGGATTTGTTTCAAATATTCGCTAACTTGATTTTTAATAATTATCTTAATGTTTATTTTGTTACTTTGTGTGCCCTATTGTTATTTTGGGATTTCGTAGTTAAATCTGTCCAATTTCTCCTTCATGTATGGTTACCAAATGCTATAGAGGGCCTACATATGCCAATTATAAAAACAGCTTTTTTAATAGATATGTTCTTTCTCTTTGTGGTATTTCACCTTTTGCTTGTTTTTTGTCCAAAGATCTGATTCTTAATGATAGTTGGTTGTATTCGCTAATTTTTGTAATATTAACTTATTTTCATATTCATTTTCAAAATCTTAATGGCAAAAAAAATCATTATATTCAATATCTTTGTGAGATAAAAAAATATTTTATTTAATAGACTACTCTCTCTCCCAAAACGTCAGAAGGTATATACATATACATGTGATGTGAACTACTTAGGTGTATCTAAGGGCTTCGGTTATAAACCACCGAGTAGCTTTCAGTGGGATTTTTTATTTAATAAATAAAATAATTATAATAATTACTAAAATAAATAATTTAAAAAATATTTATCGAAATAACTATTCCTCTTATATCTTGTTTATACTGTAAACCAGATATATGTATTTGTAAATATAAAACTATATTTTTTAAAAATAATAAAAAAATATTAATAATTTAAATCGGACCAAACTATTAAAAATAAAATGTTTCAAATGATAGAAAAGATGAACGATTTTAAATAATAGAGAAGATAGACAGTCTATTTAAAATAAATATATTAACACGTTTACTTAGAAAGCACATAAGTGCACCTTTTTTCTAACTACCCATTATTAACATGTTTGCTTCTTTCATATTCACTTACTTCTTTCGTTTGTTATATGTGAGTACATAAGAAATTTGAAATATAATTTAAATAGAAAAGATTTCATATTCCATGCTAATAGAGCAGTGACATGCATTAACTAGTCATCAAATGAATCACGTATATTTAAATTATATTTTAAATTTTTAAATAATGGGTAGTTAGAAAAAAAAGTAACCGTGTTAACAGTGGTCAGTACATTTGCTTCTTCTATATTCACTTACCTCTTTTGTTTGTTGTATGGGAATACATAAAAATTTAAAATATAATTTAAATAGAAAAGATTTCATATTCTATGCCAATAGAGTAGTAACATGCTAAGTCATTAAATAAATCTTTTTTTTGTGACTAAATAGAAAAGAAAGAAGAAAAAAAATAGAGACAAGACTAAATTAATTGGCTAGGTTCATATCTAAATCTATTAGATGTTGAAGCTCACTCCATGGTTGGCTCCAATTCGAGTGAATGTCCGTGTCAGAAGCAGCTGCTTTAGCCATACAATTTGCAACACTATTTGTATTCCTCTAAATTAAAAGAATAGAAACTCTCCAATTCCAATTCATAACCTCCTGTATATGCTTTGCCAAATCCCATTCCGAAATATCCTTACCAAGCATTCTCTGGTTTACCAAGAAAAGAGTTTCTAAACAGTCTGTTTCACAAATAATCTCACAAAATTCACTCTCCCAAGCAAGAAGTAAACCTCTCCAAATTGCATACAATTCAGCAAAAAGAACACTGCACACTTCAATATTTCCAATGCAACCTTTCAACCAACATCCACCAGGATTGCGAATGATACAACCAAAAATAGCATTGCCAAAAGGAGCGAAACAACAAGCATCACAATTCAATTTAACAGAATGAACTGGAGGTGGAACCCAATGCAAACAAAGCGAAGGAGGAGACAAAGATTGATGCATAGCAAAAATATTGTGAAACTCCCTTACTGAACTACGAATCAAACTCACCACTTTAATAGCACCCCAAGAATCATCTATATTAAATAAGTCATGATTCCTGCATCTCCAAATCCACCAGATGGTCGAAAAGAAAAGAAAAACATCTCCACTCCTTGCACCTCTGTAGAGCCAATAACGTAAATCTGAGTTATCTGAATACAGGCCTAAAAGGTTCCAGACCTCCTTGGTACTAGGGCACTCCCGAAGACAATGAAGAATGGATTCAGAACCATTCTGATACCGATGACATGTTCTAAATAAAGCTAAGTCACGACCCAAACAAAACTGCCGTAGAAATAGCATTATGAAGACTGAGCCAAATCAAGAACTTTTACTTCTCTGGAATATGTAGTCTCCATATCCACAACCAATTATCATGCTCATTTCAGTCAAATTTTTTTTGGCTAGCAAACTATACCCACTCCTAGCTGAGTAGAGTGTAAAATGCAGTTATTTAATGGCTAATTAATCCATAAATGAGAATTTATTCTAGAAAGCCAAAAATATTATTTTTATGGCTTAATATGGTAGAGGAGATTAAAACAAAAATTTTGATACAAATTTTATAGAAATCGGACCAAGACTGGACCAAACGGGCTAAATCGGGCTAACCGGGCCCATATTGGGCCCTTGGCCCAACCTAACTAAACCTAAAGAACCCTAAACCAGCATTCTCTCTCCTCTCTACACACTCATACACGCTGAAAATTGCAAAGAATGGGGGAAGAACACTCTCCAAGGTTCTAACACTTGGTTGATCTTCAAACCACCATAACTTTTGATCTAGAGTTCTGATTGCCGCACCGTTTGTGGCCACGCGTTCACCGCGAAGAGCTCTACAAAACCCACTACTTTATTCTTGAGGTAAGCCACGAATTCATTTCAGTTCTTCATCCCTTAATTTCGAATTTTATGGAGAAAAGTGTTGAGATTTTGGGCTCTTTGATGTTATAGGACCCAACTTTGAAAGAGAAGATTAATCTTGTCTTCTCGAATCTTAGGTGTGGTAAGATTCTCAACCCTAGTGGAATTTTTTGTTCTATGATGTTTGGGTATTGAGTTGTTGTGTTTGGGTATGATAATTGTGACTTAGGTGGTGTGTATGTGAATATTCAAGATTGATTGAGATTTTGGAAAGCTTGGAAAAGGGTTTTGGTGTGTTAAAAATCTGTTCTTGGAGGTGTTGAGACTTTGAGAGCTTGTGGACAAGTGATTTGGAAGTGCTCCGGTTGAGCGTGGAAAATCGGCTAAGGTATGGTCTCGGTTTCCTATATCTAAAATGTAATGTGGTGTAAAGACTTAGGCTAGAGTCCCTAATATAGGCATTGAATTGTTGATGTTATTGAATGGTTGAGATATATTATGTGGTCATGTATGTGATTATGATTATTGATGCCTTGATGGTATGATGCATGAGAGATATGGATGTTGTGATATATGCTTAATGATTGATTGAGGTTGAATTGTAGGTGAAACCATGTTAATCGTGAGTATGATATTTGTTATGTGTAATGATGGTTGATTGAAAATAGTGTTGTTGGAAATTGGGATGAGGAAGGATGTATGACATGTTAATGTGTTTGTAATATAGCCATTTGATTGAGATGGGTTAAAATGGTGGGATGGTGGTTGTGAATTTGATGAAAATGTCAATGTATGAGTTGAGGAGGCTTGAGGTTGATTTTTGGTATGTTTTAGGTTGATTTCAAAAAAGGTTAAAATTGGTATGTTTTGGTTGATTTTGAAAAGGGTTGAAATTGGTTTGTTTTGAAAATGGCACTTTGAGGTTTTGTATGAAAAATATGATTTTTGAACATACTTTGATGGAGCATAACTTGGACTCCGGATAACCATTTTGTGCCAAACTTGTTTAGAAATGAAATTGGATTAGGATGTTCATGCCGTTCGAAGAACGGGCGAAAAATGATTTGAAACGAAGAAGTTATATCCGTCGGAAGATTGGGGTTTGAAACTGTAAATTCTGTAGTTTTTAACTTAGTAAAACTTTTGGCAGAATGCACCCTCACGCGTAGGCGTGACGGACGCATATGCGTCATTTTCACTATCCACGCGTGCGCGTGGCCGACGCGTACGCGTCGATACGCTGTACCAATTGCCCAGCTTAATTCCCAAGAGTTGTGCGAGAATTGTGCCAGTTTTGTGCGTGGGGCACAAACCGCAACCACACGCACGCGTGGCTGATGCGTAGGCGTCACTTGGCTGGTTTTCCATTCACGCGTGCACGTGGGCAACGCGCACGCGTGACCCTATTTTCTCTCCAAAGTTGATTTTTGAGGTTTTAAAACCAAATCTCATACTTC
The DNA here is from genome assembly GCF_014773155.1 of Arachis stenosperma. Taxonomy (NCBI): domain Eukaryota; kingdom Viridiplantae; phylum Streptophyta; class Magnoliopsida; order Fabales; family Fabaceae; genus Arachis; species Arachis stenosperma. Next base: position 23,831,876 of record NC_080382.1, on the reverse strand, counting down.
TAAGCCTCCGATCTCACCCCCTTATGACTTAAATCATTATGATATGCCTAGCAATGAGAAAGGAGCTAAGGGATGTGGTAACTTGTGAATGAAGAAAGGGGAGAAATAATGATCGATGATGATCAAATAAGATTGTATGAGATACGGAGGATAGAAATGGAAGTGTTGTATGTGCCATGAGCCAATGGGCTGTATTTGTTAATAAATTGACTGGTTATGGATTGAATTATGAGCCGGATGGCTGAGTTATTGCCGAGTTACGGTGGAGCCATTATTGAATTATGGTCGAGTATAAATGCATATATGCTATTGAATGAAATGTGAATGTTGCACTTCCACTATCTGAGACACGAGTTTCCTTGGGAAAAAGCAGTGGCTAGCCACCACGTGCTCCAGGTGGAGACTTGATACTCTACTGACCCTATGTCGTAAGTGTGGCCGGACACTGTGAAAGTTCTGGATGAGCTCATCCCCGTGAATATACACCAGTGAGGGTGTTGGATATGAATTATGAATTATATTGAGTATAATATCTAGTTGGGGATGGATGACAGTGAGACAGTCCAATGGTTAGCTACCAGGACTTGTCGGGTTGGCTTTATAACCGACAGATGAGACTCATCAGCCATTAGGATAGGCATACATCATATGCATATTATGTGAATTATTGAGATTGCCTAATTGACTGCATATTACTTGCTAATTGTCTAAATGTCATATCTGTCTCCTATTTGTATATCTCTTGTTTGACATAACTGTGTTTGCCATATTATACTCCTGCTGGTGGTTGGGAGGTATGAAGGATTTGGAAAGGGAAGTATTAGTTAGACTGAAGATCTTTAGTCAGTTGCCATTTGTGGTTTAGTCTATTTATAAGCTTTGAATTATCTGTTGGAAGTTCTAGGATTGCCTTTGGCTTTCCCAAGATATTACGTGTTAGATATGTGGGAACTGTTACCATACTGAGAACCTCCGGTTCTCACCCATGCGGATTTTGTGATTTTCATATGCAGGACGTGAATCTTCTCGCTGAAGCATGCTGGAGTCTTCTGGATTAGCGAAGATCCTTGTTTCTCGGAACGCTATTTTGGTTTATATGTTTTGTTTAGATACTTTTATCTCCACTAAATAATACAAATTGTGATGTCTCCTCTTAGAGGTGGTGTTTGGAGAATAGGTCTTCTGTATTTTTGTCCCTTTGGATTTTCTTTGGGTTTCTTGCTTTATATATTTACATGTATATATGTCTATGCTCGGACCGGTTATCTTCACAACCGGATTTTTAGTCTTGATATTCCTGTTTTTGGCACTCTTTTATATATATATAATATCACGTTAGTTTATCCTTTATTCGTTACGTTTTCAATCGGGGCGTTGCGCTTTTGAGTTACGATTTTGTTTTACCCCTTTTTATTCAAAGGCGTTATAATCATTTTTTCACACTGTTATACGTGCTAAATTTTATTTTAGAGGTCATAATACCTTGCCATCTCTGAATTATGACTTAAGCATAAGACTCTGTATGGTAGGATGTTACATTATGGTATCAGAGCAGTTCGTTCCTATAGAGCCTGAGAAACAGACTGACTATGCTTCTGTGCATTCTCTGTATGTGTGTTATGTGCTATTAGTATATCTACTTGATATAACTGACATAAACATTCATGAGCATGCATTTGGGACTTTGAAGCACTAAACTTCTGATATTGAGACTGATAAACTTGATATCGATTGTTTGGTGTGTATAGGAACCAGATGGCGCCTCGTGAATGCGATAGAGGCCGTGGGAGAGGTCATACTAATCCTCAGGGGCCGGGGATCAATCCAAATGACCCGGTGAACTTTATGATGGCGTTGGAGAACATGGCTGCTACTATGCAGGCCACTGCTGAGGCTCTTGGGCAACAAATGAACAACCATGGCAATGACGGGGGTGGAGCTGCTCAAGGCCCGATGACATTGGCAACCTTCTTGAAGGTTAATCCACCTAAGTTTAAGGAAACTACTAGCCCGACTAAAGCTTATACCTAGTTTCAGGCTATGGAGCGAGCACTGCAGGAGCAGGTGGTACCTGAAGGGCAATGTGTTGAGTTTGCTACCTATTTGCTCACTAGAGAAGCATCGCATTGGTGGCAAGGAGTCCGACGTCTCCTGCAGCAGGGTGATGACTATATCACCTGAGATGCTTTTCGGGAGGAGTTCTATAAGAAGTATTTTCCAACTTTTGCCAGGACGGCCAAGGAACTCGAGTTACTGCAGCTGAAGCAGGGTACTATGTCCGTATCTGAGTATACTGACAAGTTTGAGGAGCTGTTCAGGTTTTCCCGTATGTGTCAGGAAACTCCAGGAGACTATGAGAAATTAAAGTGCATTAAGTATGAAGGAAGACTCTGGAGCAATATCTTCAGCTCAGTGGGACCAATGGAGATTAGGACTTTCTCAGAGTTGGTGAACAAGAGTAAGGTTACTGAAGAATGTGTGAAGAAGGCGGCTACAGAAAGGGAAAGTCACAAGGGATCATTCCCACAGAATCGAGGAAAAAACTTTGCACCTAGAGGTCTGCCTTTCAAGCGGGGAGGTTCTTTCAGGTAGGCCCAACAATAACAACTCACAAGGGAGAAGGTTTAGAAAATAGCCACAGAACGAGCAAGCTTGTACTAGGTGCAGAAGTCACCATCTGGGAGCCCCGTGCAAGGCCGGGTGGTACTTGTGCTATTCTTGTGCTAAGGTGGGGGCATAAAGCCGCAAATTGTCCGGAGAAGCAGAAACAAGGTGCAGGGAAAGCACAGTAGACTGGTCGGGTGTTCACCAGCTCAGCTATAGGTGCTGAGGGATCTGAGACACTTATCCGAGGTAATTGTGAAATGGCTGGTCAAACTTTAAATACTTTATTTGATTCGGGAGCAACACATTCATTTATTGCATTCGAAAAAGCTAGTGAGTTAGGCTTGAAGATTGTAGTCTTAGGTTATGACCTAAAGGTGTATAATGCCACCCATGAAGCCATGGTATCTAGGCTGGGATGTCCGCAAGTTTCATTTAGGATCAAGCAACATGACTTTGTCCATAATTTAATCTGCTTACCAATGATCGATCTTGACCTTATCTTGGGATTGGACTGGTTATCTGAGAACCATGTCCTGCTCGATAGTTCTGCAAAATCGGTGTACTTTATGCCAGAAGATACAGAAGGACCGGTTGTATTGAATAGTTATTACTTGAATTCTATTATGGTGAATTGTTCTGGGGCCGAATGTCAGGGTATCTTGTTGTTAACTACAGATGTTTCGGGTGATGATCAAAGATTGGAACAAATTCCGATTGTGTGTGAGTTTCCAGAAGTGTTTCCCGACGATATTAATGAATTTTCACTTAACCGAGAGGTTGAGTTTGCTATTGAGTTAGTGCCTGGGGCGGGACCAATCTCAAGTACTCCTTATAGGATGTCACCGCAGAAATGGCCGAGCTAAAGTCTCAGCTGGAGGATCTATTGGGTAAGAACTTTATCCGACCAAGTGTTTTTCCATGGGGTGTGCCAGTGTTACTGATAAAGAAGAAAGACGGGAGTATGCGGCTCTGTGTGGATTACAGGTAGCTGAACAAGGTCGCAATAAAGAATAAGTACCCACTGCCGAGGATTGATGATCTCGTGGATCAGTTACAAGGAGCTGGAGTTTTCTCCAAGATCAACTTGCGATCCGGTTATCACCAGATAAGGGTGAGGGGAGAGGATATCCCTAAGACCACTTTTAGGACTCGTTATGGTCATTACGAGTACACTATAATGTCTTTTGGATTGACAAATGCTCCTGCAGTGTTTATGGATTATATGAACAGAGTTTTCCGTCCGTTTCTGGATAAATTTGTTGTCGTCTTCATTGATGACATACTGATTTACTCCAAGGCTGAAGAAGAACATGCATAACACTTGAGGATCGTGTTGCGGATACTAAAGAAAAAGAAACTATGTGAAATTGTCCAAATGTGAATTCTGGAAGAAGGAGGTGAAGTTTTTGGGTCATGTGGTGAGTAAGCAAGGGATAGCAGTAGACCCATCTAAAGTGGAGGCGGTAATGAATTGGGGGCGACCAACCTCACTGATTGAGATAAGGAGTTTTCTGGGCTTAGTTGGCTATTACCGAAGATTCATCAAGGGCTTTTCGCAAATAGTTTTGCCATCGACAAGGTTAACCCGCAAGGACGCGCCATTTGTTTGGACTCCTGGGTGTGAGGAGAGCTTCCAGGCGTTGAAGTAAAAGTTGACCACCGCGCCTATGTTGGTGTTACCTGAGCCAAATGAGTCATTCGAGGTGTACTGTGATGCCTCACTGAAGGGTCTAGGGTGCGTGCTGATGCAGCATCGTAATGTGGTGGCATATGCCTCACGTCAGTTGAGACCTCATAAAGTTAATTACTCTACGCATGGCTTGGAGCTTGCTGCGGTTGTGTTTGTGCTAAAGGTGTGGAGGAGTTACCTTTATGGGGTTAAATTCCAAGTTTTCTCTTATCACAAGAGATTGAAATACCTCTTTGATCAGAAAGAGCTTAATTTGAGACAGAGAAGGTGGATGGAATTATTGAAGAACTACGACTTTGAGTTGAATTACCATCCGGGGAAGGTGAACGTAGTGGCGGATACGTTAAGTCAGAAGTCGTTGTATGTTGCTTGGATGATGATTCAAGAAGAGGATTTACTCAAAGAATTCGAGAGTCTGAAGATTGGTGTTCAAGAAGTTTCTGGAACTCTATGTTTGAGTCGATTACAGATCTCAAGTGATTTTAAATCCGAACTCCTAAAGGCTCATGAAGACGATGACGTCTTACCAAAGGTGCAACCAGCCATTGAGCAAGGAAAACAGTGGAGAGTGTCGAAGGATAAAGACGGGCTATGGAGATTTAAGGGTAGGATCATTGTGTCAGATGTTGGCACTTTGCGACAAGATATCTTAAAGAAAGCACACAAAGGCGGATTCTCTATTCACCCGGAAAGTACTAAGATGTACCATGATCTAAAGGCAATGTTTTGGTGGCCGGGTATGAAGAATGATGTGGCGGAATATGTTTCAAAGTGTTTAACCTGTCAGAAGGTAAAAATCGAACACCAGAAACCTTCTGGGACGTTGCAACCCTTAGAGGTGCCGCAATGGAAGTGGAAAAGCATTGCGATGGACTTTGTGTCGGGATTGCCAAGGACTAGGGCCGGTTTTGATGCTGTCTGGGTGATTTTGGACCGACTGACGAAGTCAGCTCACTTTTTACCCATTTGTATGAATTATACCCTTGAGGAGCTACCACGGTTATACATAAAGGAGATTGTGAGACTTCATGGTGTACCCGCTACTATAATCTCCGATAGAGATCCTCGTTTCACTTCGAGGTTTTGGGGTGCATTTCAGAAAGCTTTTGGAACCTGATTAAGCTTGAGCACGGCTTACCATCCTCAAACAGATGGTCAATCCGAGAGGACGATCCAAACCTTAGAAGATATGTTGAGGGCTTGTGTTCTGGATCAACTGGCGGGCTGGGATCGATATATGCCGCTAGTAGAGTTTGCGTACAATAATAGCTACCATGCGAGCATCGGAATGGCTCCTTTTGAGGCTCTATACGGGAGAAAATGTCAATCTTCGTTATGCTGGTATGAAGCTAGGGAGAAAGGCTTGTTGGGGCCGAAGATGATAGCTAAGACCACTGAACAAGTCAAGAAAATTCGAGATAGGATGCTTACTGCTCAAAGTCGTCAGAAGAGTTACGGCGATCAGAGGTGGAAGCCCTTAGAATTTGAGGAAGGAGATCATGTTTTCCTTAAGGTACTCTAACCACAGTAGTAGGTAGGACAATTAAAGCAAAGAAGCTGAATCCTCGGTACATTGGTCCGTTTCAGATCCTGGAGAGGGTTGGACCGATGGCGTATCAGATGGCTCTACCACCTCATCTTTTGAACCTGCATGACGTATTTCACGTGTCACAGCTTTGGAAGTATACTCTTGATTCTAGCCATGTGTTAGAACCTAAGTCGATTCAGTTAAAAGAAGATTTGACGCTTCCAGTGGCTTCGGTTAGAATTGATGATATGAGTATCAAACGATTGTGTGGAAAAGATGTTTCGTTAGTTAAAGTGGTAAGGAGTCGAAGCGGTGTTGAGGAACACACTTGGAACTCTAGTCAGAGATGCGAGCTGACTACCCGTACTTATTCTCAGGTAATTGAATTCGAATTTTGTGGGCAAAATTCTCAATTAGATGGGTAGAATGTAAAACCCAGTTAATTAATGGCAAATTAACCCATAAATGAGAATTTATTCTAGAAATACAAAAATGTGACTTTTATGAATTAATATGATAGAGGAGATTAAGACGAGAATTTCGATACCAATTTTATAGAAATCGAACCAAGATTGGACTGAACGGGCCAAATCGGGCCAACCGAACCCATATTGGGCCCTTGGCCCAACCTAACTAAACATAAAGAATCGTAAAATAGCACCCTCTCTCCTCTCTACACACTCATACACACTGAAAATTACAAAGAATGGGGGAAGAACACTCTCCATGGTTCTAACCCTTGGTTGATCTTCAAACCACCATAACTTTTGATCTAGAGCTCCGATTGCCGCACTATTTACGGCCACGCATTCGCCGCAAAGAGCTCTAAAAAACCCACTACTTTATACTTGAGGTAAGCCACAAATTCATTTCAATTCTTCATCCTTAATTTCAAATTTCATGGAGAAAAGTGTTGAGATTTTGGGCTCTTTGATGTTATAGGACCCAACTCTCTTGAAGGAGAAGATTAATCTTGTCTTCTTGAACCTTAGGTGTGGTAAGATTATCAACTCTAGTAGAATTTGTTGTTCTATAATGTTTGGATATTGAGTTGTTATGTTTGGGTGTGATAATTATGGCTTAGGTGGTGTGTATGTGGATATTGAAGATTGATTGAGGTTTTGGAAAGCTTGGAAAAGGGCTTTGGTGTGTTAAAAATCTGTTCTTGGAGGTGTTGAGACTTTGGGAACTTGTGGACAAGTGATTTGGAAGTGCTCCAGTTGAGCGTGGGAAATCGGCTAAGGTATGGTCTCGGTTTCCTGTATCTAAAATGTAATGTGGTGTAAAAACTTAGGCTAGAGGCTCTAAGATAGGCATTAAATTATTGATGTTGTTGAATGGTTGAGATATATTATGTGGTCATATATGTGATTATGATTATTGATGCCTTGATGGTATGATGCATGAGAGGTATGCATGTTGTGATATATGCTTGATGATTGATTGAGGTTGAATTGTGGGTAAAACCATATTGATGGTGAGTATGATATTGGTTATGTGTAATGATGGTTGATTGAAAATGGTGTTTTTGGAAATTGGGATGAAGAAGGATGTATGACATGTTAATGTGTTTGTAATTTAGCCATTTGATTGAGATGGGTTAAAATAGTGGGATGGTGATTGTGAATTTGATGAAAATGTCAATGTATTAGTTGAGGAGCCTTGAGATTGATTTTTGGTATGTTTTGGGTTGATTTCAAAAATGGTTGAAATTGGTATGTTTTGGTTGATTTTGTAAAGGGTTGAAATTGGTTTGTTTTGAAAATGGCACTTTGTGGTTTTGAATGAAAATATGGTTTTTGGGCATACTTTGATGGAGCATAACTTGGACTCCGGATCCCCATTTTGTGCCAAACTTGTTTAGAAATGAAATTCGATCCGGGATGTTCATGTCATTCGAAGAACGGGCGAAAAATAATTTGAAACGAAAAAGTTATGTCCGTCGAAAGATTGGGGTTTGAAACTGTAAATTCTGCAACTTTCAACTTAGTAAATTTTTTTGTAGAATTCACCCCCACGGGTAGGCGTGACTGACACGTACGCGTCGTTTTTGCTACCCACGCGTGCGCGTGGCCGATGCATATGCGTCGATGCGCTGCACCAATTGTCCAGCCAAATTTCCGAGAGTTGTGCGAGAATTGTGCTGGCTTTGTGCGTAGGGCACAAAACGCACCCACACATACACGTCGTTTGGCTTTTCTCCCATCCGCGCGTGCGCGTGGGCGACGCAAACGCGTCAATGTATTTTTGGCTTTCCACGCGGGCGCGTGGGGGACGCGCACGCGTGACCCGGTTTTCACCCCCAATATTGATTTTTGAGTTTTCAAAGCCAAATTTCATACTTCTAAGCCTCCGATCTCACCCCTTATGTCATAAATCCTTATGAGTTGCCTAGCAATGGGAATGAAGCTAGGAAATGTGGTAACTTGTGAATGAAGAAAGGGGAGAATTAATTATCAATGATGATCAAAGATGATTGTATGAGATATGGAGGATGGCGATGGAAGTGCTTTATGTGCCATGAGCCGAAGGGCTGTAATTGTTAATAAGTTGGCTGGTTATAGATTGAATTATTTTTGAGTTATTGCCGAATTACGGCGGAGCCATTAATGAATTATGGCTGAGTATGATTGCATATATGCTTATTAAATGAAATGCAAATGTTGCACTTCCACTATCTGAGATACGAGTTTCCCTGGATGAAAGCACTGGCTAGCCACCACGTGCTCCAGGTAGAGACTCGATACTCTACTAACCCTATGTCGTAAGTGTGGTCGGACACTGTGAAAGTTTCGGATGAGCTCGCCCCCGTGAATATACACCAGTGATGGTGTTGGATATGAATTATGAATTATGTTGAGTATAACTCGAGTTGGGGATGCACGACAGTGGGACAGTCCAATGGTTAGCTACCAGGACTTGTCGGGTTGGCTTTATAACCGAAAGATGAGACTTATCAGCCATTAGGACAGGCATTCATCATATGGATATTATGTGAATTGTTTGGAATTGCCTAATTGACTGCATATTACTTGCTAATTGTCTAAATGTCGTATCCGTTTCCTATTTGTATATCTCTTTGTCTGATATAGTTGTGCTTGCCATATTATATTACTGCTGGCGGTTGGGAGGTCTGAAGAATTTGGAAAGGGAAGTATTAGCTAGACTGAAGATCTTTAGTCAGTTGCCATTTATGGTTTAGTCTGTTTATAAGCTTTGATTTATCTGTTGGAAGTTCTAGGATTGCCTTCGGCTTTCCCAGGACATTACATGTTAGATATGTGGGCACTGTTACCATATTGAGAACCTCCGGTTCTCACTCATGCGGATTTTATGGTTTTCAGATGCAGGACGTGAGGCTTCTCGCTGATGCATGCTGGAGACTTCTGGATTAGCGAAGATCCTGGTTCTCGGGACTCTATTTTTGGTTTTATATTTTTTCTTAAATACTTTTATCTCCACTAAATAATACATACTGTGTTGACTCTTCTTAGAGGTTGTTTTGGAGAACAGGTTTTCTGTATTTTTATTCCTTTGGGTTTCTTACTTTATATATATATATATTTGGGTTTCTTACTTTATATATATATATATATATATATATATATATATATATATATATATATTATATATATATATATATATATATATATATATTATGTGTGTGTATATATTGTTATGCTTGGACCGGTTATCTTTGTAATCGGATCTTGAGTTTTGATATTCATGTTTTTGGCACTCCTTTGTATATATATTATTACGTTAGCTTATCCCTATCCGTTACGTTATGTCATCGATCGGATTGTTGCACTTTTCAATGTTCGAATTTGTTTTACCCCTTTTTTTTCAAAGGCACCTAGTTATAAACGTTGTTTTCACTCCTACGTATACTAAATTTTTAATTTTAGAGGTCGTAATACCTTGCCATATTTGTTTTATGAGTTAAGCATAAGATTCTGTATCGTAATGCGTTACACCACCCTCCAAAACCGTGACCATAAAATGTTTCGAAAAATCATGACCAAAGACCTTTTTAGGCCACCCCAAAACCATGACCATAGATACCTTTAGGTCACCCCCCAAAATCGTAGCCATAGACCCTTTTAAGTCACCTTCAAAAACTCTGGCCATAGACATGTTTTGGTCACCCTTGAAAACCGTGACCGTAGACCCTTTTAGGTGACCATTTTTGGAAAAACCGTGACCATAGACCTTTTTTGGTCACCTCTAAAAACTGTGGCCAGAGACTCCCTTTAGGCCACCCTCCAAAATCGTGACCATAGACCCTTTTAGGTCACCCTCCAAAACCGTGACCATAGACATGTTTAGGTCACCCCCGAAAACCGTGATCATAAACCCCTTTAGTCACCCTTTTTTGAAAAACCGTGACCATAGACCCTTTTAGGCCACCCCCAAAACCGTGATCATAAACCCTTTTAGGCCACCTTTTTTTTAAAACTGTGACCATACCTTTTTTTGTCACGATAAAAAACTGTGACCATAGACCCTCTATAGTCACGGTTTTTACCGTGACCAAAAATATCGTGACCATAGGTCCAAAATATTATAGTGATTAAAGGAACAAATCAAATATCATCGACTTGATTCAATTCAAAACAATGATCGAATTTGTCTTAATTCAATTAATCTAAACTTGCATCATGTCTTGTTTTTTAAAATGAAAAAGCTATACAATTCAAATTTCATTGCTTGATTTAAAAAAAAAAACCTAGAATCACCACAAAATAACTAAAAATTTGATTAAAAATAAGTTCAGATAAACAACATTGATTGCCAAACGAAAAATCTGTGAAAAAAAAAAAAGAAAAATCCACAGAAAACACTGACAAATTAAGAAAAAAAGCAAAACACAATAAAAGAAGCCGTTTACATTAAAAATCAGTTATATATGTTACACTAAATGACGCGTGTATGTAAAATACGTTATAACAATTTGGTTGGAATTAATTAATTAATTCATTTGGTTATAAAACGTTATTGTTGTTAAAAATAAAAATATTCAAGTTTTTAACATATTTATTCTGTATTTATTACAAAAAAATTAAAACTTTATTAATAATAATTTTATTATGTGTTTCTAGAATACATATTAATTAAATTATATATAAATCATATAGGTTTTAGGTAAAGTTATTTTTCATGCAATTTTAAAATTATAAAATTAAAATTAAACAAAACTTGTAGTATATAATAGTTAAGAAAGCAAGGGTTAAATAGAAGAGTACTAAAATAAACAAATTATCCAAATATTAAAAATAACATCATTCGTTAATTGGTAAATTAACAATGATGCAATGTAAAAACAAAAAACTATATTAAATCAAAATTACAGTAATGAAAAACATATACTACGAGTACGACTAATTTTTTGCTTGATGCCTTCTTACAAGGTTGTCAACGCATATACATTTTGTAGAAAATGTAAATAGAACTTGTTATTGTTATCGTCATTGTAAATATTTTGTGTAGTCGAATTGTGAGAAATAAAAATTTGTTAAATCACAATTAAGTTTTATAATTTAAGGTAAAATAACTGTTATATTTAGTATGTATGCGTGGAATTGAGTTTTTATTCTTTTAATTAGTTTTTTTTAGATTTTTTTAAATCAGTTTTTGTTATATGAATTTTTTTTTATTATATAAATCGTTCTAGTATTTTGTGTTTTAAGTTTGGATATTAAATATCATAGAGTGAAGTGATTTATGTTTAAATTTCTTAATCCAAAAGCATATAAATTGTTTTAGGGTATTGTGCTTCATTAAATGAGTATAAATCGTTTTAGGCTAAACAGATTTATGTATTTTTAGGATAAAACACAATAAACAAAAACGATTTACTCGCATTGAATAACAATCAGAAGTATATTATGATCTATTGTCAAAATTTAATACACAAAATTCTGGAATAATTTATGTAAAAAATCAAAGATCCGATATACATTCTCAAGAGTTACGTTTCGTAAAGAACTACTATTGTAACTGCGATGAAGTTTTTTGAGACAAGAAAAATTGAAAAAAAAGACACGTCTGCGCAGTTGAGGAAGAAGAATCTGAGGTCTATATATTTTTTAATTATTTTTATTTATATATATATTTTATGGAATTTTTTGTTATTTTTTATTTGACTTTGTATAATTTTTATGGTGTGTTTTTTGAATTAATATGTGTTTTGCTTATTATTATTATTATTTGATAGTATAAATTATTTATTCAATTAAAAAGACTAAATTAAATAAAAAAAACCCTAAAAATTATAATTAAAAGAGTACTAAATTTTAATACATAAATTTAAGGATTTTTTTTTATAAAAAATAGAGCCAAAAAGAGTGTTTAAAAAAATGTAGTTTTACCTAATATATATTTATGTCTTTCCAAATAAATATAAATTTAAATAAAAAATACATGAATTTAAATTACTAAAAAAGATATAAATTTATATTACTCAAAATTATACTTTTAACATTTGTTGGCTCTCATTTTTTAAAAAATAATTTAAATTATGTGTTAAAATTTAATTTTCTTTTGGTTATAATTTTTTAGTTGTTTTTTATTTAATTTGATCTTTTTAATGGAATAAATAATTTATATTATAAAAAAATAATAATAATATGCAAAGTACATACTAATTTAAGGACATACAATGAAAATTATACAAAATCAAATAAAAAAATAACAAAAAATTTTATAAAAAATATGTATAAATAAAAATAATTAAAAAATATATAGACCTCCTGATTCTTCTTCTTCAGTCTTCTTTCCTAATTTTTCTTGTCTCAAAAAACTTCGTCACCGTTATTATAATGGTGGTTCTCTACGAAGTAAGTCTTGAGAATGTATTGTGTCTTTGATTTTTCACATAAATCGTGGCAAATTTCTGAGTGTTATTCATTACAAGTAAATCATTTTTGTTTACTGTATTTCATAATTCATATCCAACACCCTCACTGGTGTATATTCACGGGGAGAGCTCACCCGGAACTTTCACAGTGTCCGGCTATACTTACGACATAGGGTCAGCAGAGTATCGAGTCTCTACCTGGAGCACGTGGTGGCTAGCCAGTGCTTTCATCCAGGGAAACTCGTATCTCAGATAGTGAAAGTGCAACATTCGCATTTCATTCAATAAGCATATATGCAATCATACTCAGCCATAATTCATTAATGGCTCTGCCGTAATTCGGCAATAACTCAAAAATAATTCAATCCATAACCAGCCAACTTATTAACAATTACAGCCCTTCGGCTCATGGCACATAAAGCACTTCCACCGCCATCCTCCATATCTCATACAATCATCTTTGATCATCATTGATCATTAATTCTCCCCTTTCTTCATTCACAAGTTATCACATTCCCTAACTTTATTCCCATTGCTAGGCACCTCATAAGGATTTATGACATAAGGGGTGAGATCGGAGGTTTAGAAGTATGAAATTTGGCTTTGAAAACTCAAAAATCAATATTGGGGTGAAAACCGGGTCACGCGTGCGTGTTTCCCACACGCCCGCGTGGAAAGCCAAAAATACATCGACATGTATGCGTCGCCCACGCGCACGCGCAGATGGGAGAAAAGCCAAACAACGCATGCTCGTGGGTGCGTTTTGTGCCCCACGCATAAAGCCAGCACAATTCTCGCACAACTCTCGGGAATTTGGCTAGGCAATTGATTCAGCCCATCAACGTATACGCGGCGGCCATACGCACATGTGGGTAGTGAAAATGACGCGTGCGCATTGGCCACGCTTACGCGTGGGTGTGCGTTCCGCCAAAAATTTTTCTAAGTTAAAAGCTGCATAATTCACAGCTTCAAACCCCAATTTTTTGACGGGCATAACTTCTCCGTTTCAAATCATTTTTCACCCGTTCTTCGAATGGCATAAACATCCCAGACCCAATTTCATTTCTAAATAAGTTTGGCACAAATCAGGGATCCGGAGTCCAATTTATGCTCCGTCAAATTATGCCCGAAAACCACATTTTCATACAAAACCCCAAATTACCATTTTCAAAACAAACCAATTTCAACCCTTTTTAAAACCAACCAAAACATACCAAAAATCAACCTCAAGCCTTCTCAACTCATACATTAACAATTTTCATCACTTTCACAAACCACCATTCACCAATTTAACCAATCTCAACCAAATAACTCAATTTTAAACACAATATCATGTCATATATATACATCCTCATCTCAATTTTCAACAAACCAACCCCATCAACCACCAATTCATACAATCAATATAATCCTTACCATCAATATTGTTTCACCCACAATTCAATCTCAACCAATCACTAAGCATATATCAAAACATGCATATCCCTCATGCATCATACCATCAAAACATCAATATTCGCAATCACATATATAACCACCCAATTTATCACAACCATTCAACCACATTAACAATTCAAATCCTATCTTAGGGCCTCTAGCCTAAGTTTTCACACCACATTATATTTTAGATACAGGAAATCGAGACCATACCTTAGCCAATTTTCCCGCTCAACCGGAGCACTTCCAAATCACTTTTCCACAAGCTCTCAAGTCTTCAACACCTCCAAGAACAGTTTTTTAACACACCAAAGCCCTTTTCCAAGCTTTTCAAAATCTCAATCAAGCTTCAATATTCACATCCACTATACCTAAGACACAATTATCACATCCAAACACAACAACTCAATACCAAACATCTTAAACCAACAAATGCCACTAGAGTTGAGAATCTTACCACATCCAAAGATTAAGGAGACAAGATTAATCTTCTCTAGTTGGACTCTATAATATCAAAGAGCCCAAAATCTCAACAATTTTTACCCAAAAATTCGAAATTAAAGGATGAAGAATTGAGATAAAACCATGGCTTACCTCAAGAATAAAGTAGTAGGTTTTGTAGAGCTCTTCGCGGTGAGCATGTGGCCGCAAAGGGTGCGGCAATCGGAGCTCCGAATCAAAAGTTATGGTGGTTTGAAGATCAAACAATGGTAGAACTTTGGAAGAGTGTTCTTCCCCCTTTTGCTTTCATTTTCAGTGTGAGTGAGTGTGTAGAGAGGAGAGAGAGTGCTGTTTTTAGGATTTTAGGATTTTAGGTTTAGTTTGGTTGGGCCAAGGGCCCAATATAGGTCCATTGGCCCGGTTTGGTCCGTTCGGTCCAATTGGCTCGGTTTGGTCCGTTCGGTCCAATCTTGGACCGATTTCTATAAAATTGGTATCAAAATTCTCGTTTCAATCTCCTCTATCATATTAAGCCATAAAAATCATATTTTTTATTTCTAGAATAAATTTTAATTTATGGATTAATTAGTCACTAATTAACCGGGTTTTACAGGTGGTCTAAAGGGGTCTATGGTCACGGTTTTGGAGGATGATCTAAAAGGGTCTATGGTCACGATTTTTTGAAAGAGTGACTTAAAAGGGTCTATAATCACAGTTTTGAGAGTGACCTAAAGGGGTCTATGATCACGATTTTGAAGGATAACCTAAAAGGATCTATGGTCATGGTTTTACAAGAAGGTGACCTAAAAGGATCTAAAAGGGTGACCTTAGTTCTAACCATAACCCTAAGCCTAATTACTATTCAAGAATATTTTTGTAACTAAATTAAGTTTTAATAATTTAAATTTAAATTAATTAAAATTTAAAAATTTTAATAATTGAAAATTAATTCGAATTTTATATAATTTAATTTAAATATTAAAATTTTAAAATTAATTTTCTAAATAAAAAATTAAATAAAATACTTTTAATTTTAAATTAAAACATTATTTAAAACTTAAACTAATTAATAAATTGATAAATAAATATTATATTTTTAAAATAATTTAAATAAATTATGATTGATTTTTAATTACTATTCTACTTTTTAATTTTATTTAAATTCTTATGCTATTCTAATCCAAACTCTCATTGTAATTTTTAAACCCTAACCCACCCTAATTTTATTTAAATTACACTACCTTAATTAACCTAAAAATTCTCAAATTAAAACCCCCACCTAAACCTAGCCCCCCCTCACCAAATACAACCAACAGCAGCAGATAGCAGAAAGCAAAGGGAGAAGGGAGATAGCTCGGGAACGAAGAAGAGGAAACCGCACCGCGTCCTGCTGCTTTGCCGCCGCCGCATCCTGCTGCCGCTGCCATCCATGTCGCACGCGAGAGAGTCATCGAACTCAAGGGTGAAAGACGCGCGTGAAAGAGGGAAGAGCCGCGATGCTGCCGCCATCCATCCCGCCTCGCCATTGTCGCCCTTGTCGTCGCGCCTCAAGCTCATCGTCGTCGCAAGCTCGTCGCCGTCGAAGCTCGTGGTCCTTTGTCGCGCTCTGTCACCGTCGCAAGCTCGTCTTCCTGCTTCGGCCATCAACGCCTCCTTTGTCATGAGTTGGTGTAACATCCCAAGTTTTTGGATAATTAAATTTATTATATTTGTTGAAGTTAAAGTTCTGGTGATAGAAAAATAAAGAAAAACTATATCATTTTATTTGAATAATTAATATTTTGAGAATAAATTATATTTTATAAAATGTGATTAATATGTTCATTTTCTAATTTAAATTAAAAATAATTAATTGAACTTAGCAATATGTTGATAAATAATGTTCTTAAATATTTTTGATAAAATATATTTGATTTTAAAATCACTCCACCCTCCAATTTTATCAAAATATCTATTCATATCTATCTTTATTCCTTTATAAAATCTCTAATTTTTAACCTTAATTCCCAAATTGAATCAGAAACCCTAATTTCCAAATTGAAGAACCCTAACCCTAATCCCTCCTCACCACACTCAGCTGCATCCCCTTTCCCTTTAATCCCTTTCAAACGTAACACAGCAGCAGAGAAGGAGAGCTGTGATCGAAAGAGAGGAAGAGCCACGCTGCCGCCGCTGTTCAGCTACCTTGCCACCACTGTCGTGTCGCCACTGCGCCATTGTCACTCCCTACTCACTGCCATCCTCCAAGTCGTTGTCGCCACTATTCACAAAAAGGAGAGAGCTAGAGAGACGTTGAGACAGAGCAGCACTGAGAGGAAGAGGAGCCGCTATCATCGTCGATTCGTGCTCATCAGAGGAAGCCACTGCCGCCGATGAGTTGTCGCCGCTGTGACGTGTCCGAGAGGAGAGGAGTCGTGCGTTGAAAGCCGTCGCGTCTTGCCGCCAAGGGTTCCATCGCAGCTAACCCATCGCAATTGGTGTCACCGCCGTCCCTGTTGGATTCCACCATGGAGAGGAGAACGACAAGAATTCTACTGATTGATGTTTTAGCCCTATATCTCCAATGGTTTTGAGGAAAATGGGAAGATGTCCATTGACACCAGAAGAAGCAGCACTTGTGCTAGAAGGCCTTGGTTTCAAGCCCTATATCTCCTTGCTCGGTTGCTCCCAATGAACTTGAATCTTTTAAGAATTTTTATTCTTAGGTAATAAATATTCATGTTAATAATTTTCAAATTCAGTTGAAGCATGATTACTAATACTTAACAATGAAGGTTTGATGTTAATGCAGCTTGCTGCTTTGGACTTTATTTCATGTGCAACTGCTGATGTATTTTCCATAACAGACTCTGGTAGCCAACTCTCAGCAATGGTGTCTAGATTCAGAAGCTACTATGGTGGCGATTGATAAACCACTATTTTATGGTTTATATTGTGCTAAATTGAGTGGATTTTATCAATCTTTCGTACACTTATTCATACTAATTGCATGAGTTTACATTCTCCTTCCTGATTTCGTGCTATGATTGAAAACATGCTTCTTTAGCCTTATATTGCTAATATTAATCCTCTCTTATTACCATTAGATGCCTTGATATGTGTGTTAAGTGATTTCAGAGATTACAGGGCAGGAATGGCTCAGAGGATGGAAAGGAAGCATACAAAAGTGGAAGGAATACAAGAAGTTGAAGGAACTGCAAAGCTGTCAACATGACCCTCTCGCACTAAAACGATCATAACTTGAGCTACAGAGGTCCAAATGATGCGGTTCTACATGCGTTAAAAAGCTAACGTCCGGGGCTTCGATTTGATATATAATTCGCCATAGTGACCGTACAGATAGGCGACGCGAACGTGCACTCTACGCAGACACGTCGCATCTGCGAATCTCATTCCACGCAAACACGTGGATGACGCCTCCGCGTCACTTTGCCGCGACCTGTACGGACCAGATTTCACAATCAGCGATTTCTGGGCTGTTTCTGACCCAGTTTTCGGCCCAGAGAACACAGATTAGAGGCTATAAAGTGGGAGAATGCATCCATTCATAATAATTCATTCATAACTCACAATTTTAGGTTTTAGATGTAGTTTTTAGTGAGAGAGGTTCTCTCCTCTCTCTTAGGTTTTAGGATTAGGATTTCTTTAGTCATTAGGATTACTTCATCGTATCAGGTTCAATAATTTATGTTTCTCTTCTACTTTTATTTACTCCGATACTTTTATTTGTGTTTGATTTATGTTGCCCAATTGGCTTATGAATATTGTCCATGTTGGAATTGACATCTTTATTTAATATAAATTGAGGTATTTCAGACTTATATGTTATTGATGCTTGGGCTCTATCCAAATTATTTTTATTCAAGTAGATTTTATTCCCTTTTGGCTTTGGTTGATTAATTGGTAACTCTTGAGTTGTCAAACTCAGCAGTGGTTGAAATTGGCAGATTCTAATTGATCTAGATCGCTCTAAAACTAGTCTTCCCACAGGAATTGACTAGGACTTGAGGATCAAACTAATTAGTCCACTTGACTTTCCTTTGCTTTAGTAAAGGATAACTAAGTGGGATTAAAACCTAATTATCATCACACCTGATAAGGATAACTAGGATAGGACTTCCAATTTCTCATATCTTGCCAAGAGTTTACTTTACAGTTATTTATTTATTTTACTTGTCATTCAACATACTCCTTCCTCACTTTCAAAACCCCCAATTTACAAGACTCATAACCAATAATAAGACCATACCTACCTGCAATTCCTTGAGAAGACGACCCGAGGTTTAAATACTCGGTTATCAATTTTAAAGGGGTTTGTTACTTGTGACAACCAAAACGTTTGTACGAAGGGATTTTCTGTTGGTTTAGAATCTATACTCACAACGCGACTATATTTTTACAAAATTCTTTACTAGCAAAAATCTTAACGTCAAAATGGCGCCGTTGCCGGGGAATTGCAAACCGTGTGCCTTATTATTGGTTATTGTAAATATTTTTCTTTTACTTGTTTATTTGTTTCTTCTCTTCCCTCCTCATTTCTAATAACTACTATGAATTCTCACCCATCTCGCTTTGAGTTTAGTTCTAATTTTGTTGCAAGGAATGGAAGCTATAACAGGACTATGCATCAAGGTCTAAGCAATCAAAGATGGATGGAGCCAAGAGGATCTGATCACCCCTTTAGGCAACAACACCCTCCTAGATATCATGGACAGAGGCCATTCTACAATGCATACCCAACTGATAGATTTGGTGGACCCCCTTGTAGCTACCAACAAGCCCCACCCTATGCTCAGAGACCACCCTTTCAACATAACCTTAACCCACCATACTCACAAGCTTCTTTTCACCATTCGCCACCATATGATCCTTATCCGCCCCAACACTAATCCAATTATTTCCAAGAACCACCACTCTCCTACACACCATGTCCATATCCATCAAGCCAAGAATCACAGGTTCGCTTCGAAGAATCAGTAAACCAATTCAATGCAACCCTTCATCAACTGGAGCAAGCAATAAATCAATTATCTTCCAGACGTTCAGACACTCAACAGACTCCCATGACTTCATGTGGAGAATCTAATAAATAATGTATTGTGAAGAAGACACGAGAAGCTCCAATGGACAGCATAGAGCATAACTTCGTACTGGAACAAGTAGAGGACGCTGTCATTGTAGAAGAAGAAGAGTTGGTTGAAGATTTAGGAGATGCTGAACCTCCGTAGGAATCCAGAGTTGTGGAGAATTCCGTCGAGGACGTTACAATTAATGTTAAGGAGGATAGTGCACAACCCCCAAGGCAGGTATCTTATGAGGAACTGGATGGAATGACCCAAGACTCAAGTTTTCTTGATGATGATAGTCACCACTCAAGTTTTCCTAGTAATGCTCTTGCATCCGCAAGTGAATTCTTTGAGACAGAAGAATCTTCCCCAAGTGAATACAAAGATGATGCAGAGGTCAACTTTTCTCAACCTCCCAATTATGACTCGAGTGATGAAGAAGATATCGGTGACCTTGATCAAGACATGGTTGAATTGGAAGAAAATTGCCAAGAAGTTGAGGAATTCACTGAAGACCACAAGGGAGTAAGTCTTGCAGAACCACCGGAAACACCTATCCCACGGCCATTACCACCCAATACGAACTTCAAGGGGGTAAAATCCTTGACTTTCATCTTTACTTTTCCACTTGAATATGGTTTACTTGAGACAGATAGCCAGCTTAGAGCTCTTTGTGGCTTTAAAAGCAAACGGGAAATGACTCGCACTCAGAGCTGGTATGCAAGATTCACTAAGGTTTCACACTTCAATTTGAGGTGCAAGAATTGGTGTCAAGCTCAATTGGAAGGATCTCGGACGCTGTTTGGTCACTGCAGTGAGAATTTGGATTACTCATCACCCGACTGAAAAAATGCAGACCAAGATAAAGACGGGTGTAAAAGTAGAATTTGGGATCCTGGAATCTATTCTACTATTCAACACTCCGGAAGCCTGCAAGCCTGTTTGAACTCACACAAGGGCTTTACGTACTTTGTTTGGGACCCCGAAGGATGCTGGCATTCCAAACACTGGTGGAGATTTCTGGACGAATTAAGGCACAAGCCACCATAGCAGGAAGCTCATCAAATGTCCAACTTAAGGACTTTAACTAAAAGTGCTAGGTGGGAGACAAACCCACCATGGTATGATCGTTCCCCCTCTATTTTGCTCTGTTTTTGAATTTTGTTTGAACCTGAAGTTTTTGCATGACATTCACTGCATTTTGTATTCTGCATACTGCATAAAAAAAAAAGCGTCGTTGCTGTTGCATAAAATTTTGTTTTATGTATTGTGTAAGTGTGGGAACCTTATGGGAACATGGATGATAGAAACAAAAGGGTAGAAAGTTAAAAAGAATAAAATTTCTTATATAAAAAAAATCGCATGTGACGCGACCGCATCGATGACGCGTCCGCGTCATATGTGCGTTGGGAAGAAAATAATATGAACAGAGAGTCACACGATAGCGCGGATGGAGGCGTGCCTTTGGCACAAATTGGTCCACGCGACCGCGTCGATGACGCGTCCGCGTCACCCACGCGAACGCGTGCCTCAAAATCGACATAAAAATGGTGTATGGCCGAAAGTTGAGCTAGAATTGGGCTGGACTCGTGCTAGAAGCACAAGCCCTGCCACGCGTACGCGTACCCCACGCATCCGCGCCGTTTTCAAATTTAGGTCATCCACGCGATCGCGTCACCCAAAGATTTGGCAATATGAATTTCAAACAGAGAGTTGCGCGACCGCAAGGCTGCCCTCGCGTTAATGGCACAAATCGATCCACGCGACCGCGTGGATGACGCGTCTGCGTCATTTTATAGAAGCGCTATCCGCACGAATGCGTCGCTTACGCTTCCGCGTCACAAGCGGCGCACAGCTTATCCAGAGCAGCTAATTATCTTATCCTTTCTTTCCCATATCTAAATCTTTTCTTTCCCTTCTTATTTCTTTCTTCCTCCCTTCTTCCTTTCTCTTTCTTCATCCCTTTAACTTCTCATCCTTCTTCACTCTCATTCTATTTTCCTTATTTCCATTTGTGTTAAATGCTCTTATTCAACTGTTGTATCTTTTCTGGTATTATTTTGGTGCTCAGTGACTTGTTTTATGCTGTTGGGTAATATTTTTTTAAGTCAATGCTAATCCTTTATGATATTTGTATTAATTTTGCATTGACATGAAATTATATTGTCTTGCACTCTCTTCCCCTTTGTTGTAACTTTTGCACCACTGGTATGCCATGTGCTTCTATTATTATTTTCTCATTTGCATGTTGTAGCTACCATATAATTGGGACCCTCATTATTTGGCATTAACCTACCCAGACTTTTTTTTATTTTCTTATTTTTATTTCTGGATTACTTTTTCTTCTTTTTTCTCTTCTTTCAGGATGGCCACCGAATAAGGAAAGGAAAAGAACTTCTATATGGGGTGACAAACAAGTCCATCTGCACAAACCTTGGAGAAAAGCGCCAGTTGGAACAGCCAGTCCACCTGCACATCTTAGCATGCATCGAGGACGGTGCAATCTTTAAGTGTGGGGAGGTCGATACCGATCTCCATGGGTTAGTTATTCTCTTCTCAACACCAATATTCTATTTTCTTTGTTTATTCATTGTTGCATTGCATAATAGATTGCATGTGTAGTTGATTGTTTGCATTTAAGTACTTCTTGGTTGAAAAATAATAAGTTTCTTTTAAAGACCCTATTTTTGAAAAATTTCACTAATTTAAATTAAAAAAATTTAAAATTTTCTATGTGTTAAATTTGTTTGAAGTTGTATTTGGAACATGGTTTTTGAGCCAAAGAACACACAACCTGTGAGGTTTGAGCTTATTTATATGGTTACATTATTTAACCATAAATTTTTATTCTTGTGTGTTTTCTTCTCTATGATTGTACTCTTTATTTTGTTCCAATCTATATGTCCAATATTTAGTGTATTTACATGCTTGCATATGATTGAGGCCATTACTTATTTTTGCTCACTTATTCCAAATAAGCCTACCCTTTTATGTCACTCTTGTTAGCCACTTTGAACTTTTTAATCCCCTTCTGTTCTATAACAACATCACTAGCCTTAAGCAGAAAAACAAATTAAATATCCCAATTGAATCTTTGGTTAGCTTAAGATAGAGGTTGTGTATCAACTAAATGTGGGAAAACTGTGGGAACATGGGTTAATAAGGGAATGTATCATGTTTCTAATTCTGAATATTGGGAAATTTGGGTATCTACTCATGTAAAACAGAAAATTAAAAAAATTCCATATGCATTGATATGTTATTTTAATTTTTATGTCTCTATAAAAAAAGAAAAAAAATAAAAGAAAAAAAATATATAATATAAATAAATAAATAAGGGGACAAAATTACCCCAATGTTAAGTTAATAAAAGATCAATGCATATGTGACACAAATCAAAAGAAAAGTTGACACATGAGTATGTGATATAAAAGTGGGAATTATGGGTAGCTAGGCATGATTTTAGAAATTATATAGAATGTATGTATGTTAGGTGATAGCTCAGGTTACTCAAAGATTCAATTTATAGCTCACTTAGCCATACATATATCATCACCCTTGCCTTGGCCCCATTACAACCTTGAAAAGACCTCATGATGTGTGCATGGGTATACTAAATATTTGTTGATTGGTTAGATGAAGGACAAAGTTTAGAAAGCATGATTAGGGAAGAATAGAGTGATTGACCCTAGACACTTGAGAGATTAGAGTGATATACACTACCAGTGAGGGTTCAGTGCTTGATTCTATGTTCCCTGCTTTCATGAGCTATCTTCTTCTTGCAAGTTATTTGTATTGTATTTTGTGATTTAAATTAGTGAAATCCAGTTCATATTTGTTCTTGAAAGATTTATTTACTTTTAACCAAGTAGGTAGAAACATCTTTGCATGTAGTTGCATTCATATAGGTAGGTTGCATTTCATACATTCTATCATTCCTCTTCACTCTTTTAGTTCTCTTGAGCTTAGCATGAGGACATGCTAATGTTTAAGTGTGGGGAAGTTGATAAACCACTATTTTATGGTTTATATTGTGCTAAATTGAGTGGATTTTATCAATCTTTCGTACACTTATTCATACTAATTGCATGAGTTTACATTCTCTTTCCTGATTTCGTGCTATGATTGAAAACATGCTTCTTTGGCCTTATATTTGCTAATATTAATCCTCTCTTATTACCATTAGATGCCTTGATATGTGTGTTAAGTAATTTCAGATATTACAGGGCAGGAATAGCTCAGAGGATGGAAAGGAAGCATGCAAAAGTGGAAGGAATACAAGAAGTTGAAGGAACTGCAAAGCTGTCAGCATGACCCTCTTGCACTAAAACAATCATAACTTGAGCTACAGGTCCAAATGAAGCAGTTTTACTTGCGTTGGAAAGCTAACGTCCGGGGCTTCGATTTGATATATAATTCGTCATAGTGACCGTACAGATAGGCGACGCGAACGCGCGCTCCACGCGGACGCATCGCGTCTGCGAATTTCATTCCACGCAAACGCGTGGATGACGCCTCCGCGTCACTTTGCCGCGACCTGTACGGACCAGATTTCACAATCAGCGATTTCTAGGCTGTTTCTGACCCAGTTTTCGGCCCAGAGAACACAGATTAGAGGCTATAAAGTGGGGGAATGCATCCATTCATAATAATTCATTCATAACTCACAATTTTAGGTTTTAGATGTAGTTTTTAGTGAGAGAGGTTCTCTCCTCTCTCTTAGGTTTTAGGATTAGGATTTCTTTAGTCATTAGGATTACTTCATCGTATCAGATTCAATAATTTATGTTTCTCTTCTACTTTTATTTACTCCGATATTTTTATTTGTGTTTGATTTATGTTGCCCAATTAGCTTATGAATATTGTCCATGTTGGAATTGACATCTTTATTTAATATAAATTGAGGTATGTCAGACTTATATGTTATTGATGCTTGGGCTCTATCCAAATTATTTTCATTCAAGTAGATTTTATTCCCTTTTGGCTTTGGTTGATTAATTGGTAACTCTTGAGTTGTCAAACTCAGCAGTGGTTGAAATTGGCAGATTCTAATTGATATAGATCGCTCTAAAACTAGTCTTCCACAGGGATTGACTATGACTTGAGGATCAAACTAATTAGTCCACTTGACTTTCCTTTGCTTTAGTAAAGGATAACTAAGTGGGATTAAAACCCAATTCTCATCACACCTGATAAGGATAACTAGGATAGGACTTCCAATTTTTCATATCTTGCCAAGAGTTTATTTTACAGTTATTTATTTATTTTACTTGTCATTCAACATACTCCTTCCTTACTTTCAAAACCCCCAATTTACAAGACTCATAACCAATAATAAGAGCATACCTCCTTGCAATTCCTTGAGAAGATGACCCGAGGTTTAAATACTCAGTTATCAATTTTAAAGAGGTTTGTTACTTGTGACAACCAAAACGTTTGTACGAAGGAATTTTCTGTTGGTTTAGAATCTATACTCACAACGCGACTATATTTTTACAAAATTCTTTACTAGCAAAAATCCTAACGTCAGCGATCATGCTCCCACTTTGAGGCGTAACAAGAAGAGGCTGGCAGCAATCTTGTGGCAGAATGGTACCATAGGATGGAACAGTTTTGAAGAAAGAGTAAAGAAGATGATCTAGGAAAGTCAGAAAGTTACAATGAGAAAGTTTGGTAAAAGCATTTACAGACAACCAAGGTCTCTCGAGTGCATGTGTAGACAATCTTAACACCATCAATCAACAACACTCACGCACCCATTGTATAATATTAGACTAAGACCAGCCCAATGCACATGGAGTTGAATTACTTATACTATATAGTAGTATAGATCTAAAAATGTTATTACTTATAACTTAATTTATGTATAATTTTATTGATTTTATTGATATGTTAGTTGGTTTCTTTTAATCACAACTTATCTTAATTGTTGATTATCATTTTTTATTTTTAGATTTATTTTTTTATTATCATTATTTTGGGATGTGATTATGTTTTAAAAAATAAAATTAAATCCCAAAAAATAAAATAGGCTATGGTCACGGTTTTAAGGTGGGGTGACCATAGATAAACTATGGTCACGGTAAAAAACCGTGACTATAGATAAAGCTATGGTCACGGTTTTAAGGAGGGTGACCATAGAGGCTATGGTCACAGTGAGATAAGGCTATGATCACGGTTTTAATGTGGGGTGACTATAGAGGCTATAGTCACGGTAAAAACGGTGACCATAGATAGGGCTATGATCACGGTTTTAAGTGGGGGTGACCATAGAGTTATGGTCACGGTTTTAAGGAGGAGTGACCATAGAGTCTATGGTCACGGTTTTAAGGAAGGGTGACCATAGAGGCTATGGTCACAATGAAAAACGTGGCCTAAAGTGTCAGAATTTGAAAATTGAAACCGTGACCATAGATAAGAAAACCGTGACCATAGACCTATGGCCACGAGAGAATAAGCCACGGTAAAAAATCGTGACCATAGGTCCAAAATCGTGACCATAGATCTATTATCACCCTTTTTACTAGCTATGATCACGGTTTTTTACCGTGACTATAGGCCTTTTTTGTAGTGAATTAATCTAGCTCGTGAGTAGTTGATGCTCCTGTAATTGTTTTGTATACAAGTTGAATAATTTCGTTTTCTTTGTGAAAATCAGTATTCATGATTAAGAATTTGAATTTAAATGGAATCTAAGAATTCTGAATTTTTTTATCAATCTATTTATATTATAGGATAAAGTACTAAATTAGTCCCCTACGTTTAGGCGTAATCTTATTTTGGTCCTTAAGGTTTAAAGTGTTCTATTTGAATCCAAAAATGTTTCATTTAACTTCAATGTAGTCCCACTGTGAGGTGAAAGTTAAATAATTAATTAGCGGAATGTCTTACATGATAGCAGTACAAGAATAAGGTCGATAATCTGGAGAACAGGTACAAGCTCCAGAGGCACAAAATCAACCATGGATGCATCAATACATTTATTTATCATTCTCCTTAGTTCTATAGAAAATATTTTATTTAAATTATAAAAAAATGATAAACAAATATATTGATACATCTACGGTTAATTTTGTGTCTCTGGAGCTTGTAGTTGTTCTCCAGATTATGAACCTTGTTCTTGTACTGCTATCATGTAGGACATTTCATTAATTATTTAACTTTGACTTTACAGAGGAACTACATTGAAGATAAATGAAATTTTTTTGGATTCCAATAAGACACTTTAAACCTTAAAGACCAAAATAGGATTATGCCCAAACTTAGAAAACCAACTTTTATATGAGTTTCATTTAACAATGAGCGGATTAAATTTTTTATTACGAAAAATATGAACAATTTTAGTATTGTTGTTAGTTTACAATGGTGTCATGCTTATAATTTTTTTGTGTGTTTTGTAGTTTTTATGTGATGTTAACGAGTAATTTATGCCAAAAGATAAGATAATTTTTAACACACTTAAAGAAGTTAAAAAATTCTACGAAAAATATTCTAAACTTGTAGGTTTTCTACTAAAATAAAAAACACAAATAGAAAAGAAAATCAAATTTAAAAAAAAGTCATGAATATGACTTAAATGACACCAAAACTATTACAATTCTCTTGTATAACTTATTACATCAAATCCAAATCAATGAGACCAAGTGCACCTCATTTAAATGAGAATGACATTAAATTATTTAATGATGATGACATACAAACTCAGTTCAGAACAAACACATAAACAAAACTTCTAATCAACTACAAAACATATCCAAATTAATTTTGGATAAGAAAAAGTCATCAATACGACTAAAATGATACCAGAACCACTACAACTCTCTTGTATGGTCTAATTACTTCAAATCCAAGTTTATGAAATCAAGTGCACATCATTTAACTTAAAATGATATCGAAATTACTTAATGATGACGATACACAAACTCGATTCAGAACAAGCACATAAATAAGACTCAATCAACCACAAAACACATCCAAATCAATTTTAAATAAGAAAAAATCATGAATACAGCTTAAATGACATCAGAATCACTACAACTTATATAACCTAATTATAACAAATCCAAATTAATGACAACAAATTCAACATATTTAACTCAGTATGATACCAAAAGTAATTAATGATGATGACATGAACTCAATTCAGAATAGGCACACAAACAAAACTCAATCAACCACAATAACACATGCATATAAATTTTAAATCCAAAAAAGTCATCAATATGAGTTAGATAACACCAAACTGACACAGTTATTATAAAATCAACACTATAAAGAGAACTACGATTCGTAATTCTACTTTATCGTGGGAACACAAAATTAAAATATTTGTGTTATTGTTAAGAAATTCTGTGCTATTTTTCTAATAAATTTTGTACAATTCAAAATGTTTCCTCCTCCTCCTTTTTATTTTCTGCTTTTTTTCATCTTTTTTTCTTCATCGATCTTCTTGTTCTTATTTCATTTTCTCATAATTTTTGTTTCACTCTATTAAGAGGAATATATAAAACCAAGAAAAGAAGAAAAAAATTCAAACAAATAAGAAGAAATAAGTGAATAACACATGAGAAAAAAGAGGAAAAGAAAAAATAAAAATAAAATGCAGCAATAGCCGCACTAATAGAAGAAGGAAAAAAAAGGAGGAAACAACGTACGAAAAAAAGAAAAAACACGAAGAAGAAGTGTGTGATTTTACAGACACATTTGTGAGTGAATTTTATTGGATTTGAGCCAACTTAGTTGGATTTAGTTGCCAAAAAAATTTAAATATATAATGAGACTATTTTAATAAAAAAATTTTCAATTTATAACTTTAACATGTATTTTTAGAATACAAAACCTATATATATAGTTTTCTGTCAATAATGACCTAAAATCCACCGATAACCTAAAAATCCGTCAAAAAGAGTAAAAAATTTTGTTGGTGAATCGGTCTGTAATTGTGATTTTATATATGATCTTAACAGTGAGATATATTGCGTTAGTTGTACGAATGATGAAATTATAGCCATGGCATGAAAAGAAAATAGCTTTTGGAGAGTATAAACCAAGGTTCTGAAAACCGAATCGGTCATCGAACCGTTCTAGTTATTGGTTTACTGGTTCATAGGTTCAACCGGTTTGACCGTAGTTGAACCGAAAAAATCGTTTTATAATAAAATAAAAAATAAAATATAAATAAATATATTAAAACATAATTATAGTCTAATATAAATATACAATGCACAAGTTAAAGATAGAAAATATTGTCTTAATGTAGCTGAGTCAAAAAGTAAAACAAATTGATACTATTGCACAACAAACACAACAGGACCTGAAACAAAAACACAAAAGCTGAAACAAAAAAAAATCTAGCACAAAGGAGGGGCAGCAAGTCGGCAGAGATCGAGAGGAGGGACGGTGCAACCAAACAATGAACAAAACTCAAAAAACTTTGAATCAGTAACATAGTGCAAATTCAAGAAACTTTAATAAAATTTAACTATACAAACAGACAATAAAGCAGTAATAGAGTTATAAATCTAAAATTTATCATCAAATATAATCAGTGAGCAAAGCCAATCAATCAAGCATTGACTGGGCATTCGAGAAAAAGAAAGAATAAAAAAGAACATTTAAATCACAGCAACAACACAATAACACCAATTGAAACATAAAGAAAGCAACCAAAAAGAATATCTAAAAATCACCAAGGTTGAAAACAATAATTTGATCTCAACGAATTAAAAGCTAAGCTTCCAGGAAAGTGAAGAATACCAAACCAAAGAACCTTCAATCACAGCTTAAACCAAAATTCAGAATCCCCTCAAATTGAATCAGCAAGCAACTTGAAAATCAAAGAACAAAAAAATAATAGATCAACGAATTAAAAGCTAAGCTTCCAGGAAAGTGAAGAATACCCAAACCAAAAAACCTTCAATCATAGCTTAAACTAAAATTCAGAATCCCCTCAAATTGAAGTAGCAAGCAACTTGAAAATTAGAGAACCAAAAAATAATAGATCAATGAATTAAAAGCTAAGCTTCCAGGAAAGTGAAGAATACCCAAACCAAAGAACCTTCAATCACAGCTTAAACCAAAATTCAGAATCCCCTCAAATTGAAGTAGCAAGCAACTTGAAAATCAAAGAACCAAAAAATAATTTTCAAATAACAGATTCAAATCACCAATCCTAACCAGAAATAAAATCAAATTCCAATAACAAAGAAATCTAGAAGCCTAGGAAGAGGGGGAACAGCAAAATTTCAGCACAATTTTAACAAAGATTAACCATCTTTTTTCAAAAATTAACCAAAAAAAATACAATAGCAATACAATGTCACAACAATCCAATAGCCTTAGGTATTTGTTAGTTGATACTCTCATCCATACTTAAAAATCACCAACAATCCAATAACAATACAATCCAATTACAATATCACAGTAACCCACAGCAACTCACTCCAACTCAGTAATCTCAAGTCTCAACAGTCAAAATTATTCAACAATTATTCAATTCAATAACAAGTCTATAGATTATCTAACAACAATTATTCTGCAATTATTCAACCCAGTAACAGCAAGGTTCACAGGCTAACTAACAAATAACAACAATTATTCAACAATTATAGTTTAAAAAAAATTAATACCTAGAACTAAATGCTAGAACAGAGTAGAGCAGATTAGCAGCAAGAAAGGAACAGGGCACGACCGAAGGACTGACCCGGTGGAACAGAACTGGCGACGGCGGGACAGTGGCTGCGCGACAGAGGCAGGAGGCTAGGCCGGCGACGGTGGTTTCGAAGTGATGGAGGAGAACGACGTTGCGACGGCGGCTTCAAATCTCCAAGTTGCGACGACGGCGGCGGTTGCTTGCCGGTGGCGAGACGGAAGTGAAGGAGGAGCTCAATGACGATGAGAGGAAGGATGATGGCCTGATGGGAGTGCTGCGCTTGTTTGCCGTTTTGGAGAGTCAGGGTTGGGAGTGGGCCATTTTGGAGAGTTAGGGTTGGGAGTGAGACGTTGGGTGTTAGGGAGTTCCTCAATCCAAACGGCAGCGTTTTGAAGAAATTCAAAAAACCGGCCGGGTCGCGGTTCGGTTCGACCGACCAGTTCCCGGCCAATTCGACGGCCTAATGACGATTTTTTAAATCTCCGATTTTGGTATCTGTCCGAACCGCTATCTCTATCGGTTCGCGGTTCGACCGGTTCGAACCGGTTTTCAGAACCTTGGTATAAACACAAGTTAAACGAGGGAGAGAGAGATAGTGAGTGATCGAGTGAGGTGACCTAATATAAAGGCTCAAATCGCCTCATTTATTCTGATTCCTATACGGCACACTATACATACATGTTTATTTAAAAAATAAAATCCTAACCATTTTCCTCTTTTCTTTATAAAACTGGTGGAAAGCGACTCTGCTACAGCGACTGTTTAAATACAATAAGCACAAAACACAACCTCAAAACCCCACCACATACATGTACGTACCTACCTACGTTGTCAAATACGAATTGCACATTGCCACCACCTATATATAAAGGCATCCACAAATCTACGTTACATCATATATCCGACCTCACCTCACCAGTCACCAATGAAACAATTAACAACATTGCACAGCACAAAAGGCACGTATCCAATTACTAGAAAATTATTATAGTGTGCTTCCGAAGGGACTAACCTATTTATTATTATTTCTCTAAGCAAGAAAAAAATAGAGGTTATAGTGTTATAGATATAGTTCAAATATCTAAAACATTAGATGTAAATGATGGGAAATGCTAATACATTTCTCTTTATATAATATGATAATCCAGATGTACATATGGACTCATGAGTCTTACACATTCTCTTTACGAGTAATTATTTGACACGTGCGTCCACGTCACGCTCTCCCAGTCACTGTAGTGTGTAGAAGTGCTGTGTTGACTTCAACTAATTGCACATATTAAGACAAATCAAACAGAGACATTTGTACCGTCCATTATTAATACGACGCCGTTCTGTTCCCTTCTCCCGCGTCGTTTTGTCCCCGCCAGCTTGCTCCTTCACCATTCCACTCTATTGTCAATTCAAAACAAACCTCAATTGGTGACCTCAGTTACCTATTTACCTGAACAGATTTGGTGTTATTTCTATATATTTTTATTTTATATATTTATTTAACATTTTTTTATTATGATTAAATAGACTTTCGTGATATGCTTTTTAAACAAGAAATGCCGTTTTGAACTTTTACGGTTATAATTTATTTGTTTTAAACTAAAACATATTTATATATTATTGCAATTTATTAATATAAAAAATATGACAAATATGTGAATATTTTGAAAGAAAATAAGAAGATAGTTAATTATTTTTTTAAAATACATATTTTAACTTTTTAAAAGATATGTGTTGATTCGGTATTTTTGTAAGAAAATTATAAAAAAATACTAGGTAAATATTATTTTTTTATATTTGAAGTAATATTGATCAAATTTTTATTTATTATTTATTAAAAATACTGATTTCTTAATATTCTCACAAAAGAATAATTTACCTAAAATGCATCTCTCAAAGATTTAAGCATCGAGGAAAAGTCTAAAAAATTAAAAATGACAACTATTTTTTAAAAAATTAAGATGATGTGACAAGTACGAATTTTTATGTGACAATCTTATATGGTGTCACACCCTCTTTTTGGTCAGTAGACACAGAATTATTTGACGACTAATCGTTTTTATTAATTTTTAAAAATGGTAGCATTTTGTTTTTTAATTATTTTTGTCCAACACGTAAATTTTTCAAATGTAATTTACTAGTTTACAGAATATTAATTATTATTAGCATCTAATTAATTCAAGAATGTGATTTGCACATTAAATCAACTATATATATATATATATATATATATATATATATATATATTCTACCGGAATAGTTAATTTTAATGAAAAATTTTTAAGAGTTAGTAAATATTAGTATTTTTTGTATCATTTGACTAATATAAAATTAAATTATTTTTAATAAATAAATTTTATTAATTTATATTAATATAAATATAAATTATTATTAATTAAATGTTAATAAAAAATAATAATATTTACTGATGATATAAGATTGGTCAATTTTAATGTAGAGTTGGTGGTGGAATTAATTTGAGAAATATAACCTTGTTTGCGTCCAAAAGCTAAACTCGTTGTTTGGAAGGATCTGAGAGCATGTCGCGAATCATTTGCCTTGTGTCTTGCTCTGAAGCTGCTGCTCTCTGGGCTCTGCTATTTGAGTATGCCTCGAAGAACTCCTTATTCTCTTTCTCCAACTCCTTCCACACTGCTCTCAACACATGCATGCACGTGCGTCATTCAAATATCCATTTCATTTTTTATTTGGCCGCCATGCCCCCAGCAACAACCAAATATCAAAATAAATAAATGAGTTTGAAAATAACAATGAGATAACATCATCCATAACAATTCATGAATTATACATTTTTCTGTTCCTTTTTCCCAACCTATACGTGATAATAAATACTACATTAATACAAGCTAATGGACTCATTAATTACATTTTCTGTATTAGTCTCGAAAATTAATAAACAAGCACATGATATATATATATATAATATATATATGTGATGGAATTAAAGAAAAAATGAAAGTTCATTTTTATTATTATTGATCCAACATACAGAGCCGTTGAAATTAAAGCAGTTAAGCTAATTAAGCAAGATAGGTGATTTAGTTAATTAATTACCGGTGGAGGTAATAACGGGCTGAATATTTGCATGTTTGGAAAGAGCTTCCATACACTCTTCTCTGCTCATGTTGAAGAGGATACACTCCTCTATCAAACGGTGCACCTATACACATACATATATATATTAGACCCTTGTATAATTATTAATTAAAATTTCACTTATATTTATATCACAAACCGAAAAAGGGGAAAAGAAGAAAAAGAAAAACTCACCAGGTGGATATACGATGCAGATGAGGAGTTTTCCATGGTCTTTATATATTAATCCGAGTCTGAGAATAATCTTATATTTGTTCTACTTTAGAAAGAGGTTTAATATGATTTGCTCTCCTCGATCTTGTTATATGATCCGATCTGATATTATGATAAGTTTCTAAGTATATATTGTACTACTTCTCTGTAAAAAATATAATTAAAGAGAGAGTAAAGAAGGGCTAGCTAGAAGAATGAAGAAAAGATTGGAAAAGACAAGAAATGGGGTATGAAAATTAAACCAGGCGAAGAGAAAGACAATGAGATTTGTTGGATTTGTAGGGAAGGTGGCTACATATATAGCGAGGTTGCTGGTTAAAAATATTAATATATGAGGAAAATATTATAATAAGAATGCACGTAAAAAGAGAGAGATAAAAAGGTATATACAGCAAACCCAAAGCAAATTGATAAAAGTTCATAATATATTATACACAAAAATATTATTGTGCACAAAAATATTCATTAAATTAATTATTATGTATTTATATATAACTATGATATATTTTTATATATATTTTATATTTTAATATATATTATAAATTGTTAATTTGACTCATTTTTAAATTTATTTAACATCGTTATATTTTAAAACATAAATATTAAGTAACTAATATTTTTTTTGTATTTGAATTAATAATTAATTTTAATTCATTTTTATTAAAATTGTTATTTTTTAATATTTTATTTTAAAGATAAATTTAAGATTTATTTTATCATGAAGATTTATTGATAAATAATTTCAAAATTTTTTATAAATAATATATTTTAATTTTGATAAATCTAAATATTTAATTTAGCTAAATGTTAAGTATAAAAATTAAAAATAAAAACAATTTATTAGTGAAATAAAATGTTTCAATTCATAATTAACTAGTAACTTTGTAGATAAATGAAAACTACAAAAAGGAAAGAAAATTCTTAAGAAAAAGGAATATTAACGGATAATTACTGATCAAAATAATTAGTTTCAAATAAAAAGCTATAAACGGCAGGTAAAGTACAATAAAACACATGAATAGTGAAGTGGGACCCAAAGACCCACGTGGGAGGAGAACGAGGATTGGTGGCGAGAAGATTAGAGGAGATTCTGTAAATGAAGAGTGCCTAACGCAATTGTTTGCTGATTACGTGGCGGTGGGACCATCTTCACGTGACACGTGGGACCTTCCTCTTTCCGTAAATCCTACGTGGACTACTTGGTCCAATTAAAGCCGATTTCTTCATATTAATTCGTTGTTAGTTTATACAAAAATACTACGTGATTAATATTCTTTATATTTAGATTAATATTAATTAAATTTTTATTTTTTTACGTTAAATATTAGTCTATAACACTTTCTATAATGAGACACGAAAGCAAATTTTCATTATTTCTTTAATTTTAATGTACTAAAACTATAAAATATTTTATAGTTATATAATTTTATTTATTTATTTAGATGATTATTTATGTAATTAATATAAAAAATAATTATTTTTATTGATGTGATATTACATTATTAAATGTACGTATAAAATTTTATATTTATAATACATAAAAATTAAATTCTCATAATATATAGATAGGTATAAATAAATTAAGTTATTCCGTGGAAAACTCCATAATGAGTGTTTTTTATTGTGGTTGGAGTGTGTGTTATGTGCTATGAACCTATGACTGGAAATAATTTTTTATTTAAAAAATTTAATTTTTAATATTTTTTTAAATGAAACTGTATTATTGGCTCATTGTTTTCATATGAAAGAATTATTGGTATTTTTAGTAAAAATAGGTATATTTGGTGTATTTGTAAATTGGTAGATGTATCAAGTAAGTAGTTACAATATGTAAAAGGTGTGCTGACTCAATATGTAAGGGCGTAATATCGACGTATATTATTCTGATTTATTGACGATGCAACACGTAATCTGCGTGCTGGATACTCTTCTTATATAAGGCAAAATTCGATACCATTTCATTGCAAAGAGGAGAGTTGTTTGAGCGTGTTTCTGGTGTGATGAAGGGTGCTGCAAATTTAGTGGGATATCACAACGGTGAAATTATACGGAATATTCATAAGGGAGTGAGTTTTGCGTGTGAGAATCCATTTTTATTTTTGGTTCTATGCACCATGACGTTCATAGAATTTCAGCACGGTATTTATCAAAGCATGGAGAAAGATATGTTGAGGAGAGTGGGCAATATCCTGTACCAAAATTTCGTTATAATTTTTTGTGGTCGAATACAGTTTGATATTATGCTGATCATTAACGTAGCAAGTATGCAGAACATATTCCATATTCACCGGAAGACTCAAGGACGACAGCCAAAGATTGAGTTTTATGTTGAGTTTGAAAATGTAGAGGAAGATGGGATTCAACATGATTCAGATATAGAGGATGATAAAGTTGAAGTATATGAAGGAATGAACAGTAATAACAAAGAGGACTTTGAAGCTACTTATGAAGCAGGCGACGAAGATGAGGATGGTAATATGGGAGGTGAGGCAGTAATGGAGAATGTAGTGGTTGTTGGGAATAAATAGTATGACCACAATCCAATCAATCATGTGTCAAATAATTTGTTATTGTTATTATATTAAAATGTTAATATAATAAGGTCATTGATTAAGTTTAGAGATTTATCATTGTGATGGTGATCATAATGTTGAGAGATGAATCTTTTATAATTTAATCTAAATTGTTCTTGATCATAAGATTATTAATGATCTTCATTGGATGAAAATTAATAGATCTCATTTATTAAATTATATATATATATATATGGTGCATATAGAGATATGACAATTGAACTGACTCACTTTGAGAATTTCTAATGGTTATAATTATCGCATATTTATCAATAGGATATTCTCAAGATGAATATAGTAATAGAGTTTCTTTTGACCCGCGACTATCATAGTAATTAACAATGTATTTATTATACTTTGATTCCGGACACCTAATACCCTAGGGTGCTAGTTGAATGGATATTGGGTATAATTTAAATACTTGTAGAATTAATGATTAGTCAATAAAGAATCTGTCAACTCTTGGTAAAGAGTTTGAGCTCTATGATTATAATGACTCAGATGAATAAAACCTCAGCCAAGGAAATTGAATGAATGAAGAAATGAGTTTCTTTAGTCATTCACAGTTCATTATAATAATGGTAACAAGTTAAAGTTTGACAATTAAACCATACTCTAAGGGTTAACCAAGAGCTAGAAAGATGGAAGGAATTATACTTTGTTCTTCTAAGGTTCTTAGTAAAAATATATTACTTCATACTATCGGGTCATTGAGAAGTGTTGTTAGACGCCAACCTTGATTAGTAAATTTAGTATGACTAATTTTCTACCCGTTTAGTATTGAACCTATGGGGTCACACACTAACGAGTGTTTTAATCTTTGCTATAGAATTATTTAATTATTATTTTGATTTGATCAATTAAATAATTATATTAATTCAAAATAGAATATTATTATATTCTTTGCTAGCACCAAGAATATAATAATAGTATGATAATTGAGAATATTAAATGAGATTTGAGAATAATTAGTTATTCTATTTCTAAATTTGGATGAGATCCTAATTGATTCTGTTTCAAATTGAGTTATGATATTGATAAACCACTAGTTTATGGTTTATCTTGTGCTCAATTGAGTGGTTTTTATCAACTCTTTACCCACTTATTCATACTATTTGCATGGTTTTACTTTTTCCTTCCAGATTTTGTGCTATAATTGAAAACATGCTTCTTTGGGCTTTAAATTTGCTATGTTTAATCCTCTCTTATTACCACTCGATGCCTTGATATGTGTGTTAAGTGATTTCAGGGATTACAGGGCAGGAATGGCTTAGAGGATGGAGAGGAAGTTTGCAAAAATGGAAGGAACACAAGAAACCAAGGAGATGACCAGCGAACACCGACGCGGACGCATGGCTCACGCGACCGCGTGAAATGGAGAAAATCGCAGTGACGCGTTTGCGTGCCTGACGCGAACACGTGGATTGGAATCTGCACGAATGACGCAAACGCGTAAACGACGCGTACGCGTGGCAAGGAAAACGCTGAATGACGCGTACGCGTGGACGACGCGTACGCGTGACATGCGCGATCTGCAGAATTATCAGAAATCACTGGGGGCAATTTCTAGGCTGTTTTTGACCCAGTTTTCGGTCCAGAAACACAGAATAAAGCCAGGGAACATGCAGAGAATCAAGGGGGTTATACTAAATACAACATTCATTATTCACAATGTTAGTTTTAGATGTAGTTTTTCTAGAGAGAGAGGCTCTTTCCTCTCTCTTAGGATTTAGGATTTCTATTAGTTTTAGGATTATTCTTTTTCATTCCAGGTTCAATGTTACTTTAATTTATGTTTCTCTTCTACTTTTAGATACTCTAATGCTTTTACTTGTATTTGACTTATGTTGCCAAATTGGCTTATGAACCCTTTCATGTTAGATTTAAATTTATGTTTAAATATAATTTGAGGTATTTCAGATTTATGATTTTTACTTAGCTTTTTATATTCTTGGCTTTAATTGATGAATTGATTAATTGGAGACACTTGAGTTATGAAACTCATTGTGATTGATAATTGTTATCTTTGCTAATTAATTTGAATTCCAATAACTCTAGTCTTTTCTTAGGAATTGACTAGGATCTGAGGAATCAAATTGATTCATCCACTTAACTTACCTTCATAGTTAGAGGTTAATAAGGTGGGAGCAAAATCCAATTCTCATCATAATTGATAAGGATAACTAGGATAGGATGTCCACTTTTCATATCTTGTCAAGAGTTTTTTTAGTTATTAATTTATTTTTCCTGCAATTTATTTGTCCTGTTCAACCTTTCAAAAACCAAAAAATATTATTTTCCATAACCAATAATAAATCATACTTCCCTGCAATTCCTTGAGAAGACGACCCGGGTTTTGAATACTTCGATTATAAATTTTATTGGGTTTTGTTACTTGTGACAACCAAACTTTTGTACGAAAGGATTCTCTGTTGGTTTAGAAACTATACTTACAACACGATTATATTCTTGTGAATTTCTTTACCGATAGAAATTAGTTCGTCAGATATGATTCATAAACTTGAAGGATTCAGATTTAGAATTTCAAGATATGATTTAAATTTGAATTGAGATTCAAATTTAAAATCAGTAACAAATCTCGTATTATATATATGTATGCTAAGAGTACAGGAAACAGAAGAGAATAAAAACATGAGTTTTATTCCTTTACCTCTACACACATAAACGTATGTGAGCCTAATTCTTGGAGAAGAATTTTATGGCATGCAAAGAGTTGCAAGAGATTTCTCAATTTAGATCAGATGTCCATTAGTCAAGAAGTTGACAATAAAGGTTGGTCTCGGAGTGGATATGCATAGCGCCTTCGTACCATCGAAGGAGAAAATAATTTTTATTAGCGTACACACAGGTATTTAGATCTGATCTATATATTGTTTATTATTGGAATAAAGTTTAAGTACAAAATAGATCTTTAGGATTACTTTTTTACTTTCGCTGCGTGTTATGAACAACATGGTAATCCTTCAGTGGTTCCTCCCGCAGTTAGTCAACCGATGGATGTTCAACCTTTTATACGTAACTTGGATCTTGACGCCATGCATGCACTGAAATTTTTCGAATATGCAAACATAGGTATGTGATGAATGAATAATACATTTTTCTTAATTTATATTTTGGATGGATCAATGAGTGATGATTTTTG
The DNA here is from genome assembly GCF_014773155.1 of Arachis stenosperma. NCBI lineage: Eukaryota > Viridiplantae > Streptophyta > Magnoliopsida > Fabales > Fabaceae > Arachis > Arachis stenosperma. The sequence goes on along the minus strand of NC_080382.1, from coordinate 23,792,537 downwards.
TTTTGTTTGGTGTTGTTAATCCTGAGGACGGAGAATTTAGGATTGGAATAGAATATAGTTCTAGAAAGTCAGTTGTCGGAGCAATTAGAAGTTACACTATCTCTAGAGGAGTCGACTACAATGTATATGAGTCTGAGCCACAGACGTTTTATGCAAAATGCAATACGTATGGTGATGATTGGATTTTTGACGGTTTAGAATTTTACAAATGAAATCTCGTCGAAGTATAGTCTCTAAACCAACAATAATCCTCTCATACAAAAATTTGTTTGTCACAAGTACAAACCCCTAAAATCTATAAACCGAAGTATTTAAACCTCGGGTCGTTCTCCCTAGGATTTACAATAAAGTGTCTTGTTATTGGTTGTGAGTTATTTTGGGGTTTTTGAGATTATAGACAAGAATTATAAATGGCAAAGAAAATAAACTAACAACTAACAAAGCTCTTGGCAAGATATGAGAACTAGAAGTCCTATCCTAGTTATCCTTCTCAATTGTGATAAGAATTGTGTATTGCTCCCACTTAGTTAACCTCTAACCATGGAGGAAAGTCAAGTGGATGAATCAATTTGATTCCTCAAGTCCTAATCAACTCCTAAAGGAAAGACTAGCTTTAGAGGCATTCAAATCAATTAGCAACTTCTAATTATCAACCAACAAAAGAATTAGATAACTCAAGAGTCACTAATTACTCTACCTAGGCCAAGAGGAACAAAACCTACACTAAAATCCAACCAAGCATTTCATCAAACACTTGGAAGGCACAAAAGAAAAGCAAAGCAAATTGACAACAAGAAGAGAATCTAACAACAATTATTGAAAGAAATTAACAACAACAATCAAAAGAAACACAATTATTATGAATTACCTTGAATTGAATTGAAAGAAAGTAGAAGGAACAATACTAGATCTATGATGAGCGGATAATTTATACGCTTTTTGGCATTGTTTTTACATAGTTTTTAGTAAGTTTAAGCTACTTTTAGGGATGTTTTCATTAGTTTTTATGTTAAATTCACATTTCTGGACTTTACTATGAGTTTGTGTGTTTTTCTGTGATTTCAGGTAAATTCTGACTGAAATTGAGGGATTTGAGCAAAACTCTGAAAAAGGCTGACAAAAGGACTGCTGATGCTGTTGGATTCTGACCTCCCTGCACTCGAAATGGATTTTCTGGAGCTACAGAACTCCAATCGGCGCGCTCTCAACGGCGTTGGAAAGTAGACATCCAGGGCTTTCCAGCAATATATAATAGTCCATACTTTATTCGAAGAATGACGACGTAACTTGGCGTTAAACGCCAAGTTCATGCTGCTGTCTGGAGTTAAACGCCAGAAAAACGTCATGATCCGGAGTTGAACGCCCAAAACACGTCATAACTCGAAGTTCAACTCCAAGAGAAGCCTCAGCTCGTGGATAGATCAAGCTCAGCCCAAGCACACACCAAGTGGGCCCCGGAAGTAGATTTATGCATCAATTACTTACTCATGTAAACCCTAGTAGCTAGTCTAGTATATATAGGACCTCTTACTATTGTATTAGACATCTTTGGTCTCAGTTTTGTTTTATTCTTCATCCTAAGAGGCTATTGATCACGTTTTAGGGGGCTGGCCATTCGGCCATGCCTGAACCTTTCACTTATGTATTTTCAACGGTGGAGTTTCTGCACACCATAGATTAAGGGTGTGGAGCTCTGCTGTACCTCAAGTATCAATGCAATTCTATCTTCTTTTATTCGGTCTCTATCTTATTCTTATTCCAAGATATTCATTCGTACCCAAGAACATGATGAATGTGATGAGTTAGATAACCCTCATCATCATTCTCACTTATGAACGCGCGTGATTGACAACCACTTCCGTTCTACATGCAACAGAGCTTGAATGTGTATCTCTTAGATTCCCCAACAGAATCTTCGTGGTATAAGCTAGATAGATGGCGGCATTTATGAGGATCCGGAAAGTCCAACCTTGTCTGTGGTGTTCCGAGTAGGATCCTGGGAATCCGGAAAGTCTAACCTTGTCTGTGGTATTCCGAGTAGGATTCCGGTAATGAATGACTGTGACGTGCTTCAAACTTGCAACCTGCTGGGCGTTAGTGACAAGCGCAAAAGAATCAAGGGATTCTATTCCAGTAGGAGCGGGAACCAACCGGTGATTAGCCGTACTGTGACAGAGTGCGTGAGCATTAGTTTTCACTGCGAGGATGGGATGTAGCCATCAACCATGGGTGATGCCTCCAGACGATTAGCCGTGCGACTGACAACCGCATAGGATCATTTTCCCGAGAGGATGAAAGTAGCCACAGCTGATGGTGAACCCCTATACAAGGCTTGCCATGGAAAGGAGTAAGAAGGATTGAGTAGAAGCAGTAGGAGAGCAGGCGTCCTTGAGCCATGCAGCATCTCCATGCGCTTATCTGAAATTTCCACCAATGAATCTGCATAAGTATTTCTATCCTTTTTATTTATTTATTATTTATTCCAATAATCACAATTACCCTTTAATCTCCCTAACTGAGATTTACAAGGTGACCATAGCTTGCTTCATACCAACAATCTCTGTGGATTCGACCCTTACTCACGTAAGGTTTATTACTTGGACGACCCAGTACACTTGCTGGCTAGTTGAACGGAGTTGTGAAAATAAACAGTGCCCTAAGAGTAAATTCATCAAAGTATAAAGAACATGTGATCACAATTTTGTTCACCAAGTTTTTGGCGCCGTTGCCGGGGATTGTTCGAGTATGGACAACTGACGGTTCATCTTGTTGCTCAGATTAGGTAATTTTCTTTTCAAAAATCTTTTTCAAAAATTTTCTTTTAATTTTCGTTTTTCAAACTTTATTTTCGAAAAAAAATTAATAAAAATCCAAAAAAATTAGAAAATCATAAAAATAAAAAATATTTTGTGTTTCTTGTTTGAGTCTTGAGTCAATTTTTAAGTTTGGTGTCAATTGCATGTTTTTAAAATTTTTCTTGCATTTTTCAAAAATTCATGCATTCATAGTGTTCTTCATGATCTTCAAGTTGTTCTTGACAAGTCTTCTTGTTTGATCTTGATGATTTCTTGTTTTGTGTTGTTTCTTGTTTTTCATGTGCATTTTTGCATTCATATTTTCCATGCATTAAAGATTTCTAAGTTTGGTGTCTTGCATGTTTTCTTTGCATCAAAAAATTTTTCAAAATTATGTTCTTGATGTTCATCATGATCTACAAAGTGTTCTTGGTGTTCATCTTGACATTCATAGCATTCTTGCATGCGTTCATAGTTTTGATCTAAAAATTTCATGCATTGAATATTTTTGTTGTTTTTCTCTTTCATATTTAAAAATTCAAAAATAAAAAAAAAATATCTTTTCCTTATTTCCCTCCAAAATTTCGAAATTTTGGGTTGACTTGGTCAAAAATTTTCAAAATTAGTTGTTTCTTACAAGTCAAGTCAAAATTTCAATTTTAAAAATCTTATCTTTTCAAAATCTTTTTCAAAAATTATATCTTTTTCATTTTTTTTATTATTTTCAAAATTTTAAAAATTATTTTTCAAAAATCTTTTTCTTATCTTTATATCATATTTTCAAAAATTAGCTAACAATTAATGTGATTGGTTCAAAAATTTGAAGTTTGTTACTTTCTTGTTAAGAAAGGTTCAATCTTTAAGTTCTAGAATCTTATCTTGTAGTTTCTTGTTAGTTAAGTCAATTTTAAAATTAAATCTTTTTCAAAATATCTTTTTATTAAAATTTTTATCTTATCTTTTTATCTTTTATCTTATCTTTTTCAAAAATTTTACCTTTTTCAAAATTTGATTTCAAAATATCTTATCTAACCTCTTATCTTCTTATCTTTTTCAATTTTGATTTCAAATCTTTTTCAATCAACCAACTAACTTGTTGTTTGTTTCTTATCTTTTTCAAAACCATCTAACCACTTTTCCCTCTTCTATTTTCGAAAATATCTCTTTCTTTTTCAAAAATTCTTTTTAATTAATTAATTGTCTCATGTTTTAATTTTAATTACATTTTATCTCTAATTTTCGAAAATTACTAACCTCTTTTTCAAAAAAAAATTATTTTCGAAATTCTCTTTTTCTTTTCTTCTTCTATTTAATTATTTAATTACTAACACTTCTCTTCACCTCTCTTCATCCATAAATCCGAATCCATCCTTCTTCTTTCTTCTGCCCCTTTCTTTTTCTACTAACATAAAGGAATCTCTATACTGTGACATAGAGGATCCCTTTTTCTTTTCTTGTTTTCTTCTCTTTCATATGAGCAGGAACAGGGATAAAGGCACTCTTGTTGAAATTGACCCAGAACCTGAAAGGACTCTGAAGAGAAAATTAAGAGAAGCTAAATTACAACAATCCAGAAACAACCTTTCAGAAATTTTCGAACAAGAGAAGGAGATGGCCGAAAATAATAATAATAATGCAAGGAGAATGCTTGGTGACTTCACAAAGCCAACGTCCAAGTTTGATGGAAGAAGCATCTCCATTCCTGCCATTGGAGCCAATAACTTTGAGCTTAAGCCTCAACTAGTTGCTTTAATGCAACAAAACTGCAAGTTTTATGGACTTCCATCTGAAGATCCTTATCAGTTTTTAACTGAGTTCTTGCAGATTTGTGAGACTGTAAAGACGAATGGAGTTGATCCTGAAGTCTACAGACTCATGTTTTTCCCTTTTGCTGTAAGAGACAGAGCTAGAGTATGGTTGGATTCACAACCCAAGGATAGCCTGGACTCATGGGATAAGCTTGTCACTGCATTCTTAGATAAATTCTTTCCTCCTCAAAAGCTGAGCAAGCTGAGAGTGGATGTTCAAACCTTCAAACAAAAAGATGGTGAATCCCTCTATGAAGCTTGGGAAAGATACAAGCAGCTGACTAAAAGATGTCCATCTGACATGTTTTCAGAATGGACCATATTAGATATATTCTATTATGGTCTCTCTGAATTTTCGAAAATGTCATTGGACCATTCTGCAGGTGGATCTATTCACCTGAAGAAAACGCCTGGAGAGGCTCAAGAACTCATTGACATGGTTGCAAATAACCAGTTCATGTACACTTCTGAGAGGAATTCCGTGAGCAATGGGGTACCTCAGAAGAAAGGAGTTCTTGAAATTGATGCTCTGAATGCCATATTGGCTCAGAACAAAGTGTTGACTCAACAGGTCAACATGATCTCTCAAAATCTGAATGGATTGCAACATGCATCCAACAGTACTAGAGAGGCAGCTTCTGAAGAAGCTTATGATCCTGAGAACCCTGCCATGGCAGAGGTTAATTACTTAGGTGAACCTTATGGAAACACCTATAACTCATCATGGAGAAATCATCCAAATTTCTCATGGAAGGATCAACAAAAACCTCAACAAGGTTTTAACAATGGTGGACGTACTAGGCTGGGCAATAGCAAGCCATATCCATCATCTTCTCAGCAACAGACAGAGAATTCTGAACAAAACAATTCAAATTTAGCCAATATAGTCTCTGATCTGTCAAAGGCCACTTTTAGTTTCATGAATGAAACCAGATCCTCCATTAGAAATCTGGAGGCACAAGTGGGCCAGCTGAGTAAGAAAGTTATTGAAACTCCTCCCAGTACTCTCCCAAGCAATACAGAAGAAAATCCAAAAGGAGAGTGCAAGGCCATTGACATAGTCAATATGGCCGAATGCACAAGGGAGGAGGAGGACGAAAATCCTAGTGAGGAAGACCTCCTGGGACGTTCCTCAAGCAAGAAGGAGTTTCCTATTAAGGATCCTGAGGAATCTGAGGCTCACCTAGAGACTATAGAGATTCCATTAAATCTCCTTCTGCCATTCATGAGCTCTGAAGAATATTCATCGTCTGAAGAGGATGAAGATGTGACTGGAGAGCAAGTTGCTCAATACTTAGGAGCTATCATGAAGCTGAATGCCAAGCTGTTTGGTAATGAGACTTGGGAAAGTGAACCTCCCTTGCTCATTAGTGAACTAGATACTTGGATTCAGAGAACTCTACCTCAAAAGAAACAAGATCCTGGCAAGTTTCTAATACCTTGTACCATAGGCACCATGAGCTTTGAAAAAGCTCTATGTGATCTGGGGTCAGGGGTAAACCTTATGCCACTCTCTGTAATGGAGAAGCTGGGGATCATTGAGGTACAACCAGCCTTGTTCTCATTACAATTGGCAGACAAGTCAATGAGACAAGCTTATGGAATAGTAGAGGACGTGCTAGTAAAGGTTGAAGGCCTTTACATCCCTACTGATTTCATAATCCTAGACACTAGGAAGGAAGATGATGAATGCATCATCCTAGGAAGACCTTTCCTAGCCACAGCAGGAGCTGTGATAGATGTCAACAGAGGTGAGTTAGTCCTTCAATTGAATGGGGACTACCTTGTATTTAAGGCACATGGCCATCCCTCTGTGACAAAAGAGAGCAAGCATAAAGAGCTTCTCTCAATTCAGAGTCAAGAAGAGCCTCCACAGTCAAACTCTAAGTTTGGTGTTGTGAGGCCACAACCAAACTTTAAGTTTGGTGTTCAAACCCCATATCCAAACTCTAAGTTTGGTGTTGGAACCACACTTAAATTGACCTGATCACCTAGTGGCTCCATGAGAGCCACTGTCAAGCTATTGACATTAAAGAAGCGCTTGTTGGGAGGCAACCCAATTTTATTTATCTAATTTTATTTTATTTTGTTTCTTTGTTATTTTTGTGTTTTATTAGGTACATGATCATGAGGAGTCACGAAACAAATCAAAAAAATTAAAAACAGAGTCAAAAACAGAAGAAAAATTTTTTCACCCTGGAGGTAGCACAGGCTGGCGTTCAACGCCAGTAAGGTGCATCTGGCCGGCGTTCAACGCCAGAACAGAGCACCATTCTGGTGCTGAACGCCAGAAACATGCAACAACCTGGCGTTAAACGCCAAGAACGTGCACAGAGAGGACAAACTGGCGCTGAACGCCAGAAACATGCATTACATGGGCGTTGAACGCCCAGAACATGCACCAATGGGCGTTTAAACGCCAGAATGATGCACGAAGGCATTTTACATGCCTATTTGGTGCAGGGATGGAATTCCTTGACACCTCAAGATCTGTGGACCCCACAGGATCACCTCAGGATCTGTGAACCTCACAGGATCCCCACCTACCTCGCCCTCTCTCTCTCCATTCATGGTCATTCCTTCTGTTTTTCATTCACCACCCACATTTATCCACTCTCCCCCATACACCCCACCTACCTTTACAATTCATATTCTCCTTCCCACCCAATCCCACCCATATAGCCGAATCCATCTCCCCTCACTCTCCTCCATTTTCTTCTTCTTCTTCTTCTTCTCTTCTTTCTTCTCTTGCTCGAAGGCGAGCAATATTTTAAGTTTGGTGTGGTAAAAGCATAGCTTTTTTGCTTTTCCATTACCATTAATGGCACCTAAGGCCAGAGAAACCTCAAAGGGAAGACAAAAGCTTCCACCTCTGAGTCATGGGAGATGGAAAGACTCATATAAGCTGGAATAGCTCAGTTGGGTAGAACATGTGGCTGCAAATCAAGAGATCCCTGAGATACCTCAGTGAATAAGTTGTCCTCCACACAAATATTGGAAGCAATTAAGGGGAGGAACACCAAAATTACTAGGAATCATTCAACAGAAGCAAGGAAGAGACATAGAGGAGCTCAAAGAGCACCATTGGTTCTTCAAGAAGGCGCCACCCTCACTCAGGTGGATTCATTCCTTGTTCTCATTTCTTTCTGTTTTCGGTTTTTAATTATTGTGTTTATCTATGTTTTGTGTCTTTATTTCATGATCATTAGTATGTAACCATGCCTTAAAGCTATGAATAAAATCCATTAATCCTTCACCTCTCTTAAATGAAAAATGTTTTAATTCAAAAGAACAAGAAGTACATAAATTTCGAAAATAGCTCTTGAATTTAGTTTAATTATATTGATGTGGTGACAATACTTTTTGTTTTCTGAATGAATGCTTGAACAGTGCATATGTCTTTTGATCTTGTTGTTTATGAATGTTAAAATTGTTGGCTCTTGAAAGAATGATGAACAAAGAGAACTGTTATTGATGATCTGAAAAATCATGAAATTGATTCTTGAAGCAAGAAAAAGCAGTGAAAAAGAAGAAGCATTCGAAAAAAAAAAAAGGCTAAAAAGAGTATATAGAAAAAGAAGGAGCAATAGAAAAAGCCAATAGCCCTTAAAACCAAAAGGCAAGGGTAAAAATGGATCCAAGGCTTTGAGCATCAATGGATAGGAGGGCCCAAGGAAATTAAATCCAGGCCTAAGCGGCTAAATCAAGCTGTCCCTAACCATGTGCTTGTGTCATGAAGGTCCAAGTGAAAAGCTTGAGACTGAGTGGTTAAAGTCGTGATCCAAGGCAAAAGAGTGTGCTTAAGAGCTCTGGACACCACTAACTGGGGACTTTAGCAAAGCTAAGTCACAATCTGAAAAGGTTCACCCAGTTATGTGTCTGTGGCATTTATGTATCCAGTGGTAATACTGGAAAACAAAGTGCTTAGGGCCACGGCCAAGACTCATAAGTAGCTGTGTTCAAGAATCAACATGCTTAACTAGGAAAGTCAATAACACTATCCAAAATTCTAAGTTCCTAGAGATACCAATCACTCTGAACTTCAAAGGAAAAAGTGAGATGCCAAAACTGTTCAGAAGCAAAAAGCTACAAGTCCCGCTCATGTAATTAAATTAATATTCATTGATATTTTGGACTTTATAGTATATTCTCTTCTTTTTATCCTATTTGATTTTCAGTTGCTTGGGGACAAGCAACAATTTAAGTTTGGTGTTGTGATGAGCGGATAATTTATACGCTTTTTGGCATTGTTTTTACATAGTTTTTAGTAAGTTTAAGCTACTTTTAGGGATGTTTTCATTAGTTTTTATGTTAAATTCACATTTCTGGACTTTACTATGAGTTTGTGTGTTTTTCTGTGATTTCAGGTAAATTCTGACTGAAATTAAGGGATTTGAGCAAAACTCTGAAAAAGGCTGACAAAAGGACTGCTGATGCTGTTGGATTCTGACCTCCCTGCACTCGAAATGGATTTTCTGGAGCTACAGAACTCCAATCGGCGCGCTCTCAACGGCGTTGGAAAGTAGACATCCAGGGCTTTCCAGAAATATATAATAGTCCATACTTTATTCGAAGAATGACGACGTAACTTGGCGTTAAACGCCAAGTTCATGCTGCTGTCTGGAGTTAAACGCCAGAAAAACGTCATGATCCGGAGTTGAACGCCCAAAACACGTCATAACTCGAAGTTCAACTCCAAGAGAAGCCTCAGCTCGTGGATAGATCAAGCTCAGCCCAAGCACACACCAAGTGGGCCCCGGAAGTAGATTTATGCATCAATTACTTACTCATGTAAACCCTAGTAGCTAGTCTAGTATATATAGGACCTCTTACTATTGTATTAGACATCTTTGGTCTCAGTTTTGTTTTATTCTTCATCCTAAGAGGCTATTGATCACGTTTTAGGGGGCTGGCCATTCGGCCATGCCTGAACCTTTCACTTATGTATTTTCAACGGTGGAGTTTCTGCACACCATAGATTAAGGGTGTGGAGCTCTGCTGTACCTCAAGTATCAATGCAATTCTATCTTCTTTTATTCGGTCTCTATCTTATTCTTATTCCAAGATATTCATTCGTACCCAAGAACATGATGAATGTGATGAGTTAGATAACCCTCATCATCATTCTCACTTATGAACGCGCGTGATTGACAACCACTTCCGTTCTACATGCAACAGAGCTTGAATGTGTATCTCTTAGATTCCCCAACAGAATCTTCGTGGTATAAGCTAGATAGATGGCGGCATTTATGAGGATCCGGAAAGTCCAACCTTGTCTGTGGTGTTCCGAGTAGGATCCTGGGAATCCGGAAAGTCTAACCTTGTCTGTGGTATTCCGAGTAGGATTCCGGTAATGAATGACTGTGACGTGCTTCAAACTTGCAACCTGCTGGGCGTTAGTGACAAGCGCAAAAGAATCAAGGGATTCTATTCCAGTAGGAGCGGGAACCAACCGGTGATTAGCCGTACTGTGACAGAGTGCGTGAGCATTAGTTTTCACTGCGAGGATGGGATGTAGCCATCAACCATGGGTGATGCCTCCAGACGATTAGCCGTGCGACTGACAACCGCATAGGATCATTTTCCCGAGAGGATGAAAGTAGCCACAGCTGATGGTGAACCCCTATACAAGGCTTGCCATGGAAAGGAGTAAGAAGGATTGAGTAGAAGCAGTAGGAGAGCAGGCGTCCTTGAGCCATGCAGCATCTCCATGCGCTTATCTGAAATTTCCACCAATGAATCTGCATAAGTATTTCTATCCTTTTTATTTATTTATTATTTATTCCAATAATCACAATTACCCTTTAATCTCCCTAACTGAGATTTACAAGGTGACCATAGCTTGCTTCATACCAACAATCTCTGTGGATTCGACCCTTACTCACGTAAGGTTTATTACTTGGACGACCCAGTACACTTGCTGGCTAGTTGAACGGAGTTGTGAAAATAAACAGTGCCCTAAGAGTAAATTCATCAAAGTATAAAGAACATGTGATCACAATTTCGTCCACCAATCTACAACAAAATATAAGAACAACATAAAAGAGATTACACCAAAAGAATAGGAGAAGAATGAATGTAACTACAAGGAATTGAGAAGATAGAAGTAGAAGAAGATGAATCTAAATCTAGATCTAAGAACTAAACCTAATCCTAATCCTAATTCTAGAGAGAAGTGAGAGCTTCTCTCTCTAAAACTCTAAACTAATCCTAAGTGTGTTCTATATGCTTCCCTAATTCACTAACTAATTGATGCGTTCCCCTTAATCCTTTATCCTTTTATTCCTTTCCCTTAGCAATTGGCGCCAAAAATGGGTTCAAAAACCCTCTCAAATCGCCAGGCACGTGTTGCATTAGTGAGGTCATGTGCCGTCATCGACGCGTGCGCGCACAGTACTTTTGAAAGAGGTGGCAGTGGCTATAGCCTTTCCTTTATCCGACATCCTGAAAAATATGATAGAATATAAACAATAAAACACTTAGCATGTAACAAAGAAGGCATGTTCAGGATACAATTGGCTAATAACAATTATGATGTTGAAATGAATATGCAAAAGTGAACAAGTAAACCAAGGATGCAAGCTTCATTAAAGTCAACAACTCTTATTCAATAAGCAATAATATCATCATACTTTTGAAAGAATTGTTAAAGACGGTTAAAGGTGAGTGGAAGTTAAATGGTTAAAGGAAATTAGTGAGTTAGAAAAGTGGATTAGTGGTATGACGATATTTAGGCTCAAAGAAAAGAGAAGTTGTGGTTCATGTTCACCATGAATGATGCAAATCCGGGAAGTGGAAAGGAGACGGAAATTAGCCCAAATTACAATAGAGATTAAGATGAAAACAACTTTCTCGAAAATTGGGCAGCATTCCGGCTTAAAATTGGACGTTCCCGGATTGCAAAATAGCACAAACAGCAAGAAGGCAACATCAAATAAACACAGCAGCAGTGAAATAGTATGCAGGCAACACAAACTACACAAAATAGTAGCCCAAAATCAACATACAGTACCCAAGGAAACAAGCAGCAAATATGCACATACGGAGCACTTATTAGGCCTAGAATCCTCTATCCAGCCCTAGCTACCTAACAGCAGATATTTCTATCTATCCTAACATACAAAGTTCTAATTCTAACTAACTACGAACAACTAACAGTAAGTAATAGAAACGGAAAATTAAAACAAGCAGAGTTGGTGCAAGAACCTGGGAGCAGAGGAACTAATAATGGAAAGGAAATTGGGAGTAGGGTAACAGAATCAGAAGTCGCACCGCCGTGAACTGTGGCGGTTATGGCAGAAGAGTAGCGGCGGTGGTGGCAACGGAGGGACGAGAGGAACTGAGGAAGGAAGGTTGGCGATGGTGAAAGAGGAGGGTGATGGCGAGTGGGAGATGGAGGAAGAGAGTCGCCGGCGGTGGTGATGGAACGGCGGTGGAGCAGAGGTGGCTGCTATGGCGGCCGCGGTGAACTAGATGGTTGAGAGGGAGAGAGATAGAGATTAAGTGGTGAGGAGAGAAGAGGAAGGTATGGTCGTCCGGTGGTGGCTGCCGGCGCTGCGTGGCGGTTATGGGGGAGAAGAGATGGGAATGGAGGTTGAGAGGAGGAAGAGAGAAGGTGCGCGACTGCGCAGTGTGCGTCGCGCATTAGGGTTATCCCATTTTTGAATCGACGCGTGCGCGCACCTTGCGCGTCCACGTGCTTTGAGAAAAATGGAGATCCACGCGTGAGTGTGCAGTGCGCTCTAGCGTGGATTGGACGATTATGCAACGGCGCGTGCGCGTACAATGCGCGCACGCGTACATGAGGTTGGGTCTGAGGCTTAGAGTGGGCTTGAGGCACGCCCAACTCTCGGGTCCGAAGCCTAGAGTGGTGGAAGCATGTAAGGGGCGCGTGCGCGGCAAGCGCGCATCCGCGTACATAGGTAATACGTGATAAGGCGCGTTAGCGCAATGCGTGCGCTCGCGTCTGTTCCTCCTTGGGCATATGGGCGCGCACGCGGCAAGTGCGCGTCCGCGCAGATCAAATTGGGCCTGGGGCTTAAAGCTGGCCCAGATCCGGCTCAACTCTCTGTGGCTTGGCTCAAAAATTTGCAGCAGCGGATCGACGCGGACGCGGCATGTACGCGTCCGCGCGAACTTCCATGTTCGCATAATCGGCGCACACGCACGTAGTGCGCGTCCGCATGGGTCGTGTTGGGCTCAGGGCATAATGTTTGCCCAAGAGAGGCCCAACTCTCTGGAATGTGGCTCGTGGTGCATTTGCACAGGGACGCGTGCGCGTACATAGTGCGCGCGCGTCCACCCCCCCTTTTTTTTTCAGAAAAATTTTGCTGGGTGCTCCCCATACTGTTCACAACTCTTTATTCACTCAACCATCATACAGTTCACAAAAAGTGCAAGTTGATATTATTCATCTACTACTAAACACAATATTCATGTGACTAAGCTAACAATTAAGTTGTACAAACAAATTTGTATGAAACATCTACCTACAATGGCAACTCAATTCACTTATTAACAAACTAAAAGAGTATGGAAAGAGTTTACCATGGTGGGGTGTCTCCCACCTAGCACTTTTATTTATTGTCCTTAAGTTGGACATTTTGAGATGCTTGTTGTCATGGTGGTTTATGCTTGTGCTCGTCCTTGAATCTCCAAGGATCCATGCTTCTCAATTGGTTGACAGAATTTCCAACCGTCTTCATCAAGCTTGGGAAAAGTTCTACCCAAGATATGAGTCCCCATGGTTGGTCTTCATACAGCGAACCGGGATCCCATATCTTATCTTCACACCCGTCCGTTAGTTGAGTTTCATGATATTTCCGTACGGATGGTTGACATAAGGGTGATTGACACATAGAATTCTCTTTATTCCACCAATGCTTCCTTCTAGACCCATAAACGGTGATTTCCATTCCATCCTCATTCCTATACCTTAGAGTCTTGGCCTTTATGATTTTTATACCGAATTTCCAACCACTACATAACTCTCTCTTATTCCTAACTCCACAAAGAGCTCTAAGTTGACCATCATTTTCAATTAAACCATATTCAAGTGAGAAGGTGAAGCTTAGGGATAAAAGTTGTACCCACTTGAATGTTGTGATGGGTGGTGCTTTGGGAAGGGAGACCTCCCCACACTTAGACAATGCGAGATCTACTTCTTTAGGCTCTTCTTTGGTTGCTTCCACCTCTTCGCAAGCTTCTTCAATTTCAACCTTTTCCCTTTTTCCACTTGGCTTGGTGTTGTCTTCAAGAACTTCATCTTGCCCAATGGGAGGTGATTCAAGTTTGGACAGAAATTCATGGATGAGTGAATTCATCTCTTGATCAACCTCTTCATATTCTTCAATTTCAATATACACCATGCCATTTCCGTCTTCCTTGGGAGGTTGTACACACTCTTTTATAATTGTGGCTTCATGTCCGATGGGAGAAGATTCCATTGTAGAGAGAAATTCATCCATGATAGAACCCATCTCTTGATAAGCCTCTTCCAAGTCTCCAACGATGATATGTTTTGGAGGTTGCGCACCCTCCTCAACATCAATATCAAGCTTCTTGGAAGGGTGCTCCATGATGCTACATTCCCTTGGACTTTCAACATCTCCTAAATCTTCAACCACTTCTTCCTTTTCCTCAATGATCATAGGCTCCTCCAATTGTTCCAACACAAAATTTGATTCCTCCTTCTCCACCGAATTTTCTACTTTCTCCTTCATACTTTGCTCTTCTTTTGACTTTTCACATGGGGCTACGGAATTGCCTTGAGTCTTCAAGCATTGGTGGGCTAAAGTGTGCACCACCTTGGTCAAATTGGTCACAAACTCAAGTGTATCCCGCTTCATGGCTTCTTGTCCTTGAAGTAACAAAGTGAGAGGATCGTCTATTGGGGCTTGGGGCGAGTAGGAAGGTTCATCATTTTGGAGAGAGGGTTCATAATAGGAAGGTGGTTCTTCTTGGTAAGGTTGTGGAGATTGTGTGTATTGAGGTGGTTCTTGGTAGTAATCTTGATAGGGTTGTGGTGGTTCTAAGGGTTCTTGCTCGTAATTGTCATGAGAATATGGTATGGATGGTTGGTCATTTGATGGATATGGATCATAGGAAGGTGCTTGATATGGAGAGGCTTGTGAGTATGGTTGAGGTTCATGTTGAGGATGAGATTCATAGGCATATGGTGGTGGTTCTTGAAAGTCACAAGGTGATTCACCATAGCCATTGGATTGATATGCATCATAGAATGGCTCTTCTTCATAGTGCATGGTTGGAGGTTGTTGCCATGAAGATTGATCATATGCATATGGCTCCTTCCACCTTTGATTGTCCCATCCTCGATACACATCCTCATTGTAGCTCTCATTTCCTACAACATAGTTGTAACCAAACTCATAGCCAAAGTGAGAATTCATGGTGGAAAAGCAAAAATAAAACTAACAAAAACTAGAAAACAAGCAAAAGACAAACTATTTACACTACTCACATATGTACAATAACCAATAACACAACACCATTGCAAATCCCCAGCAACGGTGCCATTTTGATGATTGGATTTTTGACGGTTTAGAATTTTACAAATAAAATCTCGTCGAAGTATAGTCTCTAAACCAACAATAATCCTCTCATACAAAAATTTGTTTGTCACAAGTACAAACCCCTGAAATCTATAAACCGAAGTATTTAAACCTCGGGTCGTTCTCCCTAGGATTTACAATAAAGTGTCTTGTTATTGGTTGTGAGTTATTTTGGGGTTTTCGAGATTATAGACAAGAATTATAAATGGCAAAGGAAATAAACTAACAACTAACAAAGCTCTTGGCAAGATATGAGAACTAGAAGTCCTATCCTAGTTATCCTTCTCAATTGTGATGAGAATTGTGTATTGCTCCCACTTAGTTAACCTCTAACCATGGAGGAAAGTCAAGTGGATGAATCAATTTGATTCCTCAAGTCCTAATCAACTCCTAAAGGAAAGACTAGCTTTAGAGGCATTCAAATCAATTAGCAACTTCTAATTATCAACCAACAAAAGAATTAGATAACTCAAGAGTCACTAATTACTCTACCTAGGCCAAGAGGAACAAAACCTACACTAAAATCCAACCAAGCATTTCATCAAACACTTGGAAGGCATAAAAGGAAAACATAGTAAATCAACAACAAGAACAAGATCTAACAACAATTATTGAAAGAAATTAACAACAACAATCAAAAGAAACACAATTATTATGAATTACCTTTATTGAATTGAAAGAGAGTAGAAGGAACAATACTAGATCTACAACAAAATATAAGAACAACATAAAAGAGATTACACCAAAAGAATAGGAGAAGAATGAATGTAACTACAAGGAATTGAGAAGATAGAAGTAGAAGAAGATGAATATAAATCTAGATCTAAGAACTAAACCTAATCCTAATCCTAATTCTAGAGAGAAGTGAGAGCTTCTCTCTCTAAAACTCTAAACTAATCCTAAGTGTGTTCTATATGCTTCCCTAATTCACTAACTAATTGATGCATTCCCCTTAATCCTTTATCCTTTTATTCCTTTCCCTTAGCAATTGGCGCCAAAAATGGGTTCAGAAACCCTCTCAAATCGCCAGGCACGTGTTGCATTAGTGAGGTCATGTGCCGTCATCGACGCGTGCGCGCACGGTACGCGTGCGCGTCCCTGGCTTGTTTCGCAATGTGCGCGCGAGCGCCTTGTGCGCGTGCGCGTGCATGGCCTAGATCAATTCTTTGGCTTTTTGTGCTTCTCTCCACTTGCATGCTTCCTTCCTTGCTCCCTTGATCCATGCCTTACCTATTTCATCCTGAGATTACTAGCAAACACATCAAGACATCTTATGGAATCAAAGAAGAACTAGAATTCATCAAAATAAGGCTTAAAAAGCATGTTTTTACACTTAGGCACAAATACGGGAGAGATTACAAAACCATGCCAATTCATAGGTTAAATGCGAGAAAAGGTTATCAAAATACCCTAAATTCAATACAAGATAAACCTTCAAAATGGGGTTTATCATATGGTCGTGGGTGCGACTGGCTTATCCGAGCCTGCTTGAAACGGAAAAAAAGTTGTTGGAGATGAAGAGATACAATAGTAGGCACATGTGCACCATGGGAACGATTTCACATGATCATTCCAATTTGGATTCAGACACAATTGTTGAGGCTATAAAGCCATTGGTTGAGACCGACCCATTTATCAAGGTGAAATCTATAATTGTGGAAGTCCAATCAAAGTTCAACTACACCATCAGTTACCGAAAGGCTTGGTTAGCAAAGCAGAAGTCCATACCCAAAGTCTTCGGTGGTTGGGAAGATTCTTACCAAGCTTTGCCATGGTGGTTCTCGGTCATGGTTCAGAAGATGCTTGGCTCAATTGTGTAAATAGAAACATGACCCCTGTACAATGGGAGTGAGGAGGCAGACAGTGTCAGGATACTTCATCGCGTATTTTGGAGTTTTAATTTATGCATTAGAGTGTTCAAGCATTGCAAGCCTCTGGTTCAGGTTGACGGCACACCCTTTTGCAGAAAATACAAAGGTGCACTTTTTGTTGTTGTTGCACAAGATGGGAACTATAGCATTGTGCCTATCGCTTTTACCCCCGTGGAGGGAAAGACCGCAGATGTGTGACACTTTTTTCTCAGTAATTTACGAAGACATGTTGTTAGAAGAGACGATGTGCATATAATCTCAGACCGGCATGAGTCAATCCGAGCAGCAGTAAATCATTCCGAAGGTGATTGGCAACCTCGAAAAGTATGGTGGATGTTTGGTGCATGAAATTGTTATCACTAGGCATGGCTCCAAAAACTTGGTGCACAATACCATGATTCACACGTCTCTTCACAACTTTACACAGCTGACCAGCAAGTGAAGTGGGTCGTCCAAGTAATACCTTACGTGAGTAAGGGTCGATCCCACGGAGATTGTCGGCTTGAAGCAACCTATGGTCATCTTGTAAATCTCAGTCAGGCAGATTCAAATGGTTATGGAATTTTGATAATTAAAAGATAAATAAACATAGAATAAAGATAGAGATACTTATGTAATTCATTGGTGGGAATTTCAGATAAGCGTTTGGAGATGCATTATTCCTTCTGAATCTTTGCTTTCCTACTGTCTTTATTCAATCATTCATACTCCTTTCCATGGCAAGCTATATATTGGGGATCACCGTTATCAATGGCTACCTCCCGTCCTCTCAGTAAAAATGGTCCTCCACGGTTTCTGTACGGCTAATCAACTGTTGAATTTCTCGTCTCGGATGAAAAATACCAGGCACAGCTACCACATGGCTAATCAGCTGTCGGTTCTCGATCGTGTCGGAATAAGATCCAATGATCCTTTTGCGTCTGTCACTACACCCCACGGTCACGAGTTTGAAGCTCGTCACAGTCATCCCTTCCCAGATCCTACTCGGACTACCACAAACAAGGTTTAGACTTTCTGGATCTCAGGAATGCTGCCAAATGTTTCTAGCCTATACCACGAAGATTCTAATCTCGGATTCAGATGCCCCATTGTCAGAGGGAAAACGATGTGAATCTTTGACTAGAGATCCAAGAGATATGCATTCAAGCTTGTTTTCATGTTGAACGGAAGTATTTGTCAGGCACGTGTTCATAAGTGAGAATGGTGATGAGTGTCACTTGATCATCACATTCATCATGTTCTTGTGTGCGATTGAATATCTTAGAATAAGAATAAGCTTGAATTGAATAGAAGAACAATAGTACTTTGCATTAATACTCGAGGAACAGTAGAGCTCCACACCTTAATCTATGTGGTGTAGAAACTCCACCGTTGAAAATACACAAGTGATGAAGGTCCAGGCATGGCCGAATGGCCAGCCTCCAAGTCTAAGGAAAAACGTCCAAAGATGATCTAAGGATAATCCAAAGATGTCTAATACAATAGTAAAAGGTCCTATTTATACTAGACTAGTTACTAGGGTTTACAGAAATAAGTAAATGATGCAGAGATCCACTTCCGGGCCCACTTGGTGTGTGCTTGGGCTGAGCATTGAAGCTTTCATGTGTAGAGACTTTCCTTGGAGTTAAATGCCGGCTTTTATGTCAGTTTGGGCGTTTAACTCCAGCTTTTATCCTGTTTCTGGCGTTTAACGCTAGAATAGGGCAGGAAGTTGGCGTTTAAACGCTAGTTTGTGTCATCAAAACTCGGACAAAGTATAGATTATTATATATTGATGGAAATCCCAGGATGTCTACTTTCCAACACAATTAAGAGCGCGCCATTTGGGTTTCTGTAGCTCCAGAAAATCTATTTCGAGTACAGGGAGGTCAGAATCCAACAGCATCTGCAGTCCTTTTTCAGCCTCTGAATCAGATTTTTGCTCAGATCCCTCAATTTCAGCCAGAAAATACATGAAATCACAAAAAAATACACAAACTCATAGTAAAGTCCAGAAATGTGAATTTTGCTTAAAAACTAATAAAAATATACTAAAAAGTAGCTAGATCCTACTAAAAACTACCTAAAAACAATGCCAAAAAGCGTATAAATTATCCGCTCATCAATGTTTTATATTAGGTACAACGATAGCAACTTTTTAAAAGCATTCAAAGTCCCACATTTGCAAAAACTTGTTGTCAACATAGGATATTCAAGGATGGTGGAGGAGTACAACATCAACTATAAGAGGTTGCAAGAGCGAGGCGTGGCATATGCCTGGTTGTGCAATGCCATTGGATTTAGAAACTAGGTATTGGCATTTGACGAGGGACATCGACTGGGCCACATGACAACAAACCTTGTCGAGTGTATTAATTTAGTGTTGAAGAGTGCCCAAAACCATCCTGTGTTAGCGCTCGTCTGAGCAACATATTGGTTAAATGAGCTATTTACGCGGAAGAGTGCCGAGACTGATGCCTAGGAATCTTAGGCTAGTTTCACAAGCATTTTTCATTATTTTTTACTTGGTTTTCATGAATTTCTTAGGCAATAAGCAAATATTTGGATGAGAATTGTATGCATGCCTTGATTCAATCAAACATTGTTACTTATGTGCATTTTCATGAGATTTATCCAAGAATTGTTTGATGCTATGAATGATGCATTATCTTGTGATTATAGCAACACTTTGATGCATTCTTTTTTATTGATGATAGGTAAGAAGAAGAAAAGGAAGGGCAGAGAAGAAGCAGAGCAAGCAACGTTCGCGGCCAAAGTTGGCTCACCAACGTTGCCACAAACATTGCTCCTGATAGCCTGACTGTGCCTTCTTCAAACAAGAATAACTTGAGCTACAAAGCTCCAAATGAGGTGATTCCAAAAACATTGAAAAGTAGGAATCTAGAGCTTTCCAAGAATATATAGCACTACATGGTGGACACTAAATTTGAGGAAGAAAACTTTCCCCGAAAGTGCAAAGATGAACATAGTATCAACCTGTAGTAAGGCCAGCTGACCTTTTCACCTTCCATGAAGTATAACTCGAGCTTTAGAGCTCTGAACGATGCGCTTTCAACAGAAATGGAAAGTAGACATTTAGGACTTTCCAACAATATATAATAGTATGGGGGTGGAAAATAAGTTTGATCTTCATAATCTGGCGTTGTTACCAACATTGGTGTGCCAACGTTGCCTCAAACGTTGCACACCAACGCCAGCGACCCTGTCCCCTTCAAAGGAGTATAACTTGAGTTACAAATATTCAATTGAGTTTCTTTTAGTTGGGTTAGAAAGCTGATATTTAGAGCTTTCCAACCATGTATAATAGTTTATAGTAGGGCATGAAATTGGCAATGTTGACAAGAAGAGAAAAGAAGCAACGTTGGTGAGCCTGCACCAAGCTCAACAAAGCAACATTGGTGGCCAAAGTTGGCTCACCGACATTGTTGGAAAAATTGCAGTGCGTGTACGCACAAGAAGAAAAATTGCAAGTGTGCGTACGCACAAGGAGGCCAATGTTGGTAGTAACGTTGGTGCACAAATGTTGCCTCAAACGTTCTTCACTGGTTTAAAGAGAACGTTGGCCAACGTTAGTAGCCAGCAATGTTAGTGACCAACGTCCATGCATAGCTCATTTTTAGAGCACCCATGCAAAGTATGAACGTTAGTGAATTGATCCCATTGTCAATGTCACAAAGAGTGTCTCTCCCAACTGCTTCAATCAAGGCCAAGACCCACATCCAAGTACTTGAAGACCCATTTTGAAAATGAGAAGTAGAGTATAAATAGAAGAGTTTTTGAAGATGAAAATGAGGCTCCAGGGGGAGGAGGGGGCTTGGGGGATAGGACCTGGGGATCCAGGATTGTAAACACTCTGTAATTCAATTTACTTTTGAAATGCACTTTTCAATTTCAATTTCCATTCCCAGAACTATGAACAACTAAACTCCTCTTCATTGGGTTAGTGAGCTCTGTTGTAATTCAATGAATCAATCATAGTTTTTATTCTTCTTCTTCTTTCCATTCTCTTGATTTGCTTGAAAGCTTTCGATCTTCATCCAATTGAGCAATTGTCTCGGAAGTGAAATTGCCCAGACTTGGATTTTCTCTGAACTTTGGAAGAGGAATGAGGAAATCATGCTAGAAATGCTTTCTCATGTTAGACTGGGTTGGGGGTTGGATGGATATAGTGACATATAATCCTACCAATACTTTGATCTAGAAAAACATGTGGTATAATCAGTGATTGTACTTCATCTCTTTCCATGAGCAATTAGATCAAGAAATTGGGCAATTGTTCAAGCTTAGAGAGATTGAATTGCCAAGGAATTGGGATTCAATCACCTAAGATTGCCAAGAGATCAATGAATGCATGGATTGAGGAAGAGATGAGAATGAACTTGATCCGGAGAATGCAACATCTCCTAAGCCCAATGAGCTTCCCCATTTCTGGTCTTTCCCATTCTTTATATTTTGTTGTTTACATTTATGATTAATCATCCCCATTCCCATTTAATTTCCTGAAATTTACTTTCCGCACTTTACATTTTGCAATTTACTTTCTGTTATTTACATTCCTTGCTATTTTCGTTTCCCGCCATTTAAATTTCTACAATTCTCAATCCAATTTTGCTTAGTTCAACTAGAACACTCCTCTAATTAAAGTTTCTCAACCAATCAATTCCTGTGGGATTCTACCTCACCCTATTGTAAGTTTTTACTTGACAAAAATTTGGTATACTTGCCGAGGAAAATTTGTAGCGATACAGATTTTCGTGCATCAGAGACTCACAATCGCAAGCGTGCTAGATTTACTTACTTTGTATTTATACAATAGTAGATAGAAGCAAATATGTAACGTGCTGGAAATATAGTTGTGCACTAGTTTGATAGATAAAATGAGGTATTTGAGGTGCGCAAAATGCCTAATAGCAAGGTGTTGGCAGTTGATCTTGTGCGGCGAATGTGTGACTGTGGGCACTTTCAGGTGGAACTACTACCATGTCGCCATGTTATTCCTTGTTGTGCTAACTAGCATCTCAATTGGCAGCTGTATGTGAATGATGTATACAAGATGATAGAGGTTCGCAAGGTTTACAACATTGAGTTTGTACCATTATGCAATCCAGAGACATGGCCTGCTTATCCGAGACCGACATTGGTCGCTAATTCCGCCTTGAGGTGAACATCAAAAGGTCATCCCAAATTGACTCGCTACCAAAATAAAATGGATTTATGGTCCTCGGATATGCCGTCTCTGTGACAGACAGGGTCATAGTCGGTGTCAATGTCCTCAGCGTGTTATTAATGTTTTTGTGGGTCGTTGTGTTTGTATTATTAAGATATATATTAACTTGTGTGAGTTATTACAGTTTTCAGTTTTTGAGATGATACTTTAAAATTTGATACAATAACCTTACAAAAATAGAGGGGGATTCTCCGAAGAAAAAACGGATTATGGAAGTGTGTGACTTGAACTATTGATTGGATCGCGCAGATGGACGTTCTAGCTATATACGAAATTCTTAATTAATAATAAAATAAATTATTCCATTGAGAACTTCATAGATTTATAGAATCGGTTACTATAACTAATTTACTAAATCGCGCAAAAAACATGGCCGAGTAGTTCAAGGCATAGCATTGGAACTGCTATGTAGGCTGTTTGTTTACCGAGGGTTCGAATCCCTCTCTCTCCGTTAATTTATCAATCTGCAATATCTCAAATGCCAACGGATACCATTATTCCATTAGCAAAAAATTACATTAACTTAATTTTAAAATTATAGTTTAAAATTCGATAAATTAAACTTATAAAAGATTAATTAAAAATCACATTAATTTAAATTTGAAATGATAATTGCACAACTTAATTGCTAAACCCTGCTTACTTCTTTCTAATAGCATCCAATTCATTCCCTTGTCCATCATGCCCTGACCAAACCACGATAGAATAAACCTATTAAGTGGATTTCTTTCCGTCCGTAGGTTATATGGATGACCTCGAACTGAATCATTGACATCTGGGGTGGCTGACCCACCTGCCTCTGTCAGAGCAGATGCATCGGGATTGTACTCATCAACAACCTCATGCTCATTTACGTTCAAATCAAAAGTGCTCGGCCGAGTAGGTGGTAGATTGAGACGAACAGTATCGAATACCTTATGTGGAGTGATGAAACCACCTTTTCGAGAATCACACGATGCCCGCCCTGAAGTGCGATAAAAAACAGACTCCTCCGTCGACCAGAGGCAATATCTACCGAAGTCCGACGTGGATGAGCCAACTCTGGCAATGAAAGGATAGTGATTAAATCTGGAAAATCACCCACACCAATGTCAACCCATTGCTGTATATGATCATCCCCATCCCCATCAATGGGAATTTGTGATGAGATTGATAGAAAGTCAACCCATTACTATTTGGGATGAATGTGTTATGCGGGTAGAATCTACTAGCTGGACTGACTCTGCTGGCTGTGTTGACTATGACAACTATGCTGACTGTGCCCACTGTGCTGACTGGACTGGCCGTGGTGGCTGTGTTAACTGTATCGGTTGTGTTAACTTTGTTGACTGTGGTCTAGTTGCTGGAAAGATAATAAGAAAACGGTTCAAACATTGCATACTGAGGTGGTCTCTAAGATGCTTGTGATTGTGGTACTGGTGGCTGTGCTGCTAGTGGCTGAGGTGGATGCTGAGGTACTTATTCCAACCACGGTACTCATCCAATAGCCTAAAGTCTCATATCGGAAAGGGGTGCGAATCTCGCAACTGAGTGTTATGACGGTTGTCCCATTTCTCTATCCATCCCACATGTAAAACTCTCTAGTCATGAAGTTACATTCCATGAAGAGTGATGCAATGTTCTTCCGGTCTAATGACTTTTTCTAGCTATGGGGCGGGTTGTGCATACCTGAACTGACGCATCACTCAGTTTGTAGGTTGCATTTGACACACTCAAACGACAATAATGGAGCAATGGTGTCACACACCTCAAGGTGTCCATGTAGCTTTTTGGGTATGATCAATATTTCGTACGGCCACCAGACAAACTGCAATATCTTATTAGAAAATTAGAAACTTCATATTCATCTTGGATATTAACGCACACAAAGAAAAACATTAACCTCATCTATGTAGTCCATTTTCTATCTAAATATCGCTGTGGTCTTCGATAACCACGCTGTGGATCGTGTGGAATGATTCCACCTGCAACACATAACATTGGAAAAATTAAAAAATGTGTCATCAATTAAATATGCATCGTCAATAGATACACAACTAAAATAGGAATTGTTATCTCTGAGCAACTAGTACGTCAACCGGTGGAAGGTACTGTCTCAGAACGGGCGCAATACACGGCATTCGCTCCCATGCCCAAACAAACAAAAGATTAAAAGGGCCATCCATCTCTTTGCAATCATATCGTGATGCACGTCATAGTGCCCTGTAAAGATGCGTGAGACATGCTGCCCCCAACTGTAAGTGTGGATCCACTGAAAATCGCAGAGCAATGGTAGATAGTTCGCGTGGGCATATTTCGTCGACTTATCTGCAAATAGGGTCAAACCCAGCAAACAGAAAATTTGGCATCTGATGTATCCCTGAATGAATTCTAATGTGTCCAAAGACTCTACGTCTCTGATACTAATCATAACGGATTCGCTGCTGAAAATCGCGATGCTCTGACTCTGCAAGAATTCATAACTGCTATCTATCCAGCCGCTCACAACCTTTTCATCAATTGGTAGGCCAAATATATGAGCCACGTCTTCCAATGGAACGATAATCTCGCCCATCGACAATACAAAAGTGTGAGTTTTCGGCCTCTACCTTTCCACGATAGCAAATAGTAAAGGGTACTATCCTCTAATCAGCCCAATTCTCAAAACTTGGTAAAATTCTATTGCTGGTAAGGCGTCTTTTACTATTGATTTCACATTTTCGTTAGATCAAATTTATAAACCATACTGTTAAGACAGTACAACAAAAATATATTTATTCGTTAAATATATTTATTAACTTAAATGAATGAAGAATATAACAAATAATTATTTATTATAATACTTTACATTAATATAAAATAAAATAAAAAATATTATATTATACTATTTATTTATTAGTGTAAATACCTAACTAAAATATTTTATATTAATAATTATATTATGTATTACTTTTAACAAGCAGAGAATAAAATATAATAATATTATTATCCTCAAATAATTATTGTATCAAATAGCCAAAGAAATTTTTTTATATTTATATTATTTATTTATTTTTGTAAATAAAAAATATTTATTTATTTATTTAAATATTAAAAATAAACAAAATATTTATTTTCTTAAATAAAAATATAAATATGTATTAAAATACAAGAACAGAAATTCAAAAAATATTTATTTATTTATTTATTAATATTTAAATTATTTATTAAATATACAGAAAATAATCACATTATAATAAAAAAATTATATATTCATATTTATATTATTTTTTATTTATTAATTACAAATATAAAATAAAATAATATTATACTAAAAAAATAAAAATATTATTCAAAAATAGTTTAATATTTATATTATTTATTAAATTTAATAAATAATACTAAATACAAATAAAAATAATAATACTAAAATAACATGCTATATCATCATATGATACTAATACTAAAAAAAATATTAATTAAAATTGAAAAATTAAATACATAAAAAAATTTATCAACTTACATAAACTGGATAATTCAAATAATTGCTAATATGTAGTGACGGATCAAAAAATTTTAAGAGTGGGAGCAAAAATATATCTTAAAATAAATATCGTTGAACATTATTAATTATATTAAAAATATAATAGAGATATAAAATTTAAAAAGAGTTGTGAACACTTTTATTCTTAAAATACTATTATTATATATAATTTATAAAAAAAATATGCTTTTATTTCTAAAATTTAAACTTAAAATATTTTAATTAAATTATAAATAATTTTTCATCATAACTAATTTTATTTTTATGTATTTTTATATATATTTAATAATAAAAGACTGAATCAATTAGCACGTTAGCGCCTATTAATACACTAGCATTTATAATTTGAAACTATAATTGTATATAAATACCATAAAAAAATAAACTTGTATATGAAAAATATGTTTATATAAAATAATAAAAATTTAATTTACAATTATTTTTCTTTTGTTTGAAATAATTAATTTTTATATATTTTTTAATTTAATTTTGATATACTGTTAGATTAAAAAATTTATACATCTATTTAATTATGTAGAGTAAAGTATCGTTTTTGTCCCCAACGTTTGGGGTAAGTCTTAAAGTTGTCTCTAACGTTTCAATCGTCCTATTTAAGTCCCCAACGTTTCAAAATTGACTCAATGTTGTCCTACCGTTAGGGATCCGTTAATAAAATTGACGGCGGGACAAAATTGAAACGATTTTGAAACGTTAGGGACTTAAATAGGACGAAAACGTTGGGGACAAAAATGATACATAGAAATAAATTTTAATTTTATTCTTCAATAATAATAATTTTTTACTATACATAGTATTCAATTATTTTTAATCACATTTACACTTAATCACATCACTTTTATTCTAAATAAATTTTTTTTTATTTTATACTTAAAGTAATATAATTTTTTTATAAATAAATAAATTTTACACTTTTATTCTAAATAAATAATGTAATATGAATAGAATGAAAGTGTAAAATTATAAAAAAAATATAAGTAATGTGATTGAGTAATGAAAGTAAAATTACATTATTTAGAATGAAAGAGTAAAAGTATAAAAAAAAATTAATTTATTTTGAATGAAAGTGTAAAATTATAAAAAAAAATTATAAGTAATGTGATTAAGTAATGAAAGTAAAATTACATTATTTAGAATGAAAGTATAAAATTTATTTATTTATAAAAGAATTACAATACTTAAGCATAAAATTATAAAAAATTTATTTATTTAGAATGAAAGTGTAAAATTAAAAAAAAAAATATAAGTAATGTGATTAAGTAATGAAAGTAAAATTATATTATTTAGAATGAAAGTGTAAAAGTTATTTATTTATAAAAAAAATTACATTACTTTAAATGTAAAATTATAAAAAAATTAATTTATTTAGAATGAAAGTGTAAAATTATTAAAAAAATTATAAGTAATGTGATTAAATAATGAAAGTAAAATTACATTATTTAGAATGAAAGTGTAAAATTTATTTATTTATAAAAAAATTACATTACTTTAAGAATAAAATTATAACAAAATTAATTTATTTAAAATAAAAGTAATGTGATTAACTGTAATTTAAAAAACGATTGAATATTATGTACAGTAAAAATTAATATTATTGAAGGATAAAATTAAAATTTATTTCTATGTATCGTTTTTGTCCCCAACGTTTTAAAATTGTCTCAATTTTGTCCCGCCGTTAATTCTATTAACGGATCCCTAACGACAGGACAACATTGAGTCAATTTTGAAACGTTAGGGACTTAAATAGGACGATTGAAACGTTAGGGACAACTTTGGGACTTACCCCAAACGTTAGGGACAAAAACGATACTTTACTCAATTATGTATTATAATTTAAAAATATCTTTTACATTTATCATGTAAATAATTATCTAAAAGAATAAATATAATCAAATAACTATATAAAAAAATATACATATTTTGATATATCAAAATTAACTTTCATGCTTTTAAACAATTGTTCTACTACTCATTATAATTTTCAAATATTAATTATAATATTTAGAAGTTTATTTTTTATATTATTTATAACATAAGATACTTTTTAATTTAAAATAGTTATTACAAGTAAGATTATTTAAAAGATAAAATAAAAAAATATTATATCATTTTAAAATAAAGAATATTAATTAATAGATAAATACTATTTTTTTATCTCAACTAATTTTTTAAGACAAAAAAAAAAACTGTAATTTTACTTATATTTAAAAAACAAAGATTTTGTTTGATAATTAACAAGTTGATTGGATTTGAAAAATTATATTATCACTGTTTATTAATTTTTTTATTAAGTTAATTTATTTATTTATTTTTAATTTTGATATTAAATCAAATTTAATGAAATAAATATTATTATACGTTAAATCTAATAAAAAAATATTTATAACATGAATTTCAAAATAAAATTTTATAAATTTTTGTGAGATAAAAATAAATTACATTAAAATAAATATATTAATTTATGTAAAATTATTTTTTTTCTTAAATCTAGTGGGGCAAGTGCCCCCTCCTCTAATGTTTGGGTCCATCCCTCCTAATATGTTATTTGAGTACTGTATAATTACGTATTACTTTTAATTAATATAAATTTATAATTTTTTTATGTATAATCATTTTTTAACACATTACTAATTCTCTTCTTCAAGAACTCCTCTTGTTCGATTTCTCTCTTCTTTCACTTTGAATTTCGTTGAATCTTGAGGAGGGTTGAGTTCAATTTAAGGAGCTTCAACTCTGGGTGGCTTGTTTCTAGAGAAAAAATGTATTTTCTGCATGCAGACACAGCTCCAATATATCCTTTCCGTGTTGATAAAGTCTCGGTAACTTCTCGAAAATATTCAAAAATATCTGCGAAAGCTGCATGAAATCTTTGCGCAGCACGGCCTCTACATATTGTTCGAGAGCCTCCACGTCTGCGACGAATTCTGCAAAAGATGGTTGTGATCTCTGCTCAGCACACCTTCCACGTGTTATTCGGACGCCTCCACGTCTGCAACGACCTCTGGCTCACATTGACGGCGCTAGCACCCATGCATATTAAACTTACCCACAAATTTGTAAAACACCCCAATCGTTAATATTGGATAAATACACTATTACCCTTTCCATATTTAAAATAAATTCCGTATATTATTTTTATTAAATTTTAAATATTTTAGTTTATTCTTGAAAAACATATTCTTTAGAAAAATAGAAAGAGTCTAGCTAAAAAGCCAATGAAATATTTGTACAATGTGTATAATGGGCTATATAAGTTACAAAATGAACATCACCAACCATCTAAACTGATTTTGGAGTTCACAAAGGATCGAACTCTTGACCTTTCGAATCTAGAAAAAGATAACACTAATGATTATATCTCTAATATTCCCTAAATTTCTATTGTACACATTATACAAATATCACATTGTCTCCTTATACTTTCTCAAATAGAAAATTCACATCTTTTTCCCCTCCTTCTTGAAAAAATAGAAAATACAAAAATTTTGTGCGTCTTAAATACAATACGACTATCTCCAACTTTAAAGTCAAATGAAAAAATTTCGGTTGTTTATTTGAAGGGGAGAAAAACGTGAAGTAAAGACCGAAGCGAAATGAATTAACCTGAAACTCTACTAAGCACTAGCAAGTTTTTTGTTATTCTGTGTGTTTGAATTTCATCAAATTATAAGAAAAATATTTTTAACCAAAAAAAAAACTTTTTATAATTTGAGTATATTTGTTAAACTTTTTGAGTAAAAATAAAAGTATTAGAAAATAATTTTTTTAAAAAATTATAGTTTTTATCTTCTTAAAAAGTTCTCTTTTGTCACCAAAAAAAAAAAAGTTCTCTTTTTATTTTAGAAAACATCTTAACATAATAAATAAATAAAAATAAATTTTTTTATATTAATGTACCTAAATCTAATTTAAAAATAAAAATATTTTTACATAGAAGATCTAACATCAAATTACTTTATTTTAAAAAAATCTTTTAAAAAATTAACTAAAAGAATTTTTAATTAGATTAGAAAACTACCCTGTGATTCAAGTGGCACTTAGGTCCCCTCTTTTCTACGATTAAAAGGTTCTTACATTGAACTTCTCATAAAAAGACAGCCAATGATATACACATCTTGCATTAATATAAAATCAGGAAAAAGATTACACAAAACAGTATAAGATAAACAGTTTAACTTAATTAACATATCAGTAGTTAATTTCATGACCTTAAATTTTTTGTATGTAAAAAAAACATAAAAAAATAAAAAAAATAAAGATAAAAAGAGAAAGCTACCTGAGAACAAAATTGTGGAAGACACCTATTCTATTACTATTGATTATCATTTTGCCAAATTTGGGGAACGATGCATCTACACGCCCGTAGGCCCGTTGACAATTAGTTGGCAGGTACTAGCTATGAAATATAATACTGACACATAAACAGAACATGGCATAATAGGAGACACCCAAACACACATTTAAAATATTTATAAAATGCTGAAACACGATATATATTAAATAAATTATAATAATATTTTAATATTTTTAATATTAAAATATAAATTAATTTTTAATTATTTTTAATATTTTTTAATTATATAAAATATTTAAAATATTTTTTATTTAATAGTTAATAATATATATTATTTCTAAACTTATTTCAAGAATATATATTAAGAATAAAATTAGACACATTGATAAATAATAATATTTATGTGTATCTAAATATATCTGAATTTTTTTTATTTTTTATCAAGATACGGTTGAATACACAAGACATGAGTGTTAGACAACGGTTAATAAATGTCATGTTTAAAATGTGTCCGACACATGTACATAATAAATAAAAAAAATGTCTATACTTTATAGATAGATAAAAATGATCCTGAATATTAGTATGTTTAAAATAAAATAAAATAAAGAGTACAATACTTTTTAAATTTAAAGTATAAAATTTAAATATAAAATTTTAAATTATAAATAATAAATTCTAAATTT
Organism: Arachis stenosperma; assembly: GCF_014773155.1. Lineage (NCBI taxonomy): Eukaryota > Viridiplantae > Streptophyta > Magnoliopsida > Fabales > Fabaceae > Arachis > Arachis stenosperma. Next base: position 23,761,765 of record NC_080382.1, on the reverse strand, counting down.
TAAATGATAAATTCTAAATTCTAAAAATTTAATTTTAATTTTTAAATTTAAATTATTAAATATAAAATATAATAAATAAAAAATTAAAATTTATTTAACTAATAAAACATACCGTATTTCTTACTTAGCAAAGAAATTTAAAAATGAACATAAAATAAAGAGTAATTCTTTACATTTAAACAATTTTACATTTAAGTGATTTGAGTTATGCGTTTCTTTTTTCTGTTTTTTCCCTCCCCCTTCACACTGGATGCTACGTCTTCTTCTTCCTCCTCCTCTTATTGAAATTTCATCTCCTCATTCTTTTTCATCCTTCTCCTCTATCATCATCATCATCATCATCGTCGTCGTCATTATCTTCTTCTAATACGTATGGTCGTTATCATTATCATCAAATTCGAATTTATATAATTGACAATTTTCGTTCATTTAATATTATACAATAATTTTGTTTTGATAATATTTTTGGTTCATTTACGTTTCTGACTTTAAATTATATAATAGACCATTTTCGGTTCATTTGGTGTTATACAATAATTTTCTTTTGATAATATTTTCGGTTCATTCGATCACCACAGAGAATCATAATCAATAAAGATGTTAGCAAAATATTGGTGTTATTAGGAATGACGATAATGATGATAGAGGAGGAAGAAGAAAAGGAAGGAGGAGATAAAAGAAGTTCAAATAAAAAAGAAATAGAAGAAGGAAGAGAAAGAGATGGATGTAGTGATATAATGATGGTGACAATGACCATAATAAAACAAAAGAAAGAAAAAGAAGGAGAAGAAGAAGAAGTAAGAGAAGGAGGAGGAGAAAGAAAAAGAAGAAGACCAAACCGCGCGGTATAAACTTAGCTTAAATGAACTTAAATGTAAACTTATTTAAATATGTAGCGAGATTCTAAAATAAATATGAAATCATTTCTCAGTTATTTGGATTTATTAATTGATTAAAAAAAATTTTTTAAAAAATATTTAATTTTTAGATGGCTAGCATTAGTAAGTTTTGTTTTCTTTATTCGAAAATTAATTTTTTAATTTTTATTTTTGAAAAATTTAAAATTTAAAATTTATAATATAAAATTTTAAATTTTAAATTTTAAATTAAAAATTAATAATAATTAAAAAAATTAATTCTCTAATTAAATTCTATCAGAAATTATATTTACGATTGAAACAAATTTTTTTTGTTGAAAGACTAAAAATACTTAACCTATCAAATGCAATTCAATAATTATGAGCCACATGGCCAAAAGAATGTATTAATGTTTTTAAATTATTTTGTTTTAAATGTTCATGCTTATCAAATTAGAACGATAAGACATCAATGCAGACCTACAATATTTTTTAAATAATTCTTTGAAATTAAAGCATGGTTGCATGATTACGTTGCAAGCCACATTTTAAGGCAATGCTTGAAATAAAGATATACTATATTAATATGTTAAAAGTAAAGAAAAGCATTATGCATAAATAAGTACTAAATATATAAACTTGCGATTACAGCTATGAATGACAATGACATGCAGATGTTCATATAGGGTGTAGCAATGGGCTACTTAGAATATTGTTGCGATTAAATAGTCAGAATTACATCATTATTATAGAGAGGAAGAAGAGCCTGGAAGGATAAAATAATAAATTATAATTTAGAGATTTAAGAATTTAAATAACAAACTAAACCATAAATGTATTGTATACGTTTAAAAGAATAATTTCAATAATTTGAATATTTTCTTTTTCTTATGAAAGAATTTATTTGTTAATATAACAACAAAATTGATTGTTTCTTTCTTATGTGTCCTCGGGTCGCCAATCAGCTCTGTAGTTCTTACAATAGTAACTTACAGAAAAAGAGGAATTTGACCTCTTTCCAATATTTAAATTTAGTTTTAACTTAATAACTTGAAAAGAATATAGGAATAATTATCATATATTTTCAAGTAATAACTCAAGTTTATTCTACATACTTTTAGCACATGAATAGCCGTATCTTTAATTAATTTAATCCATGGTTAACATTTGATAAAAATAAAATTTTGAAACACTCATTAAATGTACAATACAATTATACAAGTATTTTTCAAGTTTTATATCCGTATAAAAGTAAAAATGATACAATTGATTAGGTATTTAAAATTCAATTAAAATACGATATTTTAAGTTCAAATTTAATATGTTAAAAAATTTATTTTATAAATAATATTACACATTCAAGTCTTTTTATTAATTAAGTCCAATTAAATTAGTCTAATATAACAAAAATCAGTTATGTTATGACTAGTATTATTTCAAATTTTATTGTTTAATTTAATTCATAAAAAAACTTAAATATGTAATATTACTCTTATTTTAAAGAAAATGACAAATATCCTTGACTTTTTGATCCATAGACATTTAAATTCTCGAAGATTTAAAAATATATTTAAATTTCTGACCTTTTCAAAACCTAAACATATTGATCTTTCATGTTCCCTTTAATCTGTCAGAATCAACATAAAAATCAAACGTGACTCATATTTTACTGACACGTGAGAGAATTTTTAAAATTGAACAAGTTAGATTTAAGGATCAATATGTCCAGATTTTGAAGAAATTAGAAACTTAAATGTATTTTTAAATCCTCAAAGACTTAAATATCTGCGGACCGAAAAGTCAAGAATCAAATTATCCTTTTCTCCTTATTTTATATAGTAATAACTTGACCGATTTCAACTTTTTCATCAATTTAATCGCATTTTCTTTAATTTGTCTAAAAAAAAATACAATTATGTATATTGTTGCTTACTTATATACTAAGTACATCACAGTAATGTGTTTCCACATTATCACCGTGACTTTTACATCAGTCATTTCACAAAATCATCAAGAAACAAGTAAGTGGGCAATTAAAACACCAAGCAGCAAACTGAGAAGATAAAATTCCAGAGAGACATATTATAATGCCCTATTCTCAATCACTGAGAGGCAATAACCAATAACTGACGTATAACGAAGTCAACATTTGACTACTCACCAAACACTTCCTTGTGAGTTGTGACGATAGGTGCTTCCAATTAAGCAGCACAGCAGGAATTAATTTACACACTAAAACACCAATTATGGGGGAGGGCCGAAGAAACGAAAGGAGACGACTAACACACAAAGAATGCATAGTACAAAAAGTGATGCAATCCACTTTTTCACTATACAGTGGAGCAATAAAATGACTCATAGTATTTGTGTTGATATTACCCTACATTCTCGGCAGTGTTTTCTTCTCCACACCATTTTGTCACTTATAATGAGTAACCATATCTTTTAGGATCTCCTGGCAAAAAGAAGGGATGTCTTAACGCTTCCCTTGCTCTAAGCCGCTCTACTGGTTCATACCGTAAAAGCCCTTGCAAGAGGTCAATCAAGTCACCGGCAGAATGATCAACGTGCTGCATTATAAGGTTCTGCAGAGGAATATTAGAGAAATAAACAGGTAAGGAACTGGATTAAAACTACTTGACACATTGTCACCATGGAAGAAAACTAGATGATATAATAATCATTAAGTTCCTTGGTTACAAGGGTAAGCAGAAGCTCTCAGTTGAAAAATTTGAAGCTATCACGTGTAGATGACAAATACTTTTGCATTAAGCATCTAATCAACTCAGCCTTTTTTGCACTGACCTTAATTTCATCCAAGTGTCGTCTACAGAATTATCATTTTAAGGCAAAAAATGTAGCAAAACATGTGGCAGGTAGAAGAGGAAGACCACTAAGCCACGGAATCATCATATAAAACACGTACTATATATAATTATATGAAAGATGAATTAGGTATAGGCAAACCACAGAGTTGGAATTACCGGTAATCGAGGCAATTTCCAAACTGCCCTCATGCTTTCTCTTGAAGTTGAACTATCAGGCCAACCCAAACGTGCACCCCTTCTAAAATACTTCTCGGCTCGACGACTGCAGTACCAGGCATTACATGAAAATCCACAGAAAGGTTGACGAGAAAAAATATTTCCAAGTTCAAAGAGAATCCAAAAGCTCTTACTCTGCCCTGACCACCATTTGGGGAGGCAGTGGCCCTAAAACTCGCTCCATCATGGCAAGATGTTCCAAGTTCTCATGCGTCTGGAAAAGTGCCTCACCCTGTTAATATAAAATGAAGAGGAACATTAGACAAGACCAAAAATAAACAAAAGTACATATATGGAAATCTGAAATAAAATAACCCAAGACACAAATTAAAGATCATAGAAAAGGTTTTTTGTTGATGGAAGTATGGCAACAAGAAATAAGAATATAATCTAGCCATTATAAATATCAACAGGCCTCAAGATCAAAAACCTGTTGGAAATAACATGTATATGTCATCAACACATGTTATAGGTACTAGCTACCCAATCCAAACTTCCAAGTGGTATGAATTGACCAATTAGAAAGTTATTTTGATCCCTTGACATACCATATAACATTTTCTAAGGTAGACAAAACATAGCATATCAAATTTTCTAGGCCAGCTATGGACAACTATTTTTAAACCTTTCCATAAAGGATTAGAGTGTTGACTACTTACTGTGCAAAGTTCAACTAATATGCAGCCTACACTCCAAAGGTCACAAGGATAATTCCATCCAAGACCTATAGAAAAAACAAGAGATAGTAAATACTAAATATAGATAGTAAATATAAGGTATGGTCACTGATCCAATAAGCATAAATTTCACAAGGAACAAAAGTTACCTAAGATAACTTCTGGTGCACGATAATGTCTTGTTGACACTACATAACTATGATCTTGATGCTCAAATGTTGTACTCCCAAAATCAATGAGTTTAATGGAACTTGTCTTGGGAAGATTCTTGAAATAGGAGCCATCTTTTGTGGTCCGTGACAAAAACTTAAATGTCACAAATGAAGAACATGGCGACAAAAGAGAATGGATGTTAAATTTTGATCTTTGAGTTGTTGAGAACAAACAAGTGCAACAGAACTTCCATGAATACAAAAACTATCTTTACCCAAAACAATCTTATAGAAACTATCTTAACCAAAACTATCTTAACCAAAACTATCTTAAAGATACTATCTTACCCAAAACTATCTTACAGAAACTAGCACAAGTGCCGATATTTTTTAGCAAGGGAAAAAAAAATGCAACTACACAGTTCAAAAGTGAATTTGTTAACAACATTTGCCAGCACCTACACATTAGTTTCAGCAACTGACAATTGACAAAGAAAGTTGAATCAGCATAGTAGGATAATGACTGAAAAGAGGATACCTTATAATCTGGCACTTTGATAAATTCTGATGAGACAAGCAGAATATTCTCTGGCTTCAAATCAGTGTGAATCAAGCATAAATCATGCATAACTGCAGATATTAAGAATAAAATAAGAGTCTTAAAAGCATAAATATTTATTTTCTGTTAACTCAATAATAGTTTCACTTGTTTTCAAACATCAAGCTTAACTATCCGCATTCAATATTTATGAGCCATTACATGTGTCTTGAAAATTAACCTCCCAACAGAAAAGCAGCACAATATATGTATAAAATATATAATAATTTGGTAGTTGGTACAAGATATGTTCACACACATGCTACAGACTCCAAAAGTTGTCTGGCAAACTCCCGAACTAGATCAATGGGAAAAGAACGATAGCTGTTTTTGCGTAGAAAATCGTATAAGCTTGGTCCAAGCTTCTCAAATACCTGTTGAAACCATTTCAATAGATCCGCAAGTTTTTTAACTCACAGAATACTTAAACATGATGGAATAGATACTCCTGTCATATTAATCAAATTACAAGTATCAATAAATACTTACAATACAAATATGATTACGATAGTCAAACCAATTCCGTATTTGCACACAACTGCAAAGAACGAAACCACTTATACCACAATTACTTTTTAACATCTACAACCAATAATGGAAGAGAACCAGAATGAACTCTTACCGAGAACCAGAAACATCATGTTTGGCTAGCCTCATCAGCACATCAATTTCAGTCATTGCTGCCTCACGATACTTGATTAGGGAGCGAACAATTTTAATTGCCACAACTTCTTTCTTTTCATTGTCAAAACATTCCAAGACTTGACCAAATGTTCCTGAATGACATTCAAGCATCCAAATTAGACCATAACATTTAGGAATAAAACAACTCCAAGAATAGGATTTTTTTTAGTAAGCTTAAAAATCTTATCCCATAAAAAGAACCAGAATCTTGGATGCTACCTTCACCCATTTTACCAAGAATCCTGTCTGCAAACATAACAGAATCAATTTTAGTTAAGGACACATATGACCTAAGCATAAAGCTATACATAATAGCAAAAAATGACAAAAGAAAACAAATCTACCCAACAGAGATTCATTTGTTAAAATTAATCATTCAAAATCTCAGTTTAGATGAGTCATAAATAGAAACTTGGAAAGATGAAAAAAAAAAAAAAGTAGGGAAGGCAGGAGGCTCTATGATACTAGACTTAACAAACAGAGCATTGCAAACCAATATACTTCATATTAAATGAGGATGAATCACCTACATCGTGGTGTCAAATTTTCACCCACGGCAAAAACATAGTGACCATCTTTATCATCAGGCCTCCAAGGGGGCGATCCATTTCGAGACGTTCCCCTATAAAACATGGATGATGAATAAACATGATTTGGAACAATGCCATTCCCAACCTCCTGGCTGCGATTTGAAGCTGGAAGAACCTGCAATCATTCACAGACCAATCAACCAAAAATTAAGCAAAAAAATGTTTCCATCATTTAAAATTATATGACTCCAATACACAACAATCAAGCCTAATGTTGCTTATAAATCAACCTAAACTTCATCCATATGAAATACACCAACTGTGATAATAATTAATAATTTCTATACACATTAATTGAGCTAAAAATGTCCAAACCAGAGGCAAATTTGTTTATTTAATTTTTAAAAAAAGTAAGCATCAAATTGATATACAAATCAATTCACTAGTATGAAATTACGAGCAATCAAGCATAGGGGAAATTACGAAAAAGATAAAGATGCCGAGAAGAAAGAATGAGATAAATGAAAACCTTGCAAGGAAGAGGAGGAGGAATAGGAGGCGGAGGAGGAGGCATGTCCCATGTTAAACGAGGTCTCTTCCTTGGCCTCTTGTCTATGCTCCTATGCGGAATCTCCATTATCCGCTGCGTCTCCATTTACCTGAGCATAAAGCTCTCGTCACGATATAGCATAAGAATTCTGAACTGAACTCGATTGTTTTCAGATCACGTCCGGATCAGAAAACACACCAAGTTGGGGAAATTTTGTTCCGAATAACCACCTAAAGTTGGATCGGATGAGAGAGAGAGAGAGAGAGAGAGATGGAGAATGGGTTCAGGCTTAACCGTGGTTAACAGAATGCTGAAGCGTTATCATCAACGGAACCGATGGTTATGGATTTCGGCCAACATTATTTTCTTGAGGAACAAATTATACGGCCCATAAAAGCCCAATTTGAGGCCCAAATTATACAGCCCATAAAAGCCCAATAATACTGTAACCACTGTAATGGTCAAAAAAAAAAAACGAATTCAAGTCGTTAAGTCAGATCGGGACAGCGATGAGGAGAGTCGAAGTCGAGCATTGCAGGAAGCAATCATCAGCGTTCAGCCATGGCCATAGCCGCCACCATTTCTCTTCCTATTACTTCTCCGACGCGCCGCCACAACAGTCTTCTTCGCCATTCTTCTTCCACCACGCTATCCGTTTTGGCCACTCCTCAACGCACTCTTAAATACACTAACCCTCGCATCGTCGCTTCTTCTTCTTCGATGAGCATCGATGCTCCCGTCAAAACCTCAACCAGTTCGTTTCTCGAGCGCAAGGAGTCCGGCTTCCTCCACTTCGCCAAGTACCACGGCCTCGGAAACGACTTCGTTTTGGTGAGCCATTCCGCCACGTCATCATTTCCCCAACCTTCTTTCCCCTTTATAACATTGCGTGTGGGTTTCTGAATAGATTGATAATAGAGACTCTTCGGAGCCAAAGATCACTGCTGAGAAAGCCGTTCAGCTCTGTGACCGTAACTTTGGCGTTGGTGCCGATGGAGTTATCTTTGTTCTTCCTGGAATCAATGGCACTGACTATACCATGAGAATTTTTAATTCTGATGGTAGTGAACCGGAGGTAATCAACAGACTCTTCTTTCTTTTATTATTATTTTTGTTATTAATTATCGATTGTTGATATTTTATTCACTTAAATTGGTACCTTTTTCTCGTTAGATGTGTGGCAATGGAGTGCGATGCTTTGCCAAATTTGTTTCTCAGCTTGAGAATTTACACGGCAGGCACAGGTAATACTCATTCTCTAATTACTCAGAAGATTTCACAATGTTTTGCTTGTTATAGCGAGTAGCCTGCGATATTGTGTGGATATCTGTAATGGTAGCGGACTTGTTATGAATGAATAGCTTGTTGAAAATATCGTATAACAATGTTTGTAAGGCTTTGTTGTTGTTTGTTTGTTTGCAGTTTTACCGTACACACTGGTGCTGGTCTCATTGTTCCCGAAATCGTAGAGGATGGGAACGTAAGTTGTTATTGGGCTAGTATTTGCAGTTTACTTATTTAGTGTTGTTGGTTGGTTTAGAATTGAAGGGTTTTGTTTTCAAACTTATCTGGTATTCATTCCTGTAGTACTAACTGTTTCAGGTCAGAGTTGATATGGGGGAGCCGATTCTTAAACCATCAGATGTGCCTACTAAGTTACCTGCAAATAAGGACGGTGCTGTTGTTAAAGCAAAACTAGATGTAGATGGAGTTACATGGAATGTCACTTGTGTTAGCATGGGAAATCCACACTGTATAACATTCAGTAATGAAGAAAGCCAGGTCTATACTTTTAACATACAATATATAATTGCATAGTTACAATTCCCATTTTTAATTATCTTCATTCTTCATGCATTTGTTTCTATCCAAAGGGATGAAGCTGTGTAAGATGGCAAAGAAGTACAAAAAAAACCCAATAAATGACCACTGCGATAATATTCTGTTACAGATGCATAGATATTCATTGGCACAATTGAATGTACAACCTTTTATTTCAAAATGAAGAAAGCTCCTTTGAAATTCTAGTATTTTTGTTTACTGGACCCTTTGGTTTAACACCTCGGGAGAAGCTTCTGTCTCTGTCAGAGCAGTGTGACAATAACTTTTAACAACTTTTTTCTTCTGTTTTGACTTCTATTTGCCACAGAATTTGCTTGTTGATGATTTGAAGCTAGCAGAAATTGGTCCAAAATTTGAAAATCATGAGGTGTTCCCTGCACGAACTAACACAGGTCAGATTGTCAATTTTCATGCTTAGAGTATGATTGTCAACACTCTGTATTATGTTTATACTGTGTGCAGCTCTTCAATCTTTTATTTCTTACACTAGTGCCTCAATAATATTGTGCTGCTGCCTTGTCCTGTACCCCAAATTTTCAACCTCCATGTTTTGATTCATTGAGCTTGATCTAAAGGGCCCAAATGGTTATCATTTAATCCTATTGCAATTCTGCACTCTCATTGCGATAACATGGAATGATCTCATGAGTTTTAACGTGCAGAGTTTGTACAAGTTCTGTCTAATTCTCACCTGAAGATGTGTGTTTGGGAGCGTGGAGCAGGTTAGAACATCTATATGCTTGTTCATGTCAAAGTTGAATCATGTGTGGTCTGCATATCAAATATTTATATGGGAGAACTTAACTCTTGTGGTTTTGCTTTCTTTTTCTTTTTTTTTCTTCTGCAAATTGTTTATATGCAGGTGCAACTCTAGCCTGTGGAACTGGAGCTTGTGCCACAGTTGTTGCAGCAGTTCTTGAGGGTCGAGCTGGGAGGGTATGTTCATGTTTTATTTTGATTTCTTTCAATAAAATATTTTTTTCTTCTTCAAAAGCTGTCTCAGATTATAAGCTGTTTTTAAACACAAAATAAAATAATCTAGGAAGACATACTGAGTTTTATATTTATCCTGCAACAAGAAGGAAAATGAATTTTCATTAAGGTTGTGTTCGACTGTTCGGATAGAGCATTTTAAAATATTGGGGAATTTAGAACCCTAGTCAATCAAAATACCACATTTTAATTCCCTTAAATTTGAAATAACTTTCTTTGGATGAAACAATATCCAATTAGGAGGACATGGTTTAGATGTTATTATTTTTGTTTTCTAATATGTGAAATTGTTACAGAATTGCACGGTTGATCTACCTGGAGGGCCTTTGCTGATTGAGTGGAAGGAGGAAGATAATCATATTTATATGACAGGCTCAGCAGACCTTGTGTTTTATGGATCTTTGCCCCTTTGATATGCTTGCGCAATTGCCCCATAAATGATATTGTTAAACTCAATCCTCTGTTAATTACCAATTATGGAATAAATTATATATTAGAGGTGCAAACTTCAATTTTGTTTGGTCGACAGGTTGAATAGGTTGAATGACTGTTTTTTATGTTGTACTATGTGTACATTAGATTAGATAACAATGAGTTGTGAGAAATGTTTATCAATTCCAAACACCAGGAGATGGGAGCTTTTATGGTGCCGAATGCCGAAGAAGAAAAACATCTTTATGTGAGGAACTTTGAGTTTAATTTCATGGGTTAATAGTGAAATTAGTTCATAAGGTAAGATATTTTTTAAATGTCTCAAATTTTTCAATTAAATTGGTCTATCAAAAATTAAAAATTAATTCTATTTGGTCTTCAGTTACTTTATTAACAATTATGGTTAATGATTGATGTAAAATGTTAATTGAATATATATATAATACTTGACATGTCTAATTAAATATTAATTAAATATGTTTGTAAAAATTTATTAATTTTGTTCTTTATCCTAATTACTTAAATTTTATCTCTAATATGATTTAGCAACTAAATTGATAGATTTTTATATGGAAAAGTTCTACATCTATTTAAAAATTATATGGATTTTATCCAAGTACTTTCTACTACACGTGTTTTTTCTCACCCAAACTCTCGTTTGTTTTCTTCTTTTGTATGATCCACCTTTCTCAATGTAAACCTTTCTATATAACGTAATTCAAGTACCTTCTTTTTCTTTTCTGTTTGCGTTCTTTTTTTGGTTCTTCTTCTTCTTCCTCTTCTCCTTCTTCTTCTTCAACCTAATTAAATTTATTGTGCTCTTTTGTTCGCGTTTTTCTTCTCTGTATTATGGATCTGAATTGACTTAAACGTAATTAGCTTTGTTGTTCTTCTTCGTTTTTTTCTTCGATCGGCACTTCTGAATTGAAACTATTAATAAATCAACTTCAAATCAGTTGAATGAGTGCAATTTGGATAATTCTTCCGAAACGCATCAATTTGATGAGGTTTTGATTATTGAATTTTGAATCGAATTCAATTGAATGCAATTGCTAATTTTATTTGAAGTGAATTGAATGGACTGAGGTGATCTATATCTGAATTGAATTGAATTGAATTGATAATATGTAACTATGAGTAACTGTGAGTAAGTGTGAGTAACTGTGAGTAACTATAGAGTTGTTTCACCATGTCCATGTGTTCGGTTCGGTATGCAGAAAGGAGTAAAAAAAATTAGACGAATATATTTTGTTCTGTTCCCTAAGCACTATATAATTGTTTCACTGTAATTATGTTTTCGGTTCATCATAATTAAGATTTCGGTTCACCATGCAGACCAGCTATGTTGTGGATGAAAAATTTGTCCCAAAGGTAGGAATGATTTTCAAGACACTAGAAGAAGCTGGAAAGTTCTACAAACATTATTCCAAACTTGCCGATTTTTCTACGAAAATAAGGAACACGACTCGAGATGGAGACAAGGTTAAGAATCAACTAATTGTATGCACCAGAGAGGGGAGGTGGAAATCCAAGATATCTCCAACTTTGAAGACAAACCTTTCAGCTGGGTTAAATTGTCTGGCCAAAATTTACGTACACATAATGAAGGATGTTGGTCTTTGGACAATTTCCAAAGTTATTTTGAATCACTCACATCCTTGTTGTCCAGACCAGGCTGAGATGCTCAAACAACATAGGGAGCTTAGCATGTTTGTGCGTCGCACCATCGAAACCCACGATGAAGCCGGAATCAGACCGAACAAACTTACCAATCAATTATGGCAGCAGCTGGTAGCCACCGTCAACTAGATTTTACTGAAAAAGATGTCAGGAATTACATCACAAGGGAAGTACGGAATATTTCCGAAGAAGACGATGCCAAAGAATTTGGGAAGTACCTAGTAAGAATGAAAGAGAAGAACCAAAATTTCTTCTTTGAGCTCAACCTTGAAGGCGATCATTGTATTAAACATGCATTCTGGGCCGATGCAAGAAGCAGGGCTGCATTTGAATATTTCGGAGACGTGGTTTCATTTGACACCACGTATAACACAAACAGGTATTCGGTTCATTCAAATATATTTTGATGTTCAATGCATGTATATATTTCGGTTCACCACAGTCTGCTTGTTATTTATGCAGGTACAATTTGGTTTTAGGTTCTTTTGTGGGCGTGAATCACCATGGCCAGTCAACACTTGTCGGATGTGCGCTGATGAAAAATGAGGACATCCAATCATTCAAATGGCTATTTGAATGTTGGCTACGTTGCATGGGAGGGAAGGCACCAAAATTTAGTCTTACCGATCAATGCGCATCAATTCAAAGGGCAATTGAGCTGTGCATGTCAACAACAATTCACCGTTGGTGCATCTGGCACATTATGAAGAAGATCCCAAGCAAATTAAACAGCTACAAGGGACACAACGAAATTGAACAAGAGATGAGCTATGTTGTTTGGAATTCGTACACAAAAGAAGCATGTGACAAAAACTAGATCAATTTCCTCAGAAAGTACAGTCTCGGAGGCAACAAGTGGCTTTCAAGTAATTGAGATTTCAATTCGAACTATTTTCCTGCTCATATCTTTTTTTCTCAAAGCATGCACTGTTTTCGGTTCAACACACCTTATGGGTTCGATTTGTTTTGCAGAGCTGTACGAGGATTGGCATATATGGATTCCAGTTTACTTGGATCACCACTTCTGGGCCAGGATGAGAAGCACACAAAGGAGCGAGAGCATGCATTCATTTTTCAACAAGTTCATCACACGGAATAGCTCCTTGAGACACTTCGTGAAGCAATATGACAATTGCCTAGCAAGCAGAGAGCAAACAGAGAGAGAATTCGATGCTGCAGATTTTTACACCGTGATACTGTGTGCAACAAAATCAGCAATAGAGGCACAGTTTCAGCATGTATATACCCATGAGAAGTTCAGGGAAGTTCAAGCTCAATTCAGAGGTAAAGCGAACTGTATCACAAGATCAATGCATTCCACCCTAGGTTTCACAACATATGAAGTCATATAGCAGGTTTCCAACTCCACATTCAACAAGTTTGTCGTCACCTACGACGCAGTATCACGAGATGTAAAGTGCCATTGCTTGCTGTTTGAGTCTATGGGCATATTGTGCCGCCATTCCCTAGGTGTCCTAAGCTTTGAGCGAGTGGATAACGTGGCACCGAAATACATATTGAAACACTGGAGAAAGAACATAAAGAGGAGGCATACACACATCAAGAGCAGCCAAGATGAACCTCTACTGGAGCCGAGAAGTAAGAGATTTGACGAATTGGTGTTTCGGTCACACAATATATGTGAATTTGCATCCGAGTCTGAAGAGTTGACCGGAATTCTGCACCGAACATTTGACAAGGTCATGGCGGATATGGAAGAATATTAAGAGAGAAGCAAAGGAAAAAGTTTGTTAACCCACGAAGAAGTGACATTAAGCAATGTGAATGACCTTCAAAGCCCACCACATGTCAAAACAAGAGGTCGGTCCAAGAACAGACTTGGATCAAACCTGGAAAAAAAGATCTCAAATGCCATGAAGAAAAAGAAAACGATAGCTCCAAGCGAGGTAAAATTGACTTGCTTTTGATTAGTTAAAAATTCAATTGTTCATTTTGCTAATATACAATTAATTATGTCTTTTGTAGTTGAACCTTTTAGACTCCGGATCATCGATTTAGTCAAGCTCCACTCTTTACAATGCACCAAATATGAATTATCCAAGAGAGGATTGTACAAGTTTTAGTTTTTATTGATGTAAATTTTTGTTCACCCATGAGCACTTTTCGGTTCACCATGGCTATAGCAGGGTTAATTTCTAACTGTTGTTAGTCTTTAATGAATAGTCACTTTTGTTGTGAAACTCTATATTGATATATACAATTTTCTTATTCGTCTAGTGTATAAATTTCTAGGTTGAATAATTAGAATTTGTTTTGAGAAACAGGAATCAGGTGTAGTGCTAGTTACATTTTCCGTGTGATTAATTAAACAAAAATTATTAAAAAATATAACAGAGTAACATAAACATTTTTAACTTATATTGGTGGAGTTTTAAAATTCTTTCTTGGATGAATTTTCAGGGTTTAGGGTTTTGGGTTTAGGGTTTTAGGGGTTCAGGGTTCAGTGTTCAGGGTTTAGGGTTTAGGGTTTAGGGTTCAGGGTTTAGGATTTTAGGGGTTAGGATTTTAGGGTTTTAGGGGTTTAGGGTTTAGGGTCAGGGTTTAGGATTTAGGGTTTAGTGTTCAGGGTTTGGGGTTTAGAGTTTAGGATTTAGGGTTTAGGACTTAGGGTTTAGGGTTTAGGATTTAGTGTTTAGGGCCTAGGGTTTAGGGGTTTGGGCCTAGGATTTAGGGGTTCAGGGTTTAGGGTTTTGGGTTTAGGGTTTTAAGTGTTTAGGGTTTATGGGTTTAGGGTTCAGGGTTCAGTGTTCATGGTTCAAGGTTCAGGTTCAGAGTTTAAGGTTTAGGGTTTAGGGTTTAGTGTTTAGGACTTAGGGTTCAGGGGTTCAGGGTTTATGGGTTTAGGATTCAGTGTTTAGGGTTTATGGTTCAAGGTTCAGGGTTCAGGGTTTAGCTCTTCGAATTTCTGTACAGTGTGTTTGCAACTTTCAGTTCTCCCAGTGTATTAATTTCGATTCATTGTGTTCTTTTGGCGTTCGTAATGTATTGGTAAACACACTGATTGCAATCACTGAGAACCTGGAATAAAACAGTAGCCAAACAGTTCCAATAGATATATAAATTAACATCTCAGATGAGTAATCCATCTTGAATCAAATATAAATATTAACATTTGATACATACATTGATATTAAGAATAGATATATACATTAGCATTGACATATATACATTTGAAAGAAGCATTGTTTGCTTTTTTAACAAGTTAAACAAAATATTATTAATTACAACCAGTATATGCTATTTGCTATCTAAATCCCCAGATGTGAATTTACAATAAGGGCTGGAGAGGACAGCAGATGGCTTAGAGAGTCTTATTGCTTTAGATTTCCAAATCATTTGGTCTCTTATTTTGTTCATTTCATGCAACAGAAGATTTAGACCGTATTGGTATCTGAAGTCATCAATCTCATCCTACATTTCAATTGAAATGAATTAGTTACATAAGAAATGAACCCAAATGAAATAAGAACAATATCATTCAAACCCTAATTATACTTTAAAAATGCAATCACAATAATCCTAAACCCTGAACACATTAAATATCAAGTAAATCAAAATCACATTAAATAACAACAAATTTCATTCAAAGCCCTAGTTATACTGTAAAAATGCAATTATAGTAACCCTAAACCTTGAACAAATTAAAAGGAGGCCACCGAACTGAAAAATAGTCATTTGGTGAATCAAAATTATAAAATCCACCAAACCGAATATTGTTTATGTGGTGAATAAATGGTGATCAAATTTCAATCAACAAGAATATTATTTCTACATGGAAAAGAACTATTGAACAGAGTAACAACTAACTTCAAAGCCCTAGTTACACTATTAATTGAATTGAATGAAATAAGAAAAGAAAGAAGTTTATTAATTTAGAAAGTACTTACTTGTGTCTAAACTTTATATTTATATCTCTTCCCTCTTTTGATTTTTCGTGGATCAATTGTTTCGAGCCATTTCATCATGTATATTCCACAATTATAGCTAAGCAAGAATTAAGTATAATACGATCAATAGTATACAAAATAAAATACATTAAAAAATAGTACTATAGAAGAGAAAGAGTCTTACTCTGTATGTTAACCATTCAATTGGATATACTCTGCTTCCTCTCCCAGTCCATCCTCCATTAAGGGTTTCACCCTAGCGTTCACCCTCATCTGCGAAATTATTAAACCCTGAAAGAGACAAAAAAAGTAAATAAAGAGAACCAACAACAGTGAACTAAACTCCTCTCATATACAGAATAATTTGAATAATTTACAACAAAATAACTTACCACAAATTTGTTCAGTTGAACTCTTGATTCGGGTATATCTTCTTTTGCCTTATTGATAGGGTCAAGGACATAGAATTTCTTTTTGTTGACATCAGCAATTCACAACCACCAATACCCTCCATTGCAAATTGGGACAAATAGATAAAGTTTCGGAAAATTATAGAATATTTCAGTCGAAACAATAGCAAACAAGAGAATTATCAAAGAATTTTTAGAAATTACAACTTACAAATGGATGCGATGCAAGTTTCCTTTTGTCAAGAAACTGGCGGTGGTGGGCATACTACTCAATATCAAACCTGTAGGCCTTGTTTGTCCTCTTATCAGTGTACTTCACGCCATGTCTTCCTAACATAAAATTCTGCAAAATTAACATCAGTTAAATCACATTTCCACCGAACCCAACATAATTCATATGCTGAATAAAACGTGAAAAATATTCAATCATCAAGAGAAAAGTTTTCTTCATGCAAAAGAACTTAACAGAACACATAAGAATTAGGTGAACCAATATTAACATTCTGACTGAATCGAACAGGAATCAGCAGTGAATAAGAAATTTAGCTTACCATAATATCCAGCGGCACAATGTATATTTGTTCCTGATACCACCGAACTTTGATTTGGTTGAGAATCATGCTATGTATACTGACAACCTACACGAAGAAAAGTTATGAGATATACTGTATAAGAGTGTTTAGAAAAATTATTATTGTTAACGCAATTGGGAAAGAATTTACCGAGGCATGCACTTGTTCTTTCGGTATTAGAGACATGAAATATTCTCTTAGCCCCTCATGTTTCAAGACGAATATTGTTTCATATTTGTTGCTACTATCTTTTGTCTTTTTCACATGTGTCATCTAATGATAACATTTTTCGATCAACTCCTTCGAGATTTTTATCTTTTTCTCTGGGATTTTGAAAACTTTAGCAGTTGGTAAGGTTGGCTCTGAAGTTGTTACTTTAGCAAACTTTAATGCTGCTGTCACTCCAGCATCTACCACCGCCTATGCCAGGATTTCAAGATGTGAAACACTCTCTTGAGAGGGCTAAGTTGGTTAAGATGTTGGTGGACTTATCCCAAGGCTAAAGGAAGGCCTTTCATTTTCCCTTTGCCTAGGTTGAGCAACACTGCAAGATGATAGATATTTAACAATGATATTAAATAAAAATGATATTAATCATTATAGTGAACCGAAATCGAAACTAACAGTAAACCTAAATCCAAACTTATAGTGAACCGAAATGATATTAAACAAAAATGATATTAAAGAAAAGCAAGTAACATACCTATCAAATGATGACAAGATTAGAGTTTCTTGTTCTGATTGTCGTGCCACCAGAGGTTCTTGGGATTGTTGCTGTTGTTCTTCATCAGAAACTTCATAGACATAGTCATCTTTGAAAAACTATTCAATAACAGAACTCGTAATAGACACCGTAACACCCTGCTTTTCGGGTTCTAGAGGGCAGCTATAAGAAACATAAGAGAGTCCAAAGATAAGAACACATTGAATTCATTTCTAGTTTCAGCTGAACCATAATTAAACCATGTATAAGCAGTAAACATTATCGGTATTTATATAAGTAGTAAAACTTACACATCAACAGGTGCTTCTTGTTCGGATTGCTGCGCTGTTGGTTCTTCGCAGGGTAGTTGTTGCTATTCCAGAGGTCTGCTGCATTAAACGGTAAATATTTCTATAATTATCCTAAACTATTATCATATTTAACAATGATATTTAACAAAAATGATATTAATCATTATAGTGAACAGAAATCCAAACTAATAGTGAACCTAAATCCAAACTTATAGTGAACTGAAATGATATTAAACAAAAGTGATATTAAAGAATTTTATGCTTACACATTAACAGGTGCTTCTTGTTCTGATTGCCATGCCACTGGAGGTTCTTGGGATTGTTGCTGTTGTTCTTTGGCAGGGCTGTTGCATTAAACAGAAAATAGTTCAATAACAACCTAGAATTATTATCCTATACCATTAAAATTAATAAAAAGAATTCTTATATGTAACGTACACTTCATCAGAAAAGTCATAGAAATAGTCATCTTTGATTAAGTCTTCAATTACAGAACTCGTAAGAGACACCATACTACTCTGCTTTTTGGGTTCTGGAGGGCAGCTGTAATAAATAGAAGAGAGTCCAAAGACAAGAATACATTGAATTCATTTCTGGTCTCAACTGAACCATAATTTAACCATGTATAAACAGTAAGTATTGAACAAGATTCATGTGGTGAATAAATATTTATTAACTTACTCATTATTAGAAGTTTGTTGTGTTTCATTTTATGGAGGGACATAGATGAAGTCATCTCTGATCAACTCTTCCTGAATAGAATTTGGAAGAGACAATGCAAGAGGAGGTCTAAGGAATCTAAACAAGGATAAAGTTAATATTGAATAATTAGAATTTGTTTTGAAAAATAGGAATTTTCACATTGAAAAACTCACACTTCCAAAGGTCAAGAACGAGTTTCTTGTCGAAACTCAATGATTTGTAGCTCAGAATCAGGTGTAACTCTAGTGACATTTGAACACATTTTCCTTGTAATTAATTAAAAAAAGTTATTACCTAAGTCTAAAAGGGTAACATAAATATTTTTAACTTACACTGGTGGAGTTTTAAAACTCTTTCTTGGGTAGATTTTCTTTTTTCTAAAGTATTTTACCGAGCTTTTCGGGGTATTTTTCCTAAAAAAAGATAACAAATTAAAATTAGAAACCAAGATTAAAAGCAGAGGTCTAGAAACACATTAAATTAATTTTTGGGCAACCATTGAACCGAAAGTACAATATGCAGTGAACCAATTTACCTGGTATTGCTCGCAGTATTTACAGAAGGTGTATAGCTTCCTTGAGTCTGTAAGAGTTGCTCGCTATCCAGATTTACAGTTGGCACTCTAAGCAAGATAAATAAATATTAGTAATTGAATCTAGAGGAATTAGAAAAGGTTGTAGCAAAAGTAAGCAAAGAAAGAAAAAGAACTCGGGAATAATAAACTGAATCTTACGTCTGAGAGAATTCATTTTGTGCCTTTGGAGAGTCAAACTGATACGGAGCAATGTTTGCTGACTAAGCTCCATCATTTCTTTTCTTTGATCTCTTTTCTCTTATCGTCTCCAATGCTCGTTTTCTTCTTTCCGCAGTATTATCTTTTGCTTGTTCAGTTTTGAAAGTTCATAAAATAAGTATCAAGGAACCTAAAATGTAAGTATCAATAAAAGAAAATATGATTAGAGAAACTTACTCCTTGTCAGATTGGGCTTGTGTTTTTGCCACTCTTTGCGGTTGTTTTCTTTTTATTACGGGTGTTTTCTTGATTTCAATTTCTCTAGAAGATAGACAAACACATCGAATTTATACCGAAGACAAGACACTAACAATGAAGTCAACCAAACTGACAGACACCACCGAACCGAACTAAATTAAAGTGCTAAAACAAAAATTAGAAGCTCACCGAACCGAAATTAATTCATTTGCTGAACAAAACGTCTCACAGAAATTACGCAATACTTATTGGCTTTCAGATTCGCTTGTGCTCTCTGAATCTATCGGCACATGCTTTGTTTTTTTTTGGTTGGTTTTTTAACCACCTTCGGTGGTTGTTTTCTTTTCTTTGTTCCCATTTTTTTATTTCTTTTTCTCTGCAATATATAAGAACAAGCGCATAAGAATAAATTTAAGCAAATACAAGTTAAATGAAATCAATATGAAAATTAAACTTACTGGCTTTCAGATTCAGATTCGGAAAATCTTTCCTCTTCCGAAGAAGAATGCATCTCAACAATTTTCTTTCCTTTTTCTTTCTTTTCCAAGTTACTTGTTTTTGTTTTTTCTTTTTTTTTTTCCTTTCTGTATAGAAGTCCTGATGAGCGGATAATTTGTATACTTTTTGGCATTGTTTTTAGTATATTTTTAGTATGATCTAGTTAGTTTTTAGTATATTTTTATTAGTTTTTAGTTAAAATTCACCTTTCTGGACTTTACTATGAGTTTGTGTGTTTTTCTGTGATTTCAGGTATTTTCTGGCTGAAATTGAGGGACCTGAGCAAAAATCTGATCCAGAGACTCAAAAGGACTGCAGATGCTGTTGGATTCTGACCTCCCTGCACTCGAAGTGGATTTTCTGGAGCTACAGAAGCCCAATTGGCGCGCTCTCAACGGCGTTGGAAAGTAGATATCCTGGGCTTTCCAGCAATATATAATAGTCCATACTTTGCCCAAGATTTGATGGCCCAAACCGGCGTTCAAAGTCACCTCAAGAAATTCCAGCGTTAAACGCCGGAACTGGCACCTAATTGGGAGTTAAACGCCCAAACTGGCACTAAAGCTGGCGTTTAACTCCAAGGAGAGTCTCTACACGAAATTGCTTCATTGCTCAGCCCAAGCACACACCAAGTGGGCCCGGAAGTGGATTTTTATGTCATTTACTCATCTATGTACTAGTTTTCTATAAGTAGGACCTTTTACTATTGTATAGAGACATCTAGGACTTTTGGTAGCTATCTCTGTTGTATGCTATCTTAGACCTTTGGGAGGCTGGCCATTCGGCCATGCCTAGACCTTATGCTTATGTATTTTCAACGGTGGAGTTTCTACACACCATAGATTAAGGTGTGGAGCTCTGCTGTACCTCGAGTATTAATGCAATTACTATTGTTCTTCCATTCAATTCCGCTTGTTCTTTGTCCAAGATATCACTTGTTCTTCAACATGATGAAGGTGATGATTGACGCCCATCACCATTCTCACCCATGAACAAGGTGACTGACAACCATTCTTGTTCTACAAGCATCTGAGGCTTAGTGAATATCTCTTGGATTCCTGATTGCACGATGCATGGTTGATCGCCTGACAACCGAGTGCTCGCCTGACAAACGAGCCAACCATTCCGTGAGATCAGAGTCTTCGTGGTATAGGCAAGAATTGATGGCAGCATTCAAGAGAATCCGGAAGGTCTAACCTTGTCTGTGGTATTCTGAGTAGGATTCAATGATTGAATGACTGTGACGTGCTTCAAACCTGTAACCTACTGGGCGTTAGTGACAGACGCAAAAGAGTGATTCTATTCCGGTAGGGGAGGGAACCAAACCGGTGATTGGCAGCACTGTGACAAGAGTGCGTGCATTAGCTTTCACTGCGCGGATGGGAGGTAGCTGCTGACAACAGTGAAACCCTACACGAGCTTGCCATGGAAAGGAGTAAGAAAGGATTGGATGAAGGCAGCAGGAAAGCAGAGAGACGGAAGGGAAGGCATCTTCATACGCTTGTCTGAAGCTCTTACACCAATGATATACATAAGTATCACTATCTTTATCTTCTATGTTATTTTCGTTCATCATCATATACATTTGAGTCTGCCTGACTAAGATTTACAAGATGACCATAGCTTGCTTCAATGCTAACAATCTCCGTGGGATCGACCCTTACTCACGTAAGGTATTACTTGGACGACCCAGTGCACTTGCTGGTTAGTTGTGCGAAGTTGTGTAATGCCATGGAATTGAACCACCAAGTTTTTGGAGTTCATGACCAGGGATTATGAGAGTTGTGAAAAGTATTGTTCACAATTTCGCGCACCAAGTTTTTGGCGCCGTTGCCGGGGATTGTTCAAGTTTTGAGCAAGCTTTTGGTAACAATGCCTGGGATTGTTCTAGTTTGGACAACTGACGGTTCATCTTGTTGCTTAGATTAGGTATTTTTTTTTTTCGAAATTCTTGAAGATGAATTCAAGAGTTTCATGATGATTGGTTGAAATTTGGCTGGCTGAGAAGCCATGTCTAATCTGATTGGACCGAGGTTTCAACTTATCACCACAAGAGCTTGTTGATTCTCATCAATTTTGCTCTTGGAGCAGTGATCTGCTAAGATTTGGCTGACCTTTGGTCATGTCTAGTGTTTTGGACCGAAGCTTTCTTTGAAAGCTTGGCTGGCTGTGAAGCCATGTCTAATTCCTGGACCGGAGTCTTAGACTAGCATTGCACTGATTCCTGGAATTCTCATTAAGAATTTTGATATCTTTTTCCACTTCATTTTCGAAAATCACAAAAAAATTCACAAAAACCATAAAAACCAAAAATATTTGATGTTTCTTGCTTGAGTCTAGTGTCTCATCTTAAGTTTGGTGTCAATTGCATGCATTCATGTGTCTTAAGGATCTTCAAGTAATTCTTGATGATTTCTTACTCTGATCCTTGAATTCTTTTGACTTGAGTGTTTATGTGTCTCATATAGTGTCAATAGTATACAAACTGCTAAGTTTGGTGTCTTGCATGCATTGTTAGTTGATTCCTTTTGCATTTTGATTATTAAAAAATCCAAAAATATTTTTAATTTGTGTCTTTTCAAGTCAATGATACAAAGAATTGAAGATTCAGAACATACTACAGAGGAATTATACAGAAAAAGCTGAGCATTCAAAAATGCCCAGTGAAGAAGGCAGACTGGCGTTTAAACGCCAGCCAGGGCACCTGGTTGGGCGTTTAACGCCCAAAGAGGTAGCATTTTGGGCGTTAAACGCCAGAATGTATACCATTCTGGGCGTTTAACGCCAGGATGGTGCTTGGGGGAAGATTTTGTTTTTCAAAATCAAATTTTTCTAAGTTTTCAAAGTTTTTCAAAATCAAATCTTTTTCAAATCATATCTTTTCAATCAAATGTTTTCAAAATTAATTTCTTTCCTTTTTCAAAGATACTTACTAACAATTAATGATTTGATTCAAAATTTCAAGATTGTTACCTTTTCTGTTGAGAAAGGTTTAATGTTTGAATCATATCTTTTCTTGTTAGGCAAGTCATTAATTTTTAAAATCATATCTTTTCAAAACGTTTTCAAATCATATCTTTTAAAATTGTTTTCAAATCATATCTTCTCAATCACATCTTTTTAAAACCATAACTTTTCAATTAAATCTTTTTAACCACATCTTTTTCAAAATAGTTTTCAATCAAATCTTTTTAATTTCTAATTTCAAAATCTTTTTCAAAAATCACTTGATTTCTTTTTCACTTTTAATTTTCGAAAATTATCAATCAAATTTTCAAAATGTTTTCAAAATCTTTTAAATGAATTTTCGAAAATTCTCTTCCCTCCTTCCCACATCCTTCTATTTATGGAGTACCACTCCTTCTAAATGCACAATTCGAACCTTATCTAATTAAAGTTCGAATTCTTCTTCTCCTTCTTCTTTCTATTTCTCTTTTCCTCTGACATTTCAAGGAATCTCTATACTGTGACATAGAGGATTCCACACTTTCTGTTTCTCTTCTCTTTCATATGAGCAGGAGCAGAGACAAAGGCATTCTTGTTGAAGCTGACCCTGAACCCGAGAGAACCTTGAAGAGAAAGCTAAGAGAAGCCAAGGCACAACTCTCTTTAGAGGACCTGACCGAATTCTTCAAGGAAGAAGAACACATGGCAGCCGAAAACAACAACAATGCCAACAATGCAAGGAAGGTGCTGGGTGACTTCACTGCACCTACTCCTGATTTCTATGGGAGAAGCATCTCTATCCCTGCCATTGGAGCAAACAACTTTGAGCTTAAGCCTCAATTAGTTTCTCTAATGCAACAGAATTGCAAGTTCCATGGACTTCCAATGGAAGATCCTCATCAGTTCTTAGCTGAATTCTTGCAAATCTGTGACACAGTCAAGACTAATGGGGTTAACCCTGAGGTCTATAGACTGATGCTATTCCCTTTTGCTGTAAGAGACAGAGCTAGAATATGGTTGGATTCTCAACCTAAAGAAAGCCTGGACTCTTGGGAAAAGCTAGTCAATGCCTTCTTGGCAAAGTTCTTTCCACCACAAAGATGGAGTAAGCTTAGAGTGGAAGTCCAAACCTTCAGACAGAAGGATGGAGAATCCCTCTATGAAGCTTGGGAAAGATACAAACAATTAATCAGAAGATGTCCTTCAGACATGCTTTCTGAATGGAGCATCATAGGTATTTTCTATGATGGTCTCTCTGAACTATCCAAGATGTCTTTGGATAGCTCTGCTGGAGGATCTCTTCATCTGAAGAAGACGCCTGCAGAAGCTCAAGAATTGATTGAAATGGTTGCAAATAACCAATTCATGTACACTTCT
Source organism: Arachis stenosperma (assembly GCF_014773155.1). Lineage (NCBI taxonomy): Eukaryota > Viridiplantae > Streptophyta > Magnoliopsida > Fabales > Fabaceae > Arachis > Arachis stenosperma. Next base: position 23,737,308 of record NC_080382.1, on the reverse strand, counting down.
GAAAGAAATCCTGTGAACAATGGGACTAGTCAGAAGAAAGGAGTTCTTGAGATTGATACTCTGAATGCCATATTGGCTCAGAATAAGATATTGACTCAACAAGTCAATTTGATTTCTCAAAGTCTGTCTGGAATGCAAAATGCACCAAGCAGTACTAAGGAAGCTTCATCTGAGGAAGAAGCCTATGATCCTGAGAACCCTTCAATGGAAGAGGTGAATTACCTAGGAGAACCCTATGGAAACACCTACAATTCTTCATGGAGAAATCACCCCAATTTCTCATGGAAGAATCAAGAGAGACCTCAACAAGGTTTCAATAACAATAATGGTGGAAGAAACAGGTTTAGCAATGGCAAGCCTTTTCCATCATCTTCTCAGCAACAGACAGAGAGTTCTAAGCAGAATACCTCTGACTTAGCAACAATGGTCTCTGATCTAATAAAGCCCATTCAAAGTTTCATGAATGAAACAAGGTCCTCCATCAGAAATTTGGAAGGACAAGTGGGTCAGCTGAGCAAGAAAGTTACTGAACTCCCTCCTAGCACTCTCCCAAGTAATACAGAAGAAAATCCAAAAGGAGAGTGCAAAGCCATAGACATGGCCGAATATGGAGAGGAAAGAGAGGAGGAGGACGCCACTGAGGAAGACCTCAGTGGGCGTGTACCAATCTCCTCTGAGTTCCTCAATGAGGAACAATGGGAATCTGAGGCTCAAAATGAGACCATAGAGATTCCATTGGACTTACTTCTGCCATTCATGAGCTCTGATGAGTATTCTTCCTCTGAAGAGGATGAGTATGTCACTGAAGAGCAAGTTGCTAAATACCTTGGAGCAATCATGAAACTGAATGACAAGTTATTTGGAAATGAGACTTGGGAGGATGAACCACCCTTGCTCACCAAAGAACTGAATGACTTGTCTAGGCAGAAACTGCCTCAAAAGAGGTAGGATCCTGGGAAGTTTTCTATACCTTGTACCATAGGCACCATGACCTTCAAGAAGGCCTTGTGTGACTTAGGGTCAAGTGTAAACCTCATGCCCCTCTCTGTAATGGAGAAATTAGGGATCTTTGAGGTGCAAGCTGCAAGAATCTCATTAGAGATGGCAGACAATTCAAGAAAACAAGCTCATGGACTTGTAGAGAATGTTTTGGTGAAGATTGAAGACCATTACATCCCTACTGACTTCATAGTCCTAGAGACTGGGAAGTGCATGGATGAATCCATCATCCTTGGCAGACCCTTCCTAGCCACAGCAAAGGCTGTGATTGATGTTGATAGAGGAGAGTTGATCATTCAAGTGAATGAAGAATCCTTGGTGTTTAAGGCCCAAGGACATTCCTCTATCATCATGGAGAGGAAGCATGAAGAGCTTCTCTCAAAACAGAGCCAAGCAGAGCCCCCACAGCCAAACTCTAAGTTTGGTGTTGGGAGGCCACAACCAAACTCTAAGTTTGGTGTTGAACCCCTACATTCAAACTCTAAGTTTGGTGTTGGGAGGTTCCAACACGGTTCTGAGCATTTCTGAGGCTCCATGAGAGTCCTCTGTCAAGCTAATGACATTAAAGAAGCGCTTGTTGGGAGGCAACCCAATGTTTTATAGTTAACTATTTTCTTTTGTTATTTTATCTTTTTTGTAGGTTGATGATCATAAGAAGTCACAAAAACAATGAAAAAAGCAAAAACAGAATGAAAAACAGGAAGAAAAATAGCACACCCTGGAGGAGAAGAAGCTGGCGTTCAAACGCCAGTAATGCTAGCTGTTGGGCGTTTAACGCCCAGTCTGGCACCATTCTGGGTGTTTAACGCCAGAAAGGGGCACCAGGCTGGCGTTAAACGCCAGTAAAGGGCAACAACCTGGCGTTAAACGCCAGGAATGGGCACCAGCCCGGCGTTTAACGCCAGAAATACCTCAAAACGTGATTTTGAGCAACATTTGGTGCAGGGATGACTTTTCCTTGACACCACAGGATCTGTGGACCCCACAGGACCCCACCATCACTCTCTCTCTTCTTCCCCCATTCACCAATCACCTCAATACCTCTTCCCCAAAAACCCTTCACCTATCAAATCCCATCTTTCTCTTCACCACTCACATCCATCCTTCATAAAACCCCACCAATCTCACCCTTCAAATTCAAACCACTTTCCCTCCAAACCCACCCTCCATGGCCGAACCATTACCCCCCCTCTCTCCTATAAATACCCTTCTCCAACCCTTCATTTTCACACAACCTAAACACCCTTTCTTCCCCTTCTTGGCCGAACACACCACCTTCCCCCTCTTCCTCATTTCTTCTTCTTCTACTCTCTTCTTTCTTCTTTTGCTCGAGGACGAGCAAACATTTTAAGTTTGGTGTGGTAAAAGCGTTGCTTTTTCATAACCATTTATGGCATCCAAGGCCAGAGAAACCTCTAGAAAGAGGAAAGGGAAGGCAAAAGCTTCCACCTCCGAGTCATGGGAGATGGATAGATTCCTCTCAAGGGTGCATCAAGTCCACTTCTATGAAGTTGTGGCCTTGAAGAAGGTGATCCCCGAAGTCCCCTTTTCACTCAAAAAGGGTGAATATCCGGAGATCCGCCATGAGATCCGAAGAAGAGGTTGGGAAGTTCTTACCAACCCCATTCAACAAGTCGGAATCTTGATGGTTCAAGAGTTCTATGCCAATGCATGGATCACCAAGAACCATGACCAAAGTGTGAACCCGAATCCAAAGAATTATCTCACTATGGTTCGGGGGAAATACTTGGATTTTAGTCCGGAGAGTGTGAGGGTGGCGTTCAACTTGCCTATGATGCAAGGAGATGAGCACCCTTACACTAGAAGGGTCAACTTCGATCAAAGGTTGGACCAAGTCCTCACAACCATATGTGAAGAGGGCGTACAATGGAAGCAAGATTCAAGAAGAAAGCCGGTTCAATTGAGAAGGCATGACCTCAAGCCCGTGGCTAGAGGATGGTTAGAGTTCATACAACGCTCAATCATTCCCACTAGCAACCGGTCCGAAGTTACCATAGACCGGGCCATCATGATTCATAGCATCATGATTGGAGAAGAAATAGAGGTTCATGAGGTTATAGCCCAAGAACTCTATAAGGTGGCGGACAAGACCTCCACCTTGGCAAGGTTAGCCTTTCCTCATCTCATTTGTCACCTCTGTTATTCAGTTGGAGTTGACATAGAAGGAGACATCACCATTGATGAGGATAAGCCCATTACCAAGAAAAGGATGGAGCACACAAGAGACCCCTCTCATCATGAGATCCCTGAGATGCCTCAAGGGATGCACTTTCCTCCACAAAACTATTAGGAGCAAGTAAACACCTCCCTAGGAGAATTGAGTTCCAACATGGGACAACTAAGGGTGGAGCATCAAGAACACTCCATTCTCCTCCATGAAATTAGAGAAGACCAAAGAATCATGAGGGAGGAGCAACAAAGACAAGGAAGAGACATTGAGGAGCTCAAGCACTCCATAGGATCTTCAAGAGCAAGAAAGAGCCGCCATCACTAAGGTGGACCCGTTCCTTGATTTCCTTGTTCTTTATTCTTCTGTTTTTTGATTTTTATGCTTATGGTTATCCATGTTTGTGTCTTGTGATCATTAGTGTCTTAGTGTCTATGCCTTAAAGTTATGAATGTCCTATGAATCCATCACCTTTCTTGAATAAAAACGTGCTTAATTGAAAAGGAAAGAATTGCATGAATTCTGAATTTTATAATAGTTTAATTATTTTGATGTGGTGGCAACACTTTTGTTCTTTGAATGTATGCTTGAACAGTGCATATGTCTTTTGAACTTGTGGTTCATGAATGTTGGCTCTTGAAAGAATGATGAAAAAGGAGACATGTTACTGAGGATCTGAAAAATCATAAAAAAATGATTCTTGAAGCAAGAAAAAGCAGTGAATACAAAAATAAAAAAAAAAGAAAAAAGGAGAAAGAAGCAAAAAAGAGAAAGAAGCAAACGAAAAAAAAAAAAAAGAAATAAAGTTGTGATCCAAGGCAAATAAGAGTGTGCTTAAGAACCCTGGACACCTCTAATTGGGGACTTTAGCGAAGCTGAGTCACAATCTGAAAAGGTTCACCCAATTATGTGTCTGTGGCATGTATGTATCCGGTGGTAATACTGGAAGACAAAGTGCTTTGGGCCACAGCCAAGACTCAATAAGTAGCTGTGTTCAAGAATCATCATACTTAACTAGGAGAATCAATAACACTATCTGGATTCTGAGTTCCTAAAGAAGCCAATCATTCTGAATTACAAGGGATAGAGTGAGATGCCAAAACTATTCAGAGACAAAAAGTTAAAAGCCCCGCTCATCTAATTAATACTGATCTTCATAGATGTTTTTGGAATTCATTGCATATTCTCTTCTTTTTATCTTATTTGATTTTCAGTTGCTTGGGGACAAGCAACAATTTAAGTTTGGTGTTGTGATGAGCGGATAATTTGTATACTTTTTGGCATTGTTTTTAGTATATTTTTAGTATGATCTAGTTAGTTTTTAGTATATTTTTATTAGTTTTTAGTTAAAATTCACCTTTCTGGACTTTACTATGAGTTTGTGTGTTTTTCTGTGATTTCAGGTATTTTCTGGCTGAAATTGAGGGACCTGAGCAAAAATCTGATCCAGAGACTCAAAAGGACTGCAGATGCTGTTGGATTCTGACCTCCCTGCACTCGAAGTGGATTTTCTGGAGCTACAGAAGCCCAATTGGCGCGCTCTCAACGGCGTTGGAAAGTAGACATCCTGGGCTTTCCAGCAATATATAATAGTCCATACTTTGCCCAAGATTTGATGGCCCAAACCGGTGTTCAAAGTCACCTCAAGAAATTCCAGCGTTAAACGCCGGAACTGGCACCTAATTGGGAGTTAAACGCCCAAACTGGCACTAAAGCTGGCGTTTAACTCCAAGGAGAGTCTCTACACGAAATTGCTTCATTGCTCAGCCCAAGCACACACCAAGTGGGCCCGGAAGTGGATTTTTATGTCATTTACTCATCTATGTACTAGTTTTCTATAAGTAGGACCTTTTACTATTGTATAGAGACATCTAGGACTTTTGGTAGCTATCTCTGTTGTATGCTATCTTAGACCTTTGGGAGGCTGGCCATTCGGCCATGCCTAGACCTTATGCTTATGTATTTTCAACGGTGGAGTTTCTACACACCATAGATTAAGGTGTGGAGCTCTGCTGTACCTCGAGTATTAATGCAATTACTATTGTTCTTCCATTCAATTCTGCTTGTTCTTTGTCCAAGATATCACTTGTTCTTCAACATGATGAAGGTGATGATTGACGCCCATCACCATTCTCACCCATGAACAAGGTGACTGACAACCATTCTTGTTCTACAAGCATCTGAGGCTTAGTGAATATCTCTTGGATTCCTGATTGCACGATGCATGGTTGATCGCCTGACAACCGAGTGCTCGCCTGACAAACGAGCCAACCATTCCGTGAGATCAGAGTCTTCGTGGTATAGGCAAGAATTGATGGCGGCATTCAAGAGAATCCGGAAGGTCTAACCTTGTCTGTGGTATTCTGAGTAGGATTCAATGATTGAATGACTGTGACGTGCTTCAAACCTGTAACCTACTGGGCGTTAGTGACAGACGCAAAAGAGTGATTCTATTCCGGTAGGGGAGGGAACCAAACCGGTGATTGGCAGCACTGTGACAAGAGTGCGTGCATTAGCTTTCACTGCGCGGATGGGAGGTAGCTGCTGACAACAGTGAAACCCTACACGAGCTTGCCATGGAAAGGAGTAAGAAAGGATTGGATGAAGGCAGCAGGAAAGCAGAGAGACGGAAGGGAAGGCATCTTCATACGCTTGTCTGAAGCTCTTACACCAATGATATACATAAGTATCACTATCTTTATCTTCTATGTTATTTTCGTTCATCATCATATACATTTGAGTCTGCCTGACTAAGATTTACAAGATGACCATAGCTTGCTTCAATGCTAACAATCTCCGTGGGATCGACCCTTACTCACGTAAGGTATTACTTGGATGACCCAGTGCACTTGCTGGTTAGTTGTGCGAAGTTGTGTAATGCCATGGAATTGAACCACCAAGTTTTTGGAGTTCATGACCAGGGATTATGAGAGTTGTGAAAAGTATTGTTCACAATTTCGCGCACCAAGTCCCTAAAACAGAAACAAGGACTTAATTATTTAATCATCAAGAAAACACATTAACAATCCGGTGAACCAAATTAAGCAATCTCACCGAACCGAAAAACATTCATATGGTGAATAGTACATGACAACTATTTAATCATAAAAAAATGTTTTTAATGCAAAAATATTCAAATGAACAAACTAACAATTGCAAGAAAGACAAATAAATTAATTATAACCTAAAACAGAAGTTTATTTAGTAAGTAGAGTACTTTAAAAGCATTTGAAACCAAATTTTAGGGGAAATTTTAGTAGAGTATTTTTCAATGATTCTGTTGCTTCGCTAGAAATCCGTTTAGGCATGATTTGCTTTGTCCAATGGGCCACCCACGGTGCTGGGGGAGCATCAGGTGCGAACGGGTGGGGAAACTTGGTTTCGTGGAAGTATATCAACATCAACACAAAAACATAACCATCAATAGACTGTTTCTTCTCCTTTCTCTCATTTTTAACTCCTTTCATCAAGAAGTTGAGCACATGCTTTGTCCAATCCCATTCCTGAATGTTGTCCACATGAAAGATCGGTGGCTTATAGTACCATTGTGGGGGAGCAAGAAGCACTTTTGTATGAAGACAACAAAAGTCTTCTTAAATTTTTTTCGGTTTTCCTCCCCTTCTATGCTCATATCCAGCACATTCCTTGTCTACTGGATTAAGGTTGTTGTAATCAACCTTATCAGGAAAACGATTTTCTACAATATTATAATAGTAAAAATTAGTCAAAAACACTCAGTTTAATTTTCTGGACACCAATGAACCGAAAATAAGCAGTAAGTAGAAAGTGTACCGTTGGTTATGCCCAGGGTAGCTGCTACTTTCCGAAGAGTTATGTATATTTTTCCCTGGAGAGTTTTCAAGCATCCTTTCTCTTCATCAAAGCGATCAAGCAATTCTTTCAACAAGGTATTAGAGACATTCATTTCTGGGACATTTGTCAGGGTACCAAATCCCATTTCTTCCACTATATCTTTCTTTTCTTGACTCATATCCATGTACACTATTGCTATTGACTTTGTTTGGCATCTGCAATAATGAGTTTTTTGCAAGTTTTGAAATAGAATGTGAGGATATATTTATAATACAAAATAGATATTATTCGAATGAAAGCGGATAAATATATTTAATCTGCTTACGTTATAGTGCGGCTTCTCCTTCATTGTTGCCATTGTCTTGTTCTATTTTGCTGTAATGAAAAATTTTGGTCAATACTTCACTCAATACATCAACAAGCACAAGCATGTATATCTTAATCAAGTCAATTAAAATGTCCCAGGCCACCGAACTGAACAACATTCATTTGGTGAACCAAAATCACAAAGGCCACCAAACCGAACAACGTTCATGTGGTTAATAAATGGTAATCAACTTTCAATCAACAAAAATAGTGTTCCTCCATGCAAAAGAAGTACTAAAGATAGTAACAACCAATTTCAAAACTCTAGTTAAACTATCCACACCGATAAGAACAAGCATGTATATCTTAATCAAATCAACATCTTCCAAAAGAAAAATTTTTCAAATTTCATGAATTAGATGTTCTTTCAAAATGACATTTGCAAATTGGCTTCTTTAAAAACTCTTACTGAAACTTGATATCTTCCTTTAAGTATCAAGGTTAACTACCATTCGTGTTGAAATCTATCCAATATAATGAGACAATTTTACAGTAGTATGACTTATGAAAATGAAAGAGTTGTCTCTAATATCAATTGTCCTATACAAAACTCATTTACATCAAGTCTCAAGATATTGTCAATTTTTCTGTTTAAATTGCTGACAAGTGTAACTCATGCTTAAAAAAATTGTAGAAAAGGAGAAAGACAAAGTTATTCAAGAGCGATACATTTGGACAAATAAACATTATTTGCTTCTCAAAGGGAACCAAACTAAGGATTCTTACTAGTATTATATAGGACGGCCTTAACGAAACTCATTCATGCACAGAATCAAACATTATAAATAATGAAACAGCTAGAAAATTATTTGCTGCATGCTATCACAAAAGGAATCCACCGAACCGAACAACATTCACATGGTGTATCAAAATTACAAAAGTCACCGAACTGAACAAATCTCAAAGCCCTAGTTACACTATCCACTAAATTGAATGAAAATAACAAACAAATTTCATTCCAAGTCCTACTTATACTATAAAAATGCATTTACAATAGTTCGATCTACTAAACGAAGCAAATCAATCCAGTAAACCTAAAATGCAACTAGGAGAAACGCGACATTACAAGATTTCAAATGAACAATAGTTTTCTCATACCTTTGGCAGTCTCTATTGCAGTTTTCCTTCGTTTTTGGTTGTTGCTTGCGAAATCTTCTCCCAATTTCTTTCCAATAGTGGTTTTCGCAGAGAACTTGATTGAAGTTTGAGTGATGTTGAGAAAGATTCGAAGAGAATGAGTCGTTTCGTGTATTGGTTTCGTGCTGAAGATGTAGCGTTTTTTCATAATGAAGCGCGAATGAAAAAGGAGGGGTTTCGTTCGTCTTTAGCGCGTGTTTTCACTCACCATTTAATGCGCATGATTCTATTTGAGTTTGGGCCAATTTGGTTACATGGTTATATGGATGTGTAGCAGTCCTGTTTTCATAAACATATTTAGTTAGCATTCAATTGGACATATTAAGTGTTATATATGTTATCAGTTAACATTCTACATGAAATTATTAATGAAATAATTAAAGGATAAATATGATTAATTTATAATATTTAAAAGACAAATTTAATTGATAAAACTTTTTAGGAATAAATTTAAATAACGTCTCATTTTTTTGGAGAATAATTTCACTATTTATCCTTAATTTTATTGCACGAGTCGTGTCCGTATTATTGCAAGATTTGGTAGGTCATAGGTGAATCACGTTGCTTGTTTTAGCAATTAAATTACACTGCGTGCTTCAGTATAAAAGTAGTTGCTTTTTGTAGGTTATTAAAATTAAATTAAGAAAAAAAAAAGAAAGGATTAGCAGATTTGAGTTGATTAATGGAAAAATAAAATAACGTAAATTTTAAACGGGTTCGGTGTATATAATTTTTTGGTAGGGAGTCGCATGGGGATTTTTTATTTAAATAAATTAAATAAATATAATAATTATTGAATTAAATAATTTTAAAAGTTATTAATGAAATTTATTAGTCTCTCATATTTTGTTTATACTGTAAACAATATGATTTTACACGTATATGGTTTATAGTGTAAACGAGATAAGACACGTAGACGTGATATGTGTAAAATAATCTCGTTTACACTGTAAACGAGATACGTGCAAATATATATCGTTTACATTACAATGAGGCAATTTTTCAGCCGTTTTTCTCACAAAGGATATGTAACTCTTAACATTCTCCACATATATTTTATATCTTCTTCTGTCCCGTTTTTCTCACAAAAAGAAGGCAACAATGACCAGTAATAGCGTATACATAGTGTGTGTTTACCCCAATTGTCATATGAGAAATGGCGATAATGGGGTGATATTTGAGTGTGAGAAACCGATTCTGTTGCGCACTCAGCATGTGAGTTTGTTGTCCGAGTTGAAGAGTTTGATATTGAGCAATTAGTGGCACAGAAACGAGGGAGGTCGGAAGGGTGGGGTATAGGTTGCTGGCACCGTTGGGCAATGGAGTTTTTCGGTTTCGACTATTTCGCCTTCTAGGGGACGAGCATATGCAACTCATGTTTGACATCCATGGGAGAATCATGACGGAGCAAGTGATGGAGCTTTCTGCCGATGTTGGAGATATTGTTGGTGGTGGTTCTGTATACTCGACCTATGTACAGGATGACCAACCTCTCACACCACGGGAGATGAAACGTGTGGGTCTCCGGACGCCATTGCTCCACGAATGCCGTAACCAGGGAATTGTTGAATGTTAAATCCCTGAGAGGCACCGTGTCACCGAATCCAGCCTCTCTTAGATACGGGACGATGGCGTCGGGTGGAGGAAGGGTATGACTCACTCCTTGGAGTAGTAGAAGGTGAGGCCTTTGAAAAAAAGATATATGTTCACAATTATCAATAAATAATTTTAAAACTTAGATAGTGGTTCTTTGAAGTTTAATGGTCCTTATAATATTACTAAATTTTTAAATAAGTTTCCATATTTTTTTATTAAATTCTTACCATGTTTTTAGTTTTGTAATTAAATCTTTTTAGTATAAAAAATATTAAAATTAAATAAATATTTTTTTATAAATTAAAAATATTTATAATTAAGAACATAATTACATATTTAGTTACATATTTTTGAAAAAAATATTATTCTGTTAATTTTAATATATTTGATATAAAAAATATCATTATAAAATTAAAAGTAGTATAATAACTAAATTAAAAAAACATAAAAATCTAATTATAAATTTGACGAAACTAAAAGAAATAAAATAGAATTCCAAACTAATAATTATGTAGTAACAACCTAGTACAAGTGAAATAATAGAGTTCTAAATTGCTACCAGTGACCTATTCCTAACTATACAAACTATATTCTAGTTTTTGGCGACTACCATAACCATGGTTACATACACACATACATCTCTATAGGATTGTATAAAATTCAACACAACAGAACTAACCACAAAGTCGCCTCCTCGGCATAATGCCAAGTCTCGTTCATCCTGTTGATGTCTCTATCATTACCACCTACGTACGCTATTGTCGTATTTATCGATTATATGGTCAAAAAAGGGTAAAAAAGAAAAAAAGTGGTTGAAAATTTCAAATTGGTACTCAGTCAAACGCTATCAACGAGTTACATATATAGCCATCGCTTAGCCTTATCTCGTTTACAGTGTAAATGAGATATACATGTATCACGTTCACGTGTTTTATCTCGTTTACACTGTAATTGAGATACGTGTAAAATCATCTTATTTACAGTGTAAACGAGATAAAAGAGGCTGACGAATTTCGGTAATAACTTTTAAAATTATTTAATTCAGTAGTTATTATATTTATTTTATTTATTAAAATAAAAAATCCGTCGGATGAACAAAGAACATGGATATTTTTTCAGACAAAAGGGTTAAATTTCTAATTTTATTTATTTAAATTTGGCAAGACTTTATATTTTGAATTAGAAAAAATACAGGGACCAATTTTATATGTAATCAATTTGTTAATATAGTAGCTAACTTTTTATAAAATTTTGATTTTAAAATTTCAAAAACACGCGTGATTCTCATTCTTCTTTACTTCCTTTCCAAAAATACAGAAATTACCGTGTTTTTACTACAACAATTTTAACAGATAGTTGTAGAAATCTATTGCTGGATGGAAAATAGTAGCGGTTGATGCAGTGATTAGTCATGGGTTGCTATTAGGGGTGGCAAGCAGAGAAGTCCGTCCCGCCCCGCCCCGCCTAAGCTCGCCAAATATCCTTTTTTTTTTTACTTTTAACTATTAAATAATATATATAAAGGCATAAAAAAATCTCTCATATTTTTTACTTTTAGCTATTATAATTTCTAAAAGTATAAACAAATTATAATTTTTATATTCACAAACATTAAAGTCTTTGTAATTATAAATATCTAATAAATATAATTATAAACCAAGTTTTCATCAAAAACATAATTATAAATATTGTTCCCAAAACAAAATAAACATAATCCAAAACATAATTATAAATATTATCTCTAAAACAAAATAAATATAATAAAAAACACTCAATTTTCATCTTCATTCTCTTGTAAGTTGGGTTGGGAGAAGTTGGATTTTGGCAAAAAAATTGTAAAAATATCCCTTACTAAAAAAATACTAAGTCCGGCGGGGAAGGCCGCCCCGCCCCGCCAAAATCCGCCGTTTAAGCGGTGCGGGTTAGGCGGGCTTTTACTATTTGGCGGTCCTAATTTTTCAGCCTAGTCCGCCTTTTGTGGCGGATTACGTGGGCCGGCTCGGCGGGTTTAGGCCCGTTTGCCACCCCTAGTTGCTATTCATTTCAAATTTAGCGGCGGTTATGGTCAACCGCTGCTAAAGGTAACAAAATGCAAGAGATAATTGTTGAGCCAAAATCTACTTTTAGCGGCGGTTTCATTCCAACTGCTGCCAAATTTACTTAATTTCTCACTCTCATATTTGGATGTAGTCTTTTTCAAAAAACCAACAGAATATAAATTACTTTAGTTTTCACTAGTTTCATCAACGTGGTGATAGAGAAATGTTGTCTTTTGCAAATATAGAATTTTTTTATTGGTAAATAAATTGAGTTTGCCCGTATTTTAATTTTCGATATATTCTAATAAGTTAATGTTGAGCAATATGTTTCAGTTACTGTTATTCTGTAGCTCCAGAAATGCTCCTTTGAGTGCACGGAGGTTAGATTCTAACAACATCAGCAGTGCTTTCTTTGTCTCTGAATCAGACTTTTGCTCAAGTTCCTCAATTTCAGTAAGAAAATATCTGAAATCACCATAAAACACATAAACTCAAAGTAGAATCCAAAAATGTAAATTTTGCACTAAAACCTATGAAAACATAATAAAACTTAAACAAAACATAACAAAAACTATATAAAAATGATGCCAAAAAGCGTATAAAATATCCGCTCATCAATACTATTTATCGAATTTAATTATACTGTTCATGGTGATAAAGTAGTAATTGTAAATACATATAAAAAATTATAAATTTCTTGATAGCGCAAATTTTAAATTATAAAAATTAATGTTTGATTTAAAAATTACAATTAAAAAGATTTACATATACACTAAATAAAATTAAAATGACTTATAAAGAAAATAGACATAAACATAATCATCGCAAGAGTTTTGTTTCTAATCATTAGTTAGAATACAAAAAATTTGTAAATCCAATATTTCGAGAAATCCTGAATAAGACATGCAAAGCGATTTCAAATGGGTCATGGAAACAAAAAAAAAAAAGTAAATGGTGAAAAATGATTTTTTTTTATAAAGATATTTTGCATAAATTGGAATGAAGATCAATGGATGCACATGAAGAAATGAATAGTATTGAGCACTAAAACAGAGACCTGAGTGAATGTGATAATAAAACAAAAAATAAATAAATGAAAGAGTAGATAATGTTTTTAGAGAATGAAATTCGAGAACTCATAATAAGATACCATATGTGTTCGTAGAAGAGAGTAGAAGTATTTATATTACCTTTGAACAATAAAAAAAATATAACTATTTAAATTTAATTTAAAATTCAAATGAAATAATAATATATCTATTTCAACTGAATTATAATATCTTATCACCGTTTAAGAAATAGTTTAAATTTTATTTTTAAGTAGAAAACAATTTTACATTTAAAATTAATTTACTAAGAAGATAAAATAACAAATTATAAATATAACAAACTTACAACTCAATTCCTATTAATAGAAGCTTAACATTATATGCAAAATAGTTTACAATTTAAATTGCATTTAATATGATGATAATTATGGATCAATTTAAACTAGTATAATGGTCAAAATTTTGAATTATTTCACTAGTACAAATCAGGTCCAAAATTACAAGGATGATTTTTGAAATACATTCAAACTTTTTGCTTTTAGTTTCACCCACATAAATTATTCCTAGTAGCCACTAGTTTACTCAAAACCCTAACCCAAGTCAAACCACCTTCACGGTACATTCATACGCCGTCTATTGGGGCCGCAGCCCTACCACCTTTGGCATACACTTCCGCCACAATTTCCTCTATTTGCTCCGTTGCACCTTTACATTTTGTGACGAGTTTTATACGTAGTTTGTGCTCGTGATTCTCCTAGGCTAGTAGTTGTTTACGGGCTGCATTTGTGGGTAAAATTGGTCCGACCGAACCGTTGTGGGTAAAATTGGTCCGACCAAACCACTGGAAGTTAAAATTTTTTAAAATGGGTGGGGTGGGTTTCGAACCCCTGTCCCCAATGAAAAACGAGCAAATCACAAACACCAGGCTGTCACACTTCTAAAATATATTTACAAATTATATTATATATATATATATAGATATCTTTTATCAAATAATTTACTTCTATTTAATTTATATTAATTTTAGTTATAAATTTACTTATTTTATTTTTATAATTATATAATATCTATTAATATTATTTTTTAATAAATACTTGTAGTATATAATAGTATAATAGATATAAATTAATTAATAAATTATTAAAATTTGAAAATAATTATTATTTTAATATAAAAACAAAATAAAATATTTATGATAGAGTAAAATTAACAAAATACTTATTATTCCTGTTTCATATTATTTTAGAATAGCTAGATATTCTTAAAATGTTAGTAAAAATATGTATGTTGAATTTTAATTTTAAATTTTTACTATTTTTTATTTTTTTTATTTACATAGGACTAGGTTAATCGATTCAACCAATAATCCACCAGTTGAACCAATGACCCAATAACCCAGTAGCTTGACCGGTTTGATTACCAGTTCGGTTCTGACAACTATGGCATTGGTACATAGTTGCTGCTGCTCTGTTGTGGTGTTGTTCTTTCGAAGGCTGTGATCATGCTTCCTTTCCAGTGACTTCGGGTGGCTCTGTTCCTTCTTTACATCACTACTCCATTCCATTTGTGGTCAGATTTTGTGATCTATTTTTTTGGGTATTGTTTCTTGTTGTGCTCACTCTCAATGTATTTCTTTCTTTGCATATGCTATTAACTTATTATTGGTAAATTATTATTAGTAGAGTTACTAGTCAATTAACTTAACTAGAATTACTTAAATTACAATATAACATATAATTAGAAGATTATTGAGAACCAACACTGCGATTTTTTATTATTGTTCAATAACAAAATATTTCATAACAAATCTTTTCTCTATATCTTCAATCTCTCATTTTTCTAATCCATTGTAACTTTTTATAACTTAAGTTTTCACAATAATAATATAGAATAACTCGTGATAGATATTAAAATAAAGAAATAGAGACCACTTGTATCCATGAAAATTTATGACGTTTTCTCTTTTATCTCTTTGTTTCTCTTTAGTTAAGTTTTTTTAAGAGGTGTATGTACATAGAAGAGACACAAAAATTCTTACGAAAATTCTATCATATGACTTTCAATAAAGCAAGAAATAAAGAACAAGATAAATTATATAAAAAATTTGAAAAGAAAATCAAACCAAAAATAAGAAGGCAGTAGTTTTTAGTTTGTGTGTAGCAAATTTTTTTTCTTAAACATGAATTATCTTTAATCTCAATAAGTACTAGCTAAATATATAATATTATATCTAAAATTAATTAATTTAATTTATTATGCTTTTCTCTTTGGTGGTAGAAGAAGACATTTTTTTCTTGTTAGATATGAGTACTTTCTCTCATGTTTTTGTTTGATTTTTTTTTTAAACATTTTTTCTATTATTCATCATCGTCATTCCATTTCTTCTACTCCATATTTGATTCATACAATAGAATTACGATCATAGTTGTTTTGTCGCTCACACACTTTTTGAAGAAAATATAGCTAAAAAAGAAAAGAAAAAGACATTGAGAAAAATCAAGTGGTATCTGATAACTAATAACTTGTTATTTTAAATTATTGTTATTCTATATGTATAACAGGATTATATTGGAATCTTAAATAAAAAACTTGACCACTATTTTTAGACTAACCCTTATTTAAAAATTTATTTTTGAAACTTTTAGATTATTTTGGAAGAGTTATGCATGTTATGATTTATGTTTTCCATTTATGATTTGGTTTATTGTAAAACTCATGTAAATTTAGATTTAATTTATTTTATTTAAGACTTATTATGAATAGTAAAGAACTAGAATACAAGCTTTTTCAACAAGTTTAGTGAAGACTTTAGTTAATTTTCTCAAAATCTGTTCAAGAAAATTGTGCTGTGATATGTTAATATCTTTAATGTTTAACTATAACTTTATTAAACCTTATTCAAGTTTGATATACTTTAATTATGTTTTACCGAGTGATTAGTAAACTTGTTAATAGTATTAATTGGGAGTAACATACAGAAAAGAGTAAAGTATCGTTTTTATCCTCAATATTTAGGGTAAGTTCTAAAATTGTTCCTAACATTTGAATCGTCCTATTTAGGTCCCTAACATTTTAAAATTGGCTCAATGTTGTCCTGCCGTTAGAGATCTGTTAACAGAATTGACGATGGGACAAAATTGAGACAATTTTAAAACGTTAGGGCTTAAATAGGACAAAAATATTGGGGATAAAAATGATACATAAAAATATATTTTAATTTTATCCTTCAATAATATCAATTTTTTACGGTACATAGTTATTCAATTATTTTTTTACCACATCTAAGTAAATTAAACTTAAACACATTACTTTTATTCTAAATAAATTTATTTTTTTATAATTTTACTCTTAAAGGTTTTTATTCGTCATAAAATGTTTGTAGAATGATGACTATTACATAAACTTGTGAAAAAGAAAAAATGATATATATACAATAAAGTATAAATTGTACCTTTTATCTCTAATATATTGAAATTCTTTAATGTTTAAGAGTAAAAATTTTTAAAAGTAAAATTATAAAAAAATAAATTTATTTAGAATGAAAGTAATGTTATTATGTGTAATTTACTTAGATGTGATTAAAAAATAATTGAATAACTATGTATCGTAAAAAATTGATATTATTGAAGGATAAAATTAAAATTTATTTCTATGTATCGTTTTTGTCCCTAACGTTTTCGTCCTATTTACGTCCTTAACATTTTAAAATTATCTCAATTTTGTCCCGCCGTCAATTCTGTTAACAGATCCCTAATGGAAGGACAACATTGAGCTAATTTTAAAATGTTAGAGACTTAAATAGGACGATTTAAATGTTAGGGACAACTTTAAAACTTACCCCAAACGTTGGGACAAAAATAACACTTTACTCTATAAAAAATCTGTTTTTAATAGCATATTTTGTGTTTTGTTCTGAAATATTTTTAATTTGAGTCTGTTGCACTCATTAGTCATAACCCAGTTTAGAAAATATTGTTTACTCTTTTCTGAAAAAGGCCGCATTGAAATATGAATTGGTGCTGTGTATTTACATTCAAGTATTCATTGTATTTTTCCATGTAATCTTAATGATTTGATTGCATACTTTTCATTATAGATGTGATTTTTGGTTTGAGCTAATCATTTGTTTGATTAGATTGAAAGTTTAAAATTATTCTTTTTTTTATTAGTATTTTTGTATACTCTCTAATAAGTGTTATCAGTTTGTATGAAGGTTTGAAAATATGCCTAGGAAACTGTGGTATAGTTGTATCCCCAATGTGGTATTGTTGACAAAAATCAGTATATCAATGCTCAGACATTCGAAAAAAATAGATCATTCAGTCCACTGCGTATTGAAACACGGCTAGCTCCATCAACTCAGAAAGATGCCGGTGAAGCTTCCGCACGACGTATAGAGACTGAACATATTGTTCAGTCTGCTCAAATATCTTCGGAGGATAAAGATTATGATCCCGAGGCTGATGAAGTTGAGTCATGGGATGATCACATTGATAACTTATATGCGAAAGAAGAAGCTGCACGCCGTAACAAGCCCAATGGTCGCAAGGATACGAATTATTGGAGTGTTCTTGTAAGTGGTAAAATTTTTTCCTACAGTCTTGATTATTTAATTATAATTGAACAACTTTGGTATTCTATTTAATTTTTAGGCAACGATAATGCAACAAAACCTTGTTATTTGTTTCTTAGACGATGGTGTCACAAGAACGATGAACTTGAGCATCAAAAAGGCTATAGTACTTCTTCCTGGTAGACAGATTATTCTGGAGTTTAATACAGAGTTGCAACTGATCGGTCAGGCAGCTGGATTATTAAGTGAAATTCTAGAGAGTTTGGGTGCTGACTTTCAACGTTTTCCCATTAATGAAGAGAGTTGGAAGACAATGGATAATGCTCTCAAGGAACATGCATATGACACAATTAAGGTATAATGTTAATTTTCATATCTTATTACGTTATGTAAAATAAGATCTATATCTCTTTATTTTTCCTTTTGTTGACATGCATTGCATTATGTCTCAAATTTTTAGCGGACCTTTCGGTATGAGGAGGATGACAACGGAAAAAAAAGTGGGTAATGATTCAAAGGATAGTAAAACTTTGGAAGGAAGCAAGAAACAACTTATTTCACAATTTTTATGACGAGAGAAAGAGTTTAGAAGAAAATGCTAAGTATAAACCATCAGAAATAAATGCACAGCAATGGAAATGGTTCCTTCAATATCTTTTAAAGGACTCTACGAAGGTAATTAACATTGAATTGATACTACATTTAATGTTGCAATTTTAAACATTTTAAATACTTGAATAAAATGATTGATTGAAAGTGATAGAAATAAAAAGCCAAAAAACCAGTTCAATAAGTTTTTAACCCTTAAAAAAATATCGAGGCACTATTAAAGAGTCATTACGTTCTAAAATTCATTGCATGATCAACTGTATTTGTGTTTTTATTTATAGAAAAAGTGTAGACAAAATGCTCTAAATCGGTCGAAACAACTTTATACCAGTGTTATGAAAACTGAACCGGACCAGATGGTTCAATCGGGTTACCCAGGATCTGGTCTTCTAGCCAGTCCAGTTGACATGAAAAACCACTTGGCAAAAAATTGGCAGAAAAACCGGTCAAACTGGCGGTAAACCAGCAAACCGGTGGAACTGGACAATTTTATAACTCAGCATATAAAAAAGATGAAAGCAGCATCCTTCTTGGTTCCCCTCCCTCACACAAAAACAAAACCCTAACCCCCTACCCCTCTCTCTCTCAGCCACCACCAGCAGCAGCCACCGCCTTCGTCATCGCTGAACTCTTCTCGTCAGCCAAAGGGTGTCGTCGCGCTGGCAGTGACGAACAGAGGGTTAGATCGAAGTCCTTGGCCGTCGATCCTCTTCTCCTCCACACTGTCGCCTCTGTACTTGCATGTCGAAGCTCATTGCTGTCTTCTACTCTTCTATATGTTGTCGTCGTGGTTGTGGACTTGCATATCGAGGAGCTATCAGTTTGAATCCTATCCTTGTCTCTGTCTCGCCGTTCTACCCTCCCCGGCAGATGAGTTTCATTTCTCCCTCGTCTTGTTCTTTATCCCTGTCTTGCCGTTCCTCCCCCGTCTCTGTCTCTGTCTCCCCGTTCCTCCTTCGTCGGCAGTTGAGTTTTGTTCCAACCTCGTCTGTCTCTGTCTTGCCTATCTCCAAGTTTTATTATTTTGAGTTTTTGTTTTTATATGATTCTGGCACCGAATAATGTTTATGATTATGAGTATGCGCGGCTGAAATCTATGTTTGCTTCCATTTATGTTTGTTCATTTTATTGATTCTGAGTTACTGTGATTATTGAATTGCTGTTTTCTGATGATTGAGTTGCTGTTCTTTTGTGTTTTTTTTTCTAAGTTAAGGTTATTGGGGGTATGATTTGCTGAATTTGAATTGTGAGTGTATCTAAATTTCAATTTCTGATGGTTGAGTTGTTGAATTTTCTGATGCTTTTGGATTCTCTGGCTTGTATAGTTGTATGTATTTGGATTGGGAGTGATTATTCTAGGTATTTATATTGATCATTTTATTAGAATTTGATAGTTAATTAGAAATTTTTAATATTTAAAATTATTTATGCTGATTATTGTTTATGTTAATTATTTTATTTGAATATTTAAAACTATATATTAAATTTTTATTAATTTTATTGTATATTTAATTAAACCGGTCTAATCACGGTTCAACTCCAATTGAACC
Organism: Arachis stenosperma; assembly: GCF_014773155.1. Taxonomy (NCBI): domain Eukaryota; kingdom Viridiplantae; phylum Streptophyta; class Magnoliopsida; order Fabales; family Fabaceae; genus Arachis; species Arachis stenosperma. The sequence goes on along the minus strand of NC_080382.1, from coordinate 23,717,389 downwards.
ATTGAACCATTAAACCAGTTACTTGATCGATTTAATGACCGGTTTGGTTTTTACAACCTTGCTTTATACACATACTAGGGATTCTAAGACAACGAAAAGGCTAAAAGATGAAGAGGTAATTATGTGTGTATTATCATTAATATATTTTTTTTGTTTTGTGATATTCTTTTGTAACATGTATGATTGTGTAAATATTTAATGTGGTTATAGGAGAAAAAATTAGCAAAGGCGCATTGATAGAGGAGATATATTTATTATGACTCATAAAAAAAGGATGGCTCGTATATGAATGTTGTTGCGCGTGTTGTTGGAGTAAGTATTGGTTAATAATTATTTACATCTCTTGCTCTATACATCTTGCTAACTTCAAAATCACAATAACCCAACTCTAGTACGTCTGTAGGAAGCGATTGCAAATATCGAGAGCCAAGATGGTTCCTCGAAGGAGATTTCACTTACTAATTCGCTTGCGTAAGTCCTTGAAAAGGAGCATTCAGGATAAGTTTGGAGATAGGTTTTGGACTATGTCCAACCAAAATTATTCTTAATACTATACAACAATTGAACTCTGGAGTGTAAATTGAGGAGTATCAGAGGAAGATTACAGAATTGAAGTCAGCAGCAACAGAACTAAAGGTAGAGGCAGCAGAAGAGAGGGCAAAGAGACAGACCATCGAGAATCTAGTAAGATACATGATCCGGTTTGGCATTTAGCACCAAGAGCACGAATTTGCATAGAATGGCTTCGGGAAGGGTGGCACTAAACGCCCACAACCTGTCATTTAGCGCCAAGTATGCTGCACCAATGATGAGAGAACTTTTGCGTGGTCTAGAAATTTGCGGATAAATCCTCGTTGCAAGTATAGTTTCTAAACCTTCAAAAGTCCTTTCATACAAACGTTTTGGTTGTCACAAGTAACAAACCCCTAAATAAATTGATAACCGAGTATTTAAACCTCGGGTCGTCTTCTCAAGGAATTGCAGGGAGGTATGTTCTTATTATTGGTTATGAGTTGTAAATTGGGGTTTAGGAGGTAAGGGGGCAGTATGTTGCACAAAAAATAATAAGAAAAATAAATAAATAACTATAAAATAAACTCTTGGCAAGGTATGGGAACTGGAGGTCCTATTCTGGTTATCCTTATCAATTGTAATGAGAATTGGATTTTTCTCCCACTTTGTTAACCTCTAACTATGAAGGTAAGTTAAGTGGATGAATTAATTTTGATTCCTCAGGTCCTAGTCTTTCCTTGGGAAAGACTAGAGTTATTGGAACTTGAATTAATGAAACGAAGAAATCCAATTTTCAATCAACAATGAGTTTGATAACTCTAGAGTCACCAATTATTTAACCAAAGCCAAGAATGTAAAAAGCTAAATTAAAATCATAAATATCTGGAATACCTTCAATTCATTCAAAGCAGTAAAATCTAAAACTAACAATATTCATAAGCCAATTGGGCAATAGGAAAATCCAAATTATTTATATAAATAAAAGACAGCAATCATCAATCTGAAATATCTCAAATAACATTAATTTAAAAGAGTAATCTGTAACATGGAAGAATTCATAAATTAAATTGGGATAAATAAAAATAAAGAACCTGGGATTGAGTGTCACTCCTAAAACTAAGAGAAGTCCTAAATCCTAAATCCTAAAGAGAGAGGAGAGAACCTCTCTCTCTCTCTGAAAACTACATCTAAAAATAATAAAAAGAGAGTTATGAATGACATGCATTCCCCCACTTTATAGCCTCTAATATGTGTGTTCTGGGCTGAAAACTGGGTAAAAAGCAGCCCAAAAGTCACTTCCAGCGCTTTCTGGTCCGTACAGGTCGCGGAAAAGTGACGCGGCCGCGCGGGTTGCGTTCCTGCCACGTCACGTGTCCGCGTGACTCACGCGTTCGCGTCGCCTGGCGTCGGGGCAGCTATAGCAAATTATATATCAAATCGAAGCCCCGGACGTTAGCTTTCCAACGCAACTGGAACCGCGTCGTTTGAATCTCTGTAGCTAAAGTTATCGCTGTTTGAGTGCGAAGAGGTCAGGCTGGACAACTTAGCAGTTTCTCCAACTTCTTGTATTCCTTCCACTTTTGCATGCTTTCTTTCCATCCTCTGAGCCTTTCCTGTCCTGTAATCTCTGAAAACACTTAACATACATATCAAGGCATCTAATGGTAATAAGAGAGGATTAATAATAAGCAAATATAAGATCAAAGAAGCATGTTTTCAATCAAAGCACATAATTAGGAAGGGAAATGTAAAACATGCAAATAGTATGAATAAGTGGGTAAAGAGTTGATAAAATCCACTCAATTGAGCACAAGATAAACCATAAAATAGTGGTTTATCAATCTCCCCACACTTAAACAAAAGCATGTCCTCATGCTAAGCTCAAGAGAAACTATAAAGATGAAGAGGAATGATAGAATGTATGAGATGCAACCTATGAATGCAACTAAATGAAAAATGTTTCTACTTACTTGGTTAAAAGCAAATAAATTCCCAAGAATAAATATGAACTGGATTTCACTAATTCAAATCATAAAAATGAAGTACAAATAGACTTGTAGAAGAAAATAGCTCATGAAAGCCGGGAACAAAGAATCGAGCATCGAACCCTCACTTAGTAGTGTATATCACTCTAATCACTCAAGTGTTTTAGGTTCGATTCTCTCAATTCTCTACTAACCTTGCTTTCTAAGGCTTGCTCTTCATCTAACAATCAACATAAATTTAATGCATAAATACACATATCAAGAGGTCTTTTAGGGTTGTAATGGGGTTAGGGTCAAGGTAGGATTGTATTTGGCCAAGTGGACTAAAATCTGAATCCTTAATTAACTTAAACTTTTCACCTAACTTTAGACAATCCATGTAATCACAATACAAACCTAACTGTCCATTAACTATGTTTTCCACATATTCATACATTCTAATTTCAAGTACAACTCATATGCATTGCTTTCACCACTTACTTCGGGGCATTTTGTCCCCTTCTATTATTTGCTCTTTTTCTTTTCTTTTTCTCCTTTATTATTTTTTTCAATGCATATGATTAAAGTATTGAATGCATGAACATATTCTCAACATTCTTTCACATTTTTAGAAAACTCTAATATACTCAATTCTCAAACCAATTATTTTCAAACCCACTTTTCCCACACTTAATTTATGAGCACTCTCACTAGTCTAAGCTAACTAAGGATTCAAATTAAGGACATTATTATTTTCCGCTTAGAGTTAATGATGTGCTAAAGTAAAGAATAAAGGGGTAAAATAGGCTCAAATTGGTTTGCAAAGGATAATGAAAGGTAAGGCCATGTGGGTATGTAAGCTAAGTGAAACAAAGGCCTCAATCATATAAGTGCTTGCATACATCAAATTATGGAAATATAGAATTAAGCAAGACAAAGATCACAATTTTAGAGAGAAAAATACACACTAAAACAAAATTTTTGGTTGATAAAATGCAACCAATTCAAATAGGCTCAAAAATCTCACAGGTTTTGTGTGTTCGAGTTCTAAACCATGTTCCAGTATAATATCTCTTCAAACAAGTGTAACATTAAATTTTATTCAAATTAGTGAAATTTTCTAAAAGGTTTCTTGAAAAAGAAAATATTACTTTAACCGAGTGGTAAAATATGCACAAAAATCAAACAAACATGCAAATGCAACAATGAACAAACAAATCAAATATTGGTGTTGAGTCAAGAAGTAACTAACCCATGGAGATCGGTATTGACCTCCCAACACTTAAAGATTGCACCGTCCTCGGTGCATGCTGAGATGTGTAGGTGGACGGGTTGCTCCAACTGATGCTATTCTCATCAAGGAATGTGCAGATGGGCTTGTTTGTTTTCCCTTTTAGAAGTTTCTCCCTTTTTTTGTCTTCGGTGGCCAGCCTGGAAGAAGAGAAAAAGAAGAACAGTAATACCCAGAAGTAAAGATAAGAAAATAAATGAAGTATGGGTGGGTTAATGCCAAATAATGGGGGTCTCAATTACATGGTAGCTACAACATGCAAGTGGGAAAACAATAGAAGTCATGGCATGCCAGTAGTACAAAATGTACAGCAATGGGGAAGAAAGTGGGGAAGGAGAGATAATATAAATTCATGTCAATGCAAAAGTAATGCAGATATAAAAAATTGGCATTGATTTAAATAATATTACTCAATCAGAATTAAACAAGTCACTAAGCACCAAGAAAATACCAGAAAAGATGTAACAGTTGAATAAGAATATTTGAACACCAATAATAACTTTTAGAAAAATAAAATATGCAATGAATGAAAGTATGCAAATAAATTAAATAAAATAAAATGAAAGTGAAAAAGAATGAGAAGTAGAAAAAGAAAGTGAGAAAGGAGAGAGAAGGAAGAAATTAGGATTAGAAGAGAAAAGATAAGAAAATTGGCACTAATCTGGATAGGTTGTGCGACGCTGGCGATGCGGTCGCGTGGTGCGCGATAAGGTTGGGTGACGCGGACGCGTGGGGCACGCGATCGCGTGACTCGATTTGTGCTAGTGGCGCGAGTGCAGCCTCGTGGTCGCACAACTCTCTGTTCGAAACTTGGTATTGCCAAAATCCAGGGTGACGCGGTCGCGTGGCGACGCGATCGCGCGGGTGGCCTTATTTCCAATATGACGCGGACGCGTGGGTGACGCGTTCACGTGGCAGGGCTTGTGCTGCTAGCACGGGTCCAGCCCAATTCCAGCTCAACTTTCGGCCATACACCCTTTTGACGCCGATTTCAGGTCACGCGGCCGCGTGGGTGACGCGGTCGCGTGGGAGGCCATTATTCCCATGTGACGCGGTCGCGTGGGTCGATTTGTGCCATTGGCACGCCTCCAGCGCTGTGATAAACCCCAATTTGACGGTTTATCTTGTATTGAATTTAGAGTATTTTGTAGACCTTTTCTCACATTTACCCAATGAATTAGCATGGTTTTATAACTTCTCTTTTAATTGTGCTTAAGAGTGAAAACATGCTTTTTAGGTCTTAAAATAGCTAAATCTAATTCACCTTGATTCCATTAGATACCTTGATATGTTTGTTAAGTGATTTAAGGTTTAGGAGGTAAAGATTGGATCAAGGGAATGAAGAAAGAAAGCATGAAAAGTTGGAGAACTCATGAAGAAATGAAAGAACCGGAAAGCTGTCAAGCCGACCTCTTCACACTTAAACGACCATAACTTGAGCTACAGAGATCCAAATGATGCGGTTCCAATTAGGTTGGAAATCTAACATCCAGGACTTCGAAACGATATAAGATTTGCCATAGTTGCATCGCGCATAGGGGCGCGCACGCGCACGGTACGTGGACGCACCGTTGCTGCCACCTGGTTCACTTAAAGCAAAATATGGCCAGCGAATTCAAAAGCCTTGTGGGCCCAATCCAACTCATTTCTGATGCTATTTAACCCAAGGAGTGAAGAGGAAAACACATGTTAGTTACCATTAGTTTAGTTTAGTAGTTAGAATTAGTTTCTAGAGAGAGAAGCTTTCACTTCTCTCTAGAATTAGGATTAGGATTAGTTCTTAGATTTAGATTTTAATCTTTGCTTTCTTCTACTTCTATCTTCTCAATTCCTTGTTGTTACCTTGATTCTTCTTCCATTCTTTTATTGTAATTTCTTTTATGTTGTTCTTATATTTTGTTGTAGATCTAGTATTGTTCCTTCCATTTTCTTTCAATTCAATAAGAGGTAATTCATAATAATTGTTCTTCTTTGCTTTTCTATTGTTGATCTCTTGCCTTTGTAGTTAGATCTCTCTTTAATTCTTGCAATTTATGTTGTTTACTTTTATTGCCTTTTATGTGTTTGTTGAAATGCCTCTTCTAGCTATAGTATAGATTTTGTTCCTCTTGGCCTAGGTAGAGTAATTAGTGACACTTGAGTTATCTAATTCCTTTGTTGATTGGTAATTGGAGAGATTGCTAATTGGTTTGGAGTGCACTAAAGCTAGCCTTTCCTTGGGAGTTGGCTAGGACTTGTGGCTCAAGTCAATTCATCCACTTGACTTTCCTTTATTTAGTAAGGGTTAACTAAGTGGTAGCAATGAACAATTCTCATCACAATTGAGAAGGATAACTAGGATAGGACTTATAATTTTCATACCTTGCCAAGAGCCTTTTATGGTTGTTAGTTTACTTTCTTGCCAATTATCTTTCATGCCTCTTATCAAAACCCCAAAAATAACTCAACCAATAACAAAACACTTCATTACAATTCCTAGGGAGAACGACCCAAGGTTTGAATACTTCGGTTTATAAATTTAGGGGTTTGTTTTAGTGACAAACAACTTTTTGTATGAAAGGATTATTGCTTGGTTTATAAACTATACTTTACAATAAGATTTTATTTGAGAAATTCTAAACCGTCAAAAAATCCGTTCATCATGCTGCTCCTGCGAAACTCTCTGTTCATGTTAATATTGTCTCCCATCTCCTTGCGACGCGGACGCGTCGCTGATGCGGTCGCGTCGCGTGCTCGCTTTTTTTTTTGTAATCTGAAAAATGCAGAATGCAGTGTTAATATGAATGTGATGCAAAACTTCAGGTTCAATATAACAAAATAAAATAAAATAAAATTCAAAAACAAATAAAACTAAATAAAAATAAAAAATGAACGATCATACCATGGTGGGTTGTCTCCCACCTAGCACTTTTAGTTAAAGTCCTTAAGTTGGACATTTGATGAGCTTCCTGTCATGGTGGCTTATGCTTGTACTGATCCAGGAATCCCCACCAATGTTTGTATCTCCAGTAACCTCCGGGGTCCCAGACTAAGCACGTAAAGCCCTTACGAAGCTTCAAATAGATTCTTAGGCTCCCGGGGTGACAAATGTCATAACAGATTCCAGGATCCCAAACTTTACCTTTACACCCGTTTTTGTCTTGATCTGCATTTTTCCAGCCGGGTGAAAGGTGATCTGAATTCTCACTGCAGCGACCAAACAGCTTCCTAGACCCATTCAGTTGAGCTCTATACCAACCTTTGCGTTTAAACTTAAAGCTTCCAACCATAATGAACCTTGCAGGACAATTCTTACCACTGGCCATCTTCCGCTTACTCTTAATGTCACAAAGAGCTCTAAGTTGACCATCCGTCTCCAGTAGCCCATATTCAAGTGGAATTAGAAAGCTAAGGGATATGAATTTTACCCACTTGAATGTTGTGAAGGATGATGGTAACTGATGAGCGGATAATTTATACGCTTTTTGGCATTGTTTTTAGGTAGTTTTTAGTAAGTTCAAGCTACTTTTAGGGATGTTTTCATTAGTTTTTATGTTAAATTCACATTTCTAGACTTTACTATGAGTTTGTGTGTTTTTCTGTAATTTCTGGCTGAAATTGAGGGACTTGAGCAAAACTCTGAAAAAGGCTGACAAAAGGACTGCTGATGCTGTTGGAATCTGACCTCCCTGCACTCGAAATGGATTTTCTGGAGCTACAGAACTCCAATTGGTGCGCTCTCAACGGCGTTGGAAAGTATACATCCAGGGCTTTCCAGCAATATATAATAGTCCATACTTTATTCGAAAATTGACGACGTAACTTGGCGTTGAACGCCAAGTACATGCTGCTGTCTGGAGTTAAACGCCAGAAAAACGTCATGATCCGGAGTTGAACGCCCAAAACACGTCATAACTTGGAGTTCAACTCCAAGAGAAGCCTCAGCTCGTGGATTGATCAAGCTCAGCCCAAACATACACCAAGTGGGCCTTGGAAGTGGATTTATGCATCAATTACTTACCCATGTAAACCCTAGGAGCTAGTTTATTATAAATAGAACATTTAACTAGTGTATTAGACATCTTTGAATGCATAGTTCTTAGACCATGGGGGCTGGCCAGTCGGCCATGCCTGAACCTTTTACTTATGTATTTTCAACGGTGGAGTTTCTGCACACCATAGATTAAGGGTGTGGAGCTCTGCTGTACCTCAAGTATTAATGCAATTCTATTTTATTCCATTCAATTCTATCTTATTCTTATTCCAAGATATTCATTCGTACCCAAGAACATGATGAATGTGATGATTATGTGACGCTCATTATCATTCTCACTTATGAACGCGCGTGATTGACAACCACTTCCGTTCTACATGCAACCGAGCTTGAATGTGTATCTCTTAGATTCCCCAACAGAATCTTCGTGGTATAAGCTAGATAGATGGCGGCATTTATGAGGATCCGGAAAGTCTCACCTTGTCTGTGGTATTCCGAGTAGGATCCTGGGAATCCGGAAAGTCTAACCTTGTCTGTGGTATTCCGAGTAGGATTCCGGTAATGAATGACTGTGACGTGCTTCAGACTCGCAAGTGCTGGGCGTTAGTGACAGACGCAAAAGAATCAAGGGATTCTATTCCAGTAGGCGCGGGAACCAACCAGTGATTAGCCGTGCTGTGACAGAGCGCGTGAGCGTAGTTTTCACTGCGAGGATGGGATGTAGCCTTCGGCCAGGTGATGCCTCCAGACGATTAGCCATGCGAGTGACAGCCGCAGAGGACCATTTTCCCGAGAGGATAGAAAGTAGCCATCGTCGAACGGTGAACCCCTATACACAGCTTGCCATGGAAAGGAGTAAGAAAGATTGAGTTGAAGCAGTAGGAAAGTAGGCGTTCTTGAGCCATACAGTATCTCCATGCGCTTATCTGAAATTCCCACCAATGAATCTGCATAAGTATTCTCTCCCTTTTATTATTTCTTCTATTTTCTTATTTCTATTTTCGAAACCATAAACAATTTTAATCTGCCTAACTGAGATTTACAAGGTGACCATAGCTTGCTTCATACCAACAATCTCTGTGGGATCGACCCTTACTCGCGTAAGGTTTATTACTTGGACGACCCAGTACACTTGCTGGTTAGTTGAACGGAGTTGTGATCACTCGTGCCAATTTCAAATTCCATAATTTTACAATGATACAACTTTAAGAATCACAATTTCGTCCACCAAGTTTTTGGCGCCGTTGCCGGGGATTGTTCGAGTATGGACAACTGACGGTTCATCTTGTTGCTCAGATTAGGTAATTTTCTTTTCAAAAATCTTTCAAAAATATTTTTTATTTATTATTTTTGTTTTTCTAAAGTATATTTTCGAAAAAAATATAATAAAAATACAAAAAATCATAAAATCATAAAAATAAAAAATATTTTGTGTTTCTTGTTTGAGTCTTGAGTCAATCTTTAAGTTTGGTGTCAATTGCATGCTTTTAAAAAATTTTTTCTTGCATTTTTTCGAAAATTCATGCATTCATAGTGTTCTTCATGATCTTCAAGTTGTTCTTGATAAGTCCTCTTGTTTGATCTTGATGTTTTCTTGTTTTGTGTTGTTTGTTGTTTTTCATGTGCATTTTTGCATTCATATTTTCCCTACATTAAAGATTTCTAAGTTTGGTGTCTTGCATATTTTCTTTGCATCAAACATTTTTCAAAATTATGTTCTTGATGTTCATCATGATCTTCAAAGTGTTCTTGGTGTTCATCTTGACATTCATAGCATTCTTGCATGCATTCATTATTTTGATCTAAAAATTTCATGCATTGAGTATTTTTGTTGTTTTTCTCTCTCATAATTAAAAATTCAAAAATCAAAAAAATATCTTTTCCTTATTTCCCTCCAAATTTTCGAAATTTTGGGTTGACTTGGTAAAAAATTTTCAAAATTAGTTGTTTCTTACAAGTCAAGTCAAAATTTCAAATTTTAAAAATCTTATCTTTTCAAAATCTTTTTCAAAAATCATATCTTTTTCATTTTTTTTCATTATTTTCGGAAATTTTAAAAAATTATTTTTCAAAATCTTTTTCTTATCCTTATATCTAATTTTCGAAAATTCACTAATAATTAATGTGATTGGTTCAAAAATTTGAAGTTTGTTACTTTCTTGTTAAGAAAGGTCCAATCTTTAAGTTCTAGAATCTTATCTTGTAGTTTCTTGTTAGTGAAGTAAATAATTTCAAAATTTTTGAATTAAATCTTTTTATCTTTTATTTGATCTTTTTCAAAAATTTTATCTTTTTCAAAATTTGATTTTAAAATATCTTATCTAACTTACTATCTTCTTATCTTTTTCAAATTTGATTTCAAATCTTTTTCAATCAACTAACTAACTTCTTGTTTGTTTCTTATCTTTTTCAAAACCACCTAACTACTTTTCCCTCTCTAATTTTCGAAAATATCTCACCCCTTTTTCAAAAGTTCTTTTTAATTAACTAATTGTTTCATGTTCTAATTTTAATTACATTTTATCTCTAATTTTCGAAAATTACTAACCTCTTTTTCAAAATTATTTTCAAAATTTCCCTTCTCTTTTCTTCTTCTATTTAATTATTTAATTACTAACACTTCTCTCCACCTCTCTTCATCCAAAAATCCGAATCTCCCTCTTCATTCTTCTACCCCTTCTTTTTCTACTAACATAAAGGAATCTCTATACTGTGACATAGAAGATTCCTCTTTCTTTTCTTGTTTTCTTCTCTTTCATATGAGCAGGAACAAGGATAAAGGCACTCTTGTTGAAATTGATCCAGAACCTGAAAGGACTTTGAAGAGAAAATTAAGAGAAGCTAAATTACAACAATCTAGAAACAACCTTTCAGAAATTTTCGAACAAGAGAAGGAGATGGCAGCCGAAAATAATAATAATGCAAGGAGAATGCTTGGTGACTTCACAAAACCAACGTCCAAGTTTGATGGAAGAAGCATCTCCATTCCTGCCATTGGAGCCAATAACTTTGAGCTGAAACCTCAGCTAGTTGCCTTGATGCAACAAAACTGTAAGTTTTATGGACTTCCATCTGAAGATCCTTATCAGTTTTTAACTGAGTTCTTGCAGATCTGTGAGACTGTAAAGACGAATGGGGTTGATCCTGAAGTCTACAGACTCATGCTTTTCCCTTTTGCTGTAAGAGACAGAGCTAGAATATGGTTGGATTCACAACCCAAGGATAGCCTGGACTCATGGGATAAGCTGGTTACAGCCTTCTTGGATAAATTCTTTCCTCCTCAAAAGCTGAGCAAGCTGAGAGTGGATGTTCAAACCTTCAAACAAAAAGATGGTGAATCCCTCTATGAAGCTTGGGAAAGATACAAGCAGCTGACCAAAAGATGTCCATCTGACATGTTTTCAGAATGGACCATATTAGATATATTCTATTATGGTCTCTCTGAATTTTCGAAAATGTCATTGGACCATTCTGCAGGTGGATCTATTCACCTGAAGAAAACGCCTGAAGAGGCTCAAGAACTCATTGACATGGTTGCAAACAACCAATTCATGTACACTTCCGAGAGGAATTCCGTGAATAATGGGATACCTCAGAAGAAAGGAGTTCTTGAAATTGATACTCTGAATGCCATATTGGCTCAGAACAAAGTGTTGACTCAACAGGTCAACATGATCTCTCAAAATCTGAATGGATGGCAACATGCATCCAACAGTACTAGAGAGGCAGCTTCTGAAGAAGCTTATGATCCTGAGAACCCTGCCATGGCAGAGGTTAATTACATGGGTGAACCTTATGGAAATACCTATAACTCATCATGGAGAAATCATCCAAATTTCTCATGGAAGGATCAACAAAAGCCTCAACAAGGCTTTAACAATGGTGGACGCAACAGGCTGAACAATAGCAAGCCATATCCATCATCTTCTCAGCAACAGACAGAGAATTCTGAACAAAATACTTCTAATTTAGCCAATATAGTCTCTGATCTGTCAAAAGCCACTTTCAGTTTCATGAGTGAAACAAGATCCTCCATCAGAAATCTGGAGGCACAAGTGGGCCAGCTGAGTAAGAAAGTCATTGAAACTCCTCCCAGTACTCTCCCAAGCAATACAGAAGAGAATCCAAAAGGAGAGTGCAAAGCCATTGACATAGTCAAAATGGCCAAATGCACAAGGGAGGAGGAGGACAAAAATCCTAGTGAGGAAGACCTCCTGGGACGTTCCTCAAGCAAGAAGGAGTTTCCTATTAAGGATCTAAAGGAATCTGAGGCTCATACAGAGACCATAGAGATTCCATTGAATCTCCTTCTGCCATTCATGAGCTCTGAAGACTATTCATCCTCTGAAGAGGATGAAGATGTAACTGGAGAGCAATTTGCTCAATATTTAGGAGCTATCATGAAGCTGAATGCCAAGTTGTTTGGTAATGAGACTTGGGAAAGTGAACCTCCCTTGCTCATTAATGAACTGGATACTTGGATTCAGAAAATTTTACCTCAAAAGAAACAAGATCCTGGCAAGTTCTTAATACCTTGTACCATAGGCACCATGATCTTTGAAAAAGCTCTGTGTGATCTGGGGTCAGGAATAAATCTAATGCCACTCTCTGTAATGGAGAAGCTGGGGATCATTGAGGTACAACCTGCCTTGTTCTCATTACAACTGGCATGCAAGTCATTGAGACAAGCCTATGGAATAGTAGAGGACGTGCTAGTAAAGGTTGAAGGCCTTTACATCCCTGCTGATTTCATAATCTTAGACACTAGGAAGGAAGAGGATGATTGCATCATCCTTAGAAGACCTTTCCTAGCCACAGCAGGAGCTGTGATAGATGTCAACAGAGGTGAACTAGTCCTTCAATTGAATGGGGACTACCTTGTGTTTAAGGCACATGGCCATCCCTCTGTGACAAAAGAGAGTAAGCATGAAGAGCTTCTCTCAGTTCAGAGTCAAGAAGAGCCCACACAGTCAAACTCTAAGTTTGGTGTTGTGAGGCCACAACCAAACTCTAAGTTTGGTATTAAGATCCCATATCCAAACTCTAAGTTTGGTGTGGAAAACTATACAACATTGACCTGATCACCTTGTGGCTCCATGAGAGCCACTGTCAAGCTATTGACATTAAAGAAGCGCTTGTTGGGAGGCAACCCAATTTTATTTATCTAATTTTTATTTTATTTTATGTTTTATTAGGTACATGATCATGAGGAGTCACGAAAAAATCATAAAAATTAAAAACAGAATCAAAAACAGCAGAAGAAAAAAATTTCACCCTGGAGGACGCACAGGCTGGCGTTCAACGCCAGTAAGGTGCATCTGGCTGGCGTTCAATGCCAGAACAGAGCACCATTCTGGCGCTGAACGCCAGAAACAAGCAACATTCTGGCGCTGAACGCCAGAAATGTGCCCAGAGAGGAAAAACTGGCGCTGAACGCCAGTAACAAGCATGAAACTGGCGTTCAACGCCAGAAACATGCTTTACATGGGCGTTGAACGCCCAGAATGTGCACCAATGGGCGTTTAAACGCCAGAATGATGCACGAAGGCATTTTACATGCCTATTTGGTGCAGGGATGGAATTCCTTGACACCTCAGGATCTGTGGACCCCACAGGATCCCCACCTAACATATTCTCACCTTACCTTTTAATTCTAATCACACTCTCCTAATCCAAATTCACTCTTCCCCATGTCACACTTCCCAACATTCTTCACCAATCACCTCAACTCCTCTTCCTAACCAACCCCATGCAACAAGTCGGAATTTTAATGGTTCAAGAATTCTATGCCAATGCATGGATCACTAGGAACCATGATCAAAGTATGAACCCGAGTCCAAAGAATTATCTCACAATGGTTCGGGGGAAATACTTAGATTTTAGTCCAGAAAATGTGAGGTTGGCGTTTCACTTGCCCATGATGCAAGGAGATGAACGCCCCTACACTAGAAGGGTCAACTTTAATCAAAGGTTGGACCAAGTCCTAATGGACATATGTGTGGAAGGAGCCCAATGGAGAATAGACTCCAAAGGCAAGCCAGTTCAACTAAGAAGACTGGATCTCAAGCCTGTGGCTAGAGGATGGTTGGAGTTCATTCAATGCTCCATCATTCCTACTAGCAACCGATCTGAAGTTACTGTGGATCGGGCCATCATGATTCATAGCATCATGATTGGAGAGGAAATAGAAGTTCATGAGGTCATCTCCAATGAACTCTACAAAATAGCCGACAAGCCCTCACACATGGCACGGCTAGCCTTCCCTCACCTTATTTGCCATCTATGTTACTCAGCTGGAGTTATCATAGAAGGAGACACCTCCATTGAAGAGGATAAGCCCATCACCAAGAAAAGGATGGAGCAAGCAAGAGAGACCATGCACGGTTCTCAAGAGATGCATGAGGAAGCTCATCATCAACAAATCCCTGAGATGCCTCAAGGGATGCACTTTCCTCCCAACAACTATTGGGAGCAACTCAACACCTCCTTAGAAGATTTGAGCCACAATGTGGAACAATTAAGGGTGGAACATCATGAGCACTCCATCATTCTTCAAGAAATAAGAGAAGACCAAAGAGCAATGAGGGAGGAGCAACAAAGGCAAGGAAGGGACATAGAAGAGCTAAAGAACATCATTGGTCCTTCAAGAAGAAGACGCCACTAGAGGTCGATTCATTCCTTGTTCTTTATTTCTTTCTGTTTTTTCGGTTTTAATATTGTGTTTATCTATGTTTTGTGTCTTTATTTCATGATCATTAGTATGTAACCATGCCTTAAAGCTATGAATAAAATCCATTAATCCTTCACCTCTCTTAAATGAAAAATGTTTTAATTCAAAAGAACAAGAAATACATAAATTTCGAATTTATCTTTGAATTTAATTTAATTATATTGATGTGGTGACAATACTTTTGTTTTCTGAATGAATGCTTGAACAGTGCATATGTCTTTTGATCTTGTTGTTTATGAATGTTAAAATTGTTGGCTCTTGAAAGAATGATGAACAAAGAGAAATGTTATTGATGATCTGAAAAATCATGAAATTGATTCTTGAAGCAAGAAAAAGCAGTGAAAATTAAAAAGCTTGCGGAAAAAAAAAAGAGAAAAAAAATGGCGAAAAAAATAGAAAGAAAAAGAAAAAGCAAGCAGAAAAAGCCAATAGCCCTTAAAACCAAAAGGCAAGGGTAAAAAGGATCCAAGGCTTTGAGCATCAATGGATAGGAGGGCCCAAGGAAATTAAATCCAGGCCTAAGCGGCTAAATCAAAGCTGTCCCTAACCATGTGCTTGTGTCATGAAGGTCCAAGTGAAAAGCTTGAGACTGAGTGGTTAAAGTCGTGATCCAAAGCAAAAGAGTGTGCTTAAGAGCTCTGGACACCTCTAACTGGGGACTCTAGCAAAGCTGAGTCACAATCTGAAAAGGTTCACCCAGTTATGTGTCTGTGGCATTTATGTATCCGGTGGTAATACTGGAAAACAAAGTGCTTAGGGCCACGGCCAAGACTCATTAGTAGCTGTGTTCAAGAATCAACATGCTTAACTAGGAAAATCAATAACACTATCCAAAATTCTAAGTTCCTAGAGAAGCCAATCATTCTAAACTTCAAAGGAAAAAGTGAGATGCCAAAACTATTCAGAAGCAAAAAGCTACAAGTCCCGCTCATCTAATTAGAATTAATATTCATTGATAATTTGGAATTTATAGTATATTCTCTTCTTTTTATCCTAATTGATTTTCAGTTGCTTGGGGACAAGCAACAATTTAAGTTTGGTGTTGTGATGAGCGGATAATTTATACGCTTTTTGGCATTGTTTTTAGGTAGTTTTTAGTAAGTTCAAGCTACTTTTAGGGATGTTTTCATTAGTTTTTATGTTAAATTCACATTTCTAGACTTTACTATGAGTTTGTGTGTTTTTCTGTAATTTCTGGCTGAAATTGAGGGACTTGAGCAAAACTCTGAAAAAGGCTGACAAAAGGACTGCTGATGCTGTTGGAATCTGACCTCCCTGCACTCGAAATGGATTTTCTGGAGCTACAGAACTCCAATTGGCGCGCTCTCAACGGCGTTGGAAATTAGACATCCAGAGCTTTCCAGCAATATATAATAGTCCATACTTTATTCGGAAATTGACGACGTAACTTGGCGTTGAACGCCAAGTACATGCTGCTGTCTGGAGTTAAACGCCAGAAAAACGTCATGATCCGGAGTTGAACGCCCAAAACACGTCATAACTTGGAGTTCAACTCCAAGAGAAGCCTCAGCTCGTGGATTGATCAAGCTCAGCCCAAACATACACCAAGTGGGCCCCGGAAGTGGATTTATGCATCAATTACTTACCCATGTAAACCCTAGGAGCTAGTTTATTATAAATAGAACATTTAACTAGTGTATTAGACATCTTTGAACGCATAGTTCTTAGACCATGGGGGCTGGCCAGTCAGCCATGCCTGAACCTTTTACTTATGTGTTTTCAACGGTAGAGTTTCTGCACATCATAGATTAAGGGTGTGGAGCTCTGCTGTACCTCAAGTATTAATGCAATTCTATTTTATTCCATTCAATTCTATCTTATTCTTATTCCAAGATATTCATTCATACCCAAGAACATGATGAATGTGATGATTATGTGACGCTCATTATCATTCTCACTTATGAACGCGCGTGATTGACAACCACTTCCGTTCTACATGCAACCGAGCTTGAATGTGTATCTCTTAGATTCCCCAACAGAATCTTCGTGGTATAAGCTAGATAGATGGCGGCATTTATGAGGATCCGGAAAGTCTCACCTTGTCTGTGGTATTCCGAGTAGGATCCTGGGAATCCGGAAAGTCTAACCTTGTCTGTGGTATTCCGAGTAGGATTCCGGTAATGAATGACTGTGACGTGCTTCAGACTCGCAAGTGCTGGGCGTTAGTGACAGACGCAAAAGAATCAAGGGATTCTATTCCAGTAGGCGCGGGAACCAACCGGTGATTAGCCGTGCTGTGACAGAGCGTGTGAGCGTAGTTTTCACTGCGAGGATGGGATGTAGCCTTCAGCCAGGTGATGCCTCCAGACGATTAGCCATGCGAGTGACAGCCGCAGAGGACCATTTTCCCGAGAGGATAGAAAGTAGCCATCGTCGAACGGTGAACCCCTATACACAGCTTGCCATGGAAAGGAGTAAGAAAGATTGAGTTGAAGCAGTAGGAAAGTAGGCGTTCTTGAGCCATACAGTATCTCCATGCGCTTATCTGAAATTCCCACCAATGAATCTGCATAAGTATTCTATCCCTTTTATTATTTCTTCTATTTTCTTATTTCTATTTTCGAAACCATAAACAATTTTAATCTGCCTAACTGAGATTTACAAGGTGACCATAGCTTGCTTCATACAAACAATCTCTGTGGGATCGACCCTTACTCGCGTAAGGTTTATTACTTGGACGACCCAGTACACTTGCTGGTTAGTTGAACGGAGTTGTGATCACTCGTGCCAATTTCAAATTCCATAATTTTACAATGATACAACTTTAAGAATCACAATTTCGTCCACCAGTAACTTAGGGGGAGGTATTTTTAATGAAATTGCAAGCTCCACTCCCTTGTGCTCTTCTCTGATAATTACCACCTCTTTGCAAACTTCTTCAATTTCAACCTCGTCCTCTTGGTAGCTCTCTTTCAATTCAATCTCCTTTTCATTACTTTCCAAGGGCATGGGAGGTTGTGCTTCTTCTTCTTGAATCTCCATCTCTTGATCAACCTCTTCCAAGTCTTCAACTACGATATGCTTTGGAGGTTGTACACCCTCTTCAGCATCAATTTCAACCGTCTTGGAAGGAGGCTCTGATGTGCGGAAAACGATCCGACACAAAACTCACCGGCAAGTGCACCGGGTCGCATCAAGTAATAATAACTCACGGGAGTGAGGTCGATCCCACAGGGATTGAAGGATTGAGCAATTTTAGTTTAGTGATTGATTTAGTCAAGCGAATCAAGATTTGGTTGAGTGATTTGTGATTTGCAGAATTTAAATTGCAGTAAAATTAAAGGGGAAGGGTGAATTTGCAGGAAACTAAAGAGAACTGAAATTTAAAGTGCTAAATCTTAAAGTGCAAGAAATTAAATGGCAAAAACTTAGAATGCAAGAAATGTAAATTGCAGAATCTTAAAGTGCAAGAAATGTAAATAGCTTGAATTGGAAAGGGAATTGGGAATTGGATTTGCAGAAATTAAACAAGGAAAAGTAAATTGCAACAAACAGAAAAATAGAAGATGACTTGGATTGAATCGGATCTTAAAACAGAAATGTAAATGAGATTGAAGAGCATTAAACAGGGAATGTAAAATTGGAATTCAGATCTCATGACCCAAGAGACTAGATAACCAAGTCTAGATCTCAACGCCTTCCTAGATCCAACAAGAACAATTGCAAAGGAGATGAAGAATTGTAAATTGCAAAGAAAGTAGAAGATAGAAGCAATTAACCGAAACTGAAATTCAAGTGTGCAGTAAATAAAGCAAAGAGATCTCAGGATGAGATTGAAACAGAATTCCTTCAATTCTCCAACCCAAGATCCAAGCAAATGTAATTGAAATTGAAAGAAAGAAAGCTAAGAGGAAGGGAATTCAATTCTCCTTCCCCAAGACTTAGAAATTAAAATTCACTCAACTCCAAAAGCTCTCCGAAAACTCTCTATGAAAACTAAAGGGAAAGCTCTATGAAAAATAAAAAGGAAAAGCTCTCTAAAAACTAAGAGGGAAAGCTCCCTAAAAACTTAAATCCTATGCTATATATACACTTTCTTCAAATGGTCTTCAAGCCTTCAATTGGGCCTTTGCTCTTGATGGAATTGGGTTGATAGAGGCTTTGGTTAATTGCTCTTGGAGTTTGGAGAAGAACCGAATTGAACCGGGTTGGAATCATGAAAGCTTGAGTAAAAGTTGGAGTAAAAGTCAGGGTCTAACTTTTGCTCCAACTTTTCACATCAGCACCCTTGTTTTGCTGATACCAACGTTGGGGCAAAAGTTAGGGGTCTAACTTTTGCTCCAACATTGGCCTCCCCTTGGTTATTCATGGCGCCAACGTTAGCCAGAAAGTTAGGGGCTAACGTTGGCGCAAACTTTTGCTAGCCCAGGGAGAGTTTTTCAGGCGCCAACGTTAGCCAAAAAGTTAGGGGCTAACGTTGGCGCAAACTTTTGGTGCATCCAGGGAGTGTTTTTCATGCCAAAAGTTAGCCAAAAAGTTAGGGGCTAACTTTTGCTCCAGCTTTTGCCCAAAAGTTAGCCAAAAAGTTTGAGGCTAACTTTTGGTCCAGCTTTTTGCTTCCTGGTTCATTTTCAATTAGTCCAAAAGTTTGAGGCAAACTTTTGCTCAAACTTTTTGTTCTCTCTTCCTCCTAGCCCTTCCTTCTTGTATCAAACTTTCTCCAAGCTTTCTTCACCTATCATTAATCAACCAAACACATCAAAGCTATGCTCAAAATCATGAGATATTCATTCTTTCATAATATGTGACAATTATAGCATAAAACCTCATGAAATAGCATGAATTCATACATGGTTGATTAAATCAAAGGAAACATGAAAATCTACCCAATTGGCTTGCTTTTGGCTCAAGAAAGTGCATAATTCAATTGAAAATAAAAGAAAAAGGCTAATGAAACTAGGTTAAGATGACTTGTCATCACAACACCAAACTTAAAGCTTGCTTGTCCCCAAGCAAGGAATGATTTATTGAGAAGAAAGAATGAAATGGAAGAGGATGTTCATGCTAGTAGAGTGTTATTGGTAGTTCATGGGGTTTTATGTGGATATGTAAACACTCACCTCTTATTGACTCTTAAGCCTAGAAAGTCTCCTTCAAGCTTCAAGTAACATACTGCTATGACCTCTCATTATTTCTTTATCCTTGGCTATTATTTTGTTCATAAGCTTTATTTGAGTGTCATGTGTAGCAAGTTCATTTCCTTTTCTTTATACTTGACACATTATTCACTATAGACACTTGGCTCACATTCCTTCTTAGAACATTGATGCCCAGCACCTCTTTGGGCTACTAAATGCCTTGTAGTTAGGTTGCTCTTGATAGTGGACTTTCAGCTGATGATCCCGGGTTAGTTAACCCAAGTCACCGAGTGTTGATGCACTCCAAAGAGCTTAATAATCCAAGCAGATCCTAATACAAAGACACCACAGGCATATATTCTAAGGTTCAAGCTATTGGTGTCCAGCTTTGTTTCTTTTTGTTTTCTTTTGTTCTACTGCCACTCTTTGGCTATTTCTTTTTCTCCTTTTTTTTTTTTCTTTTTGTTTTTCTTTCCAACCAAGGACTTTTATTTGATTGAGATTCATAGACAGTAGGCCACTTTCTACTTAGAAGGAGACATCCTAGTTCTCTTATTCACTAAAAGTGAGCTATCATACAATCACACATACATACCACCACTTACTTTTATTGTACTTCTGTCTAACAGAGGACTATCTCACTTCACATTCAAACATTTCTTTTATTGAATTGAAAATGCAGGGGACAAAGCATGCTTTTTGTTAAGTGAAAGTAAACACACAAGCACATACTTAAACTAGCATACTTATTTCAACTAGAACACTCAAGATGCAAAATGACTGAACTAACAGTTACTGTTGCAATGGTAACACTCAAACTTCCAAATTAGAACAGTTAAATGCTGATAAAATTAAGTGACAATACAACCTCTTGGTGGCTTCTTCTTCTTACTCTCAGCTGATGGTATGTAACCCTTCCAAGAGAGTGATTGAATTCCTATAAAGTTCATGGAAGTTGCTTGTTTCTCAAGCCCTTAGGTAACTTGTTAGTGTGCAGAATTTTCTTGTAGGCTTTTGAACTTACTTTGGTGTGTGAACACCAAACTTAGTTCCTTGCCACCTTCCTCATGCATCAAAATAACTATATGTGAAATCCTCCTATCTTTGTTAAAGACAATAAAAACTAGAAAAACTAAAAAGTAAACAATTGGTTAATTAGTTTATCTGATTACTCGGAGCTAGCATCCATGTATGCAGAAGGTGAGAATGTGCTTTTAAATGAGAATTTGGTGAAACACCAAACTTAGAATCTTTCATTCTCTCTTAATTTATTTTGGTGTGCAACACCAAACTTAGCTCCTTGCAATATAGATAAGTCTAATTAACCCTTTTATTGAAATAGCTATGAAAAGTGAACTACCTCAGGTTGGGTTGCCTCCCAACAAGCGCTTCTTTATTGTCATTAGCTTGACATCAATCCACTTAGATCATGGGGGTTGAAGATCATAGTGCCTCAGCTTTTCTCCTCTTACTGTGAACTTCCTTCCGGTCTCCTTTTTGATGATCTCTAGGTGTTCAAGTGAAAGGACCCGGTTTACAGTGTAGTATTCGGATGATTGTGGGGACACCTTCATTGGTTGGATGTTTAACACTACTTTATCCCCTGGTGAAAAGCCTTCAGTAGGAATCTTCTTGTTTCTCCACCCTCTTGGCCTCTTCTTCTTTTCTTTCTCAAAAGATACTCCCTGCCTTGGTGGTTCCTTATCTGAGATGTTGAATTTCTCATCTGGAAGTTTTGGATCTAGTTCCTCCTTGATTTCTTTGGTCTGTTGCACCATCTCTACTTCTTTCAAGCATGGATTTGGAAGTCTTGGAGCTAACTCATTGACTACCTCCTTCAAACTTTGATCTCTGGCCTTATCCTCCGTATACTCTTCTTCTTGAGTGGGCTCATGTGGGGTTTTAAACACATGGAATGCTAGGTGCTCATCATGCACTCTCAGCAACAATTCCCCTTTTTCAACATCTATCAGTGCTCTGCCCGTAGCAAGAAAAGGCCTCCCTAGGATGATGGGGGTGTTAGGGTCCTCCTCCATATCCAGAATGACAAAATCAGCTGGGAGAAGAAATTTTCCCACTTTTACCAGCACATTCTCTACAACTCCAACTGCTTGCTGGATGGATTTGTCAGCCATTTGAAGGAGTATTCGTGTGGATTTCAGCTCACAAATTCGAAGTTTCCTCATTAGAGACAAAGGCATCAAGTTTATGCTTGCACCAAGGTCACAAAATGACTTTTCAATTGTTATGTCTCCTATAGTGCAAGGTATATAAAAACTCCCAGGATCATCTTTCTTCTCTGGTAACTCTCTTTGGAGAATAGCACTACATTCCTTTGTCATCTCAACAATTTGTCCTTCTTTTAGGGACTTTTTCTTTGTCAGCACTTCCTTCATAAATTTGGCATACACTGGCATCTGTTCAAGTGCTTCTAAGAAAGGAATATTGATGCTGAGGGTCTTGAATATGTCCAGGAACTTTGAGTATTGCTTATCCTCATTCTCTTTTTTGAACCTCTGAGGGTATGGAAGTTTGGGGATATGTGGCTTCACCCTTTCCTTCTTCTCTTGTAGTTGTGTTTCAAGAATGTCCTTATCTCTCTTTGAGCTTTTTGCATTCTTGATTTTCTGATCCTCTTCACTTCTCTCTTCTGTCTCTTTTTGTGGAACTTCTCTGTTGTGTTCTTCCTGATTAATGGCTTTCTTCTCACTTTCCACTATGATTGCTTTACACTCCTCCCACTTTGTAGCTTTTCCTTTGTCCCTTGGGTGGTCTTGAGTGGCACTTGGGGATGCATCTGTAATTCGTTTAGCCATTTGTTCCATATGCCTCTCGAGATTTTTGATTGAAGCTTCTTGGTTTTTGCTTGTTGTGGCTTGATCTTTTCTTGCTGCTTCTTGATCTTTTCTTGCTACTTTTTGATCTTGTCTTGCCATCTCTTGATTTTTCATGAGTTTCTCCATCATTGTCTCTTGGTGCTTCATCATCTTTTCTATCAATGTCTCCAAGTTGGAGATCCTTTGAGTGTCTTGTGATGTTTGTGGCTGGTTGTGGGGTGTTGAAGGTTGATGGTGGGTGTTTTGGTTAGTGGTTTGGTTATTGGGTGGACAGTAGCTAGAATTTGAGTGGTTGTTTTGGGGTTTTCTATATGGATTGGGGTTAGTATTTTGCTGGTTGTGATTTTGGTTGTTTCTTGAGTTGTTTTGGTTTGAATTTCGTTGCCATGGTTGCTGATTTTGAGTGTGGTTATCTCCCCATCTTATGTTTGGATGGTTCTTCCAGGATGGATTGTAGATGTCACCATAGACTTCATTTTGGCCGGAGCTTTGGTTATGCACATATTGAGGTTGTTCCTGCTGCTGATCTTCTTGGTTTTCTTCATTTTGCCCCCATTTGGTTGATGGTTGGCTTGTATTCACTGCTGTAACTTGCAGGCTATCAATCTTTTTAGCCATCTGCTCAAATTGTTGTTGAATCTGCTCCTGCATTATCTTGTTTTGAGCTAGGAGGGTGTCAACTCCTTCTAGCTCCATTACTCCTCTCCTTTGTGATGGTTGGCAGTTTCTTTGATGAGCGAAGAAGTATTGGTTGTTGGCCACCATATCGATGAGATTTTGAGCTTCCTCTACAGTTTTCATGAGTTACAAAGAACCTCCAGCTGAATGATCCAAAGCTTCCTGGGATTTCAATGTTAAGCCCTCATAGAAATTCTGCAGCTTATCCCACTCAGTGAACATTTCAGGAGGACATTTCCTGATTAGAGCCTTGTATCTCTCCCAAGCCTCATGGATGGGTTCAGACTCCATTTGTGTAAATATTTGTACCTCAGTCTTCAACCTTATGATCCTTTGAGGTGGGTAAAATTTGGCAAGGAACTTGGTTACCAAATCATCCCAATTGTTGATGCTGTCTCTTGGAAATGATTCCAACCATTGAGTGGCCTTGTCTCTGAGAGAAAATGGGAATAGCAATAGCTTGTAGCTGTCAGGAGGTACACCATTGGTTTTGACAGTGTTACAAATCCTCAGGAAGGTGGATAGGTGCTGGTTTGGATCTTCCAAGGGGCCTCCTCCATAAGAACAGTTGTTCTGCACCAAGGTGATGAGTTGGGGCTTCAATTCAAAGTTATTTGCATCGACATTTGGGGTAAGGATGCTACTCCCACAATGCCTTGGATTAGCAAATGTATATGAAGCCAAGACTCTCCTCTGGGGTTGACCATTGTTGTTGGCCATTCTCACTGGTGGATTTGTTGGATTTGTTGAGTGTTCCTCCAATTCATGATATTCTTCATCTGATTCTTCCTCTCCAGCAACATTTTTTTCTCTTGCTTCTCTTCTTAGCCTTTGGAGGATTCTTTCGTCAGTTTCATGAAAGGTAGGAATCTCTCTTCTTGTATCTGACATACAAGCAAAACACAAGAATCACATAATATCAGAAAAGCAATAACACTTTAATCCATGGCTGAAGTGAAATATTAGTTAGCTTAGGCAAAAATTCAAACAGTTAGCGTGTTAGTCAAAAGTTAAAGAAACAGAAAAGAAAAAATGCTTGATCTAGATCTCCACTTCACTTAATCATTGTCAATCTATTTCAATCCCCGGAAATGGCGCCAAAAACTTGATGTGCGGAAAACGATCCGACACAAAACTCACCGGCAAGTGCACCGGGTCGCATCAAGTAATAATAACTCACGGGAGTGAGGTCGATCCCACAGGGATTGAAGGATTGAGCAATTTTAGTTTAGTGGTTGATTTAGTCAAGCGAATCAAGATTTGGTTGAGTGATTTGTAATTTGCAGAATTTAAATTGCAGTAAAATTAAAGGGGAAGGGTGAATTTGCAGGAAACTAAAGAGAACTGAAATTTAAAGTGCTGAATCTTAAAGTGCAAGAAATTAAATGGCAAAAACTTAGAATGCAAGAAATGTAAATTGCAGAATCTTAAAGTGCAAGAAATGTAAATAGCTTGAATTGTAGAGGGAATTGGGAATTGGATTTGCAAAAATTAAACAAGGAAAAGTAAATTGCAACAAACAGAGAAATAGAAGATGACTTGGATTGAATCGGATCTTAAAACAGAAATGTAAATGAGATTGAAGAGCATTAAACAGGGAATGTAAAATTGGAATTCAAATCTCAGGACCCAAGAGACTAGATAACCAAGTCTAGATCTCAATGCCTTCTGTTCATACCCTGACCGGGGTCCTCCAACTCGGCAAATTCGCAAGAGGTCCGACCTTATCCTAAAGCTCACACCTAAAGGTCGGACCTCGGACAAAGAGCAAGGAAGGCCCATCAAAAGGAACGCAGCCCAAACCTAAAGGCCGAAAAGGCCTGGAAAAGGCGGTTCCACAAAGATAAAGATAAAACTCCCAAAGATAAGATAAGATAAGAATATCTTATCCAGGGAAGATCACTGCCAACTACTATAAATACACTGGAGCACCCAGGTATGGCATTCATTCCAAATCTACACATATCTGCTTGGACCCATGCTAACTTAAGCATCGGAGTGTCATTGCAGGTACAACCACCAACCATTCTGCATACCAAGCTCGGGTCACCGAACCCCACCACGGGCCTCTCCAGACGACCGAGCTGCACGTTTCAGGCAAACCCTCGGAACATTGGCGCCGTTGCCGGGGACGAATCTGGAAGTCATCCCTCTACCATGGCGGACGACCCTCTCAACGATGAGCACGCTGCATCCGAACAAGAGGACGAAATTGACACCGGAGAACGACCGGACAGCCCTCTATCACCACGTACTCCAGGAGGAAACAAACAGAATCGCCCAAAAACGTCACTCCCAAACAAGGATCCACAAAATTCCGAAAGAGCGAAGAGCTCGGAAATTCTAGAAGCAGTCCGGGCACAACAAGACCGACTAAAACAACTCGAAGAGGACATAAAGAAGCAGAAAGAAACTGAACAAGATCTGAGAAGGGAAACTCGAAAGCGCAGAGAATTAGAAGAAAAACTGCGGAAAATAGAGGCCAACCTGAAAGACCGAACAGAACGCGGCACCACCACCGAGGGCAACCACGATCCCTTCACGCAAGAGATCATGAAGGAGAAGGTACCGCGAAACTTCAAACCACCCGATATGGACCTCTACGACGGCACCACCAATCCAAGTCATCACCTCAGCAACTTCAGAAGCAGAATGTACCTAGTCGACGCCTCCGACGCGATTCGGTGCAAAGCCTTCCCCACCACTCTCACCAAGTCAGCCATGAAGTGGTTCGACAACCTGCCACCAAGATCAATCACCAGCTTCGAAGACCTAACCAAAAAATTCCTAACAAGATTCTCTATTCAAAAGGACAAGACAAAACATGCCCCCAGTCTACTCGGGATCAAACAAGGTGACCAAAAAACTCTCCGAAAATACATGGAACGATTCAACAAAGCCTGCCTGGACATACAACACTTGCCCACTGAAGCAGCCATCATGGGACTAGCAAACGGCCTAAAAGAAGGACCGTTTAGCCAATCCCTATCCAAACGATACCCGACCTCCCTATACGTGGTGCAGGAGCGGGCGGAAAAATATATCAACATGGAGGAAACCTCCCAGCTAAGAAACTCTTCTAGGAAGGAATCAACCTACCCACTCCGAGATCGGGATCGGGAACAGAAAAAGAAAGAAGAACCCAACTCGGACAAACCACGGAAGTACCACAGCTACACCCCCCTCCGAGTCTCCTTGGTAGACGTCTACAGAGAAGTATGCCACACCGAAAAGATCCCACCGCCCCGACCGCTAAAACACAAGAAAGCAGGGAGAGATCGGTCCGAATACTGTGAATATCACAAGCTCTACGGTCATTCTACTAACGACTGCTACGACCTAAAAAATGTTATAGAAAAGCTAGCCAGAGAAGGAAAACTCGACAGATACATAGCAGAGAAAGGAGAAGAGACCAGGAAGAGAAGGCGGGGGGACAATGAAGATCGGGCCGAACAAACCCCACGAACACCTGAAAGACATGTTCACATGATAAATGGAGGTTTTGCAGGCGGAGGAACATCCAAATCCTCACGAAAAAGACACCTCAAAGAAGTCTATCACATCCGAGAAGACAGTCCCCTGCCCGAATTACCTACTATTTCATTCACCCGAGAAGATGCTCAAGGGATAATTACCGGACACGACGATCCAATGGTAATCACCATTATCCTAGCAAACGCCAACTTACATCGAACCCTGATTGACCAGGGAAGCTCAGCAGATATCCTGTTCAAAACGGCCTTCGACAAACTCGGGCTTGAAGAAAAAGAACTAAAGGCCTACCCCACCGACCTATTTGGACTAGGGGATACTCCGATCCATCCCTTAGGATACATCTCGCTACACACTACCTTTGGAAGAGGCGAGCAATCTAAAACATTAAGCATCGACTACATTATAGTCGACGTCACTTCAGCATACAATGCCCTCATTGGGCGACCAACCCTAAACAGACTGGCAGCTATAGTCTCGACCCCACACCTCTGTATGAAGTTCCCTACCGCAAAGGGAATCGCTACCCTAAAAGGCGACCAAAAACTAGCACGGCGATGCTACAACGAAAGCCTGAGCCTAAAAGGGAAAGAGGTCAACACGATAGAACTCGGACGAGTTCAATCCCGAGAAGATCTCCGGCCACAGCCAGAGGGAGAAACCGAAAAAGTCCAGATTGGGAACACACCTGAAAAAATAACAAGCATAGGAGTAAACCTCGACACAGGCCTAAAAAAGGAACTCATAACCCTCTTAAGGGAGAATTCCGACCTCTTCGCCTGGAAAGCCTCCGACATGCCGGGCATAAGTCCCGACCTGATGTGCCATAAGCTATCGGTTTACCCGGGATCCCGGCCTGTCCAACAAAGACGCCGGAAGCTCGGACCCGAGCGCATGCAAGCAATAGAAGAACAAGTACAAGCACTGCTAGATGCAGGGTTCATTAGGGAAGTAAAATACCCCCTATGGCTCGCAAACGTGGTCCTGGTAAAAAAGCCCAACGGAAAATGGAGGATGTGCGTCGATTACACAGATCTCAACAAAGCCTGCCCCAAAGACCCATATCCACTACCAAACATCGACGCATTAGTAGACGCAGCCTCAGGCTATAGATATCTCTCCTTCATGGACGCATACTCGGGATACAATCAAATCCCAATGTACGGACCCGACCAAGAAAAGACCTCGTTCATAACCCCAAGGGCAAACTACTGCTACGTAGTAATGCCCTTCGGGCTAAAGAACGCAGGGGCAACCTACCAGAGGCTAATGAACAAAGTGTTCTCAGAGCACATCGGACTACAGCTGGAGGTGTACGTCGACGACATGCTGGTAAAGACACAAGAAGACAGAAACTTGCTGACCGACCTCGCCAGTGTTTTCGGCACCCTCAGAAAACATAACATGAGACTTAACCCGACAAAGTGCACCTTCGCCGCAGAAGCCGGAAAGTTCTTAGGCTTCATGCTGACCCAAAGGGGCATCGAAGCAAACCCGGACAAATGCCAAGCGATACTCAATATGAAGAGCCCGACGTGTGTCAAAGAAGTACAACAACTAAATGGAAGGCTAGCCGCCCTATCAAGATTCTTGGCGGGATCAGCGATAAAGTCACTACCTCTCTACTCACTCCTAAAGAAAGGGAAACCCTTCTCATGGACCCCGGAGTGCGAAAAGGCCTTTCAAGACTTCAAGGAATTCCTCGGGCAGCCACCAATCCTAACCCGACCTCTAAAGGGAGAAGAACTCGTACTATACCTCTCGGTTGGAAATCGAGCAGTCGCTTCAGCGTTAATACGAGAAAATGACCAAGGACAACACCCCATATACTTTGTAAGCAAGGCACTACAAGGGGCCGAATTAAACTATCAGAAAATAGAAAAATTCGCCTACGCCCTAGTGTTCACAGCTCGGAGGCTCCGTCCCTACTTTCAAGCCCACACCATCAAAGTCCGGACAAACCAACCAATGAGACACATCCTCCAAAAAACAGATCTGGCAGGACGAATACTGCAATGGGCGGTGGAACTGTCCGAGTTCGACCTCCACTATGAAACCCGGACTGCCATAAAATCCCAGTATCTAGCCGACTTCATCGCAGAATACACTGAGACCCCTGGAACCCCACTCTCGTGGAACCTGTATGTCGACGGGTCCTCAAACAAAACAGGAAGCGGAGCCGGGGTTATACTCGAAAGCGACCAAGGAACGCGGATAGAACTATCCCTAAAATTCGAGTTCCAGGCTTCGAACAACCAAGCCGAATACGAGGCCCTACTAGCAGGTCTAAAGCTAGCCGGAGAGGTCGGAGCCCAAAAAATCACGATCTTCAGCGACTCCCAGGTCGTCACATCACAAGCCAATGGACAAGCGGAGGCCGCAAATAAAGTCATCTTGGCCGGGTTAAAACGAAGACTCCAAGAAGCCAAAGGGGCATGGGCCGAGGAGCTCCCCCAGGTGCTATGGGCATATCGGACAACCCCACACTCTACAACGGGAGAATCACCATTCCGACTAGCTTACGGGATGGAGGCAATGATTCCTATCGAAATAGATGAAGGGTCACCCCGAGTCATCTTCTACAACAAAGAAGGTAACCCACAGGCACAAAGGGAAGAACTCGACCTCCTCCCCGAGGTCCGAGAAAAAGTCCGGATCTGAGAGGAAGCCTTAAAACGGCGAACGGCCCTCAGATACAATCAGAAAGTAATAAAACGAAGCTTCTCAATTCACGACCTGATTCTGATCCGAAACGACATCGGAACACAAAAGTCGGGAGAAGGGAAGCTAGCTGCAAATTGGAAAGGACCTTACAAGGTAACAGAAGTCTTAGGAACAGGCTATTACAAAATATCCGACCTAGAAGGCAATGAGTTGCCCAGGGCCTGGCACGCCTGTAATCTAAAACGATACTACAGCTAGAAAAACCTAACCCGAGGTGTACTCTTTTTCCCTACAAGGGTTTTTTAATGAGACACCCGGACAAGAAAAGCACCCGACCTAGCCAAGGGTAAACACTCTGTAAATATTCTTTCTTTTTTAAATACTAATCGAATTTTTCTCTTTTCCTTCTCCTTCTTCTTCATGATGAAACAAATCCTGAAAAGTACCCCGCCAAGGCGCATTAATTTATGCTCGGCAAAACGCAAAAAATCATTGCCAAGAGACCACACAAGGTCGGCAAAGATAAAGCGACGAGGTTCAGATTAATGTGAGAAGTTATAAAGCAACTCTGAAAAGGCTCAAAAAGCCAAATAAAAGAGGTTACAAAAATAACTTAAAAGGCCGACCAACAATAAGGCCGGACCCAACGAAGGGAAGTACTCAACCGCCCCCCCGAGGTCCGAGAAAAAAGCCCGGATCCGAGAAAGAAGCCTTAAAACGGCGAAAACAAAGATTTCGAAAACGCTTACTAAAAAGTTGCTATACAAAAACAACTAAAAAGTACAAGCGAAGAAACGAAATCGAAGGGAAAGGATAAAACAAAGTTTCAAAAAACGCTTACTAAAAAGTTGCTATACAAAAACAACTAAAAAGTACAAGCGAAGAAACAAAATCGAAGGGAAAGGATAAAACAAAGTTTCAAAAAACGCTTACTAAAAAGTTGCTATACAAAAACAACTAAAAAGTACAAGCGAAGAAACGAAATCAAAGAGAAGGATAAAACGAAGTTTCAAAAAGCGCTAGCTAAAAAGTTGTTATCCAAAAACAACTAAAAAGCATAAAGCGGAACTAAAAGTCAAAACGCGAACAAACACCACATAATAAGCTAAAAAGTTACTACAAGTAGCTAATAGCAAAAAGGTGTTCAAAGCATTAAACAGGTAGTAAAAACCATCCAAAAAGAGCCCACAGGCCGGGCAAAAAACCAAAGACAAAGGATTACAGGGAATCAAGATCCTTTCCGGACTCCACATCGGTAGAAGGCTGCGGAGGAAGAACCATAGAAATTGGGACAGCCTTGACAGCACCGTCATCTCGGTTTGAAACCTCCACACCAAATTCCTCCCCGGCCAAAGGTGAAGTCGGGTTCGCAACCGGAACTTTGGGGTCAGACACCGGAACCTCATCCTCGTTGGGAGCAGGAACAATCTTTCCTTCCACGACAACATTATCCGTACTGAATAAACTCAGATCCAGGTCAGGAGCAAGAACCCGGACCTGAGCCTTCAAATTTTCAAACATAGCATCCATACCCTTAGCCACATGTCCTTCTAGCTCGAAAAAATCATCCTGAGCGGATTGCAACCTCTCCTTTGTCTCCACAAGCTCAGCATATGTCCGAGTATAACTCGCCTTCGCCGCCTTCACCATCTCCTCGGATGAACTCGCCGCCGCCACAGCCGCGGTAGCTTTAGCTTTCTCCTTCTCCAAAGACGCCTCCAGCTCAGCAATCCTAGCAGCCTTCAGTTCACTAATCCTCTCGAACTCGGACTGAGCCTTCTCAAGTCGGGAACTGGTCGCACCAATGGGGGATTTCTTGAACTCTCGGGCAATAGCGGCATGAAGACTAGCCATCCGGACACAGCTCCGCGCCATATACTGAAAATGGTGCTCCATAGACACATCATCAGTAGAAATAAAAGTCTGAGGGAGAATATGCTGTTCAACCCAACCGAGAGCATCAAAATCCTTATCATTAAAACCCGCAAACTCTTGAGAGGTCTTCTGCTTCTTGGGAGGAGGACCCGAGGACGAAGGAGGAGATGAGTTACCGGGTCCAGAGGTTGGAGGATCCTGATTTATAAGTCGAAACTGGGGAGTCGGAATAGTCTTCGACCGAGTAGTGACACCCACAGTAGTCTTCTTCGGAGAAGATCGGGCAGAAGCCTCCCCAGCCTCAATATTTCGAGCAGCCACGGACTTCTTCGTCCGACGAAGGTACTTCATAGAATCCGCCTGAGAAGACATCTCTGCAAAAATAAAAGAAAAGAATCACCAAAACAGAAATTCCACCAAAACAAAAACAAGCAAAAATACTAAAAAGATAATCTCGGAGGGTCGGGAACTACCTAACTCGGAACGGAGAAGGCTTGGATCCCCCAACATTTTCTTCGTGTCCAAGTGAGGTGCCCGACCCCATAAACTGCTTACCACACCCACAAAAGCCTGCTCCACCTCATCTAGACTCTCAAGGGTATACTTAGTAGACACTACTTTCTCCTGCCAACAAAGAGGAAAAGAAGGCTCCCCACTCTCATCTAAAAAGAAAGGTCGGACGTCTCCAGTAGCCCGGACCTTGAAATAGAAGTTCTTAAAATCATGAAAGGACTCATCATACAGGGTGCAAAACTTCCTTCCCTGGTTAGCCCTAAAAGAAACCCAAGATACCTTCCCTCCACCCGACCCTGGCTTTGTCAACACAAACAAGTAGGAAAAAAGAGAAATAGAGGGAGCAACGCCCAAGAACTGACACAAAAGTTGAAACAGCTTTAAAAACACCCAAGAATTTGGATGGAGCTGCGTAGGAGCAAGATTACAAGACCATAACACCTCAGACTCCAGATCGGTAAAGGGAAGTCGGACGCCCAGCTTAGAGAAAAAACAATCATAAGCGTAAAAGAAAAGCTTCTCGGAACTATCTAGGGGCGGGAAGCACACTCTCTCCTCGGAATCCGGGGCGACTAGTTCATAATCCCTCTCAGACTCTCTATTTTCACATATGCTACAATGCCTACGGAACCTAACTAAGTACTCAGAATCTACCACGGTAGGAACTCTTAGAGGAAGAGGGTCTACCCAATCAAGACCACACGGAATTTTAGTCGACATCGCTTGAAGAACCTTTCGAGACATAAAAATTCTTACCTACAAAGAAGAAATACAGCAGCAGGCAAAAAATCACATAAAGAAGACAACGAAAAACCATTCAGCAAGGCAAGAAGCAAAGACCCCACGAAAAAAGTGGGGCAACACAGAACAAAAACGCCAGGGAACAAAAAAAGAGCCCCCCTCATATAAAAACAACAGCAATGGCGGCACCTCTTTTGGGGCAACCCAGGCATAAAGAAAAAGAAATAAGCAAGAGCCACACAAAGGACAGAAGCATACGATCACAAGAAAAGAGAAACACGGAAACAAACCTGGAAGAAGAAGCGAAGACGAAGAGCTCCGAAGCAAGGAGAACGAAACGACGGCACAGAAGAAACCCCGGAAAGACACACAAAGAAAGATTCTGGAAAGCAAAACAAAGGGAAAGAAGAAGCGGCGCTTGTAAAGCATAAGAAAAACAAAACGCAGAAAGGAGGAAAGGAGCAATAAATAAAGCCTTCACAGAGCCCGAACGGAAATCGAGGAAAAACGGTAAAATGCAATAAATGCAGGAACGGCCATTTTGAATTTTGAAAAACAGACTACTATGCCCGAGCACGACCTCCCAAAAGGACGAACTCGGGCAGGGGCACTGTTCATACCCTGACCGGGGTCCTCCAACTCGGCAAATTCGCAAGAGGTCCGACCTTATCCTAAAGCTCACACCTAAAGGTCGGACCTCGGACAAAGAGCAAGGAAGGCCCATCAAAAGGAACGCAGCCCAAACCTAAAGGCCGAAAAGGCCTGGAAAAGGCGGTTCCACAAAGATAAAGATAAAACTCCCAAAGATAAGATAAGATAAGAATATCTTATCCAGGGAAGATCACTGCCAACTACTATAAATACACTGGAGCACCCAGGTATGGCATTCATTCCAAATCTACACATATCTGCTTGGACCCATGCTAACTTAAGCATCGGAGTGTCATTGCAGGTACAACCACCAACCATTCCGCATACCAAGCTCGGGTCACCGAACCCCCACCACGGGCCTCTCCAGACGACCGAGCTGCACGTTTCAGGCAAACCCTCGGAACACCTTCCTAGATCCAACAAGAACAATTGCAAAGGAGATGAAGAATTGTAAATTGCAAAGAAAGTAGAAGACAGAAGCAATTAACCGAAACTGAAATTCAAGTGTGCAGTAAATAAAGCAAAGAGATCTCAGGATGAGATTGAAACAGAATTCCTTCAATTCTCCAACCCAAGATCCAAGCAAATGTAATTGAAATTGAAAGAAAGAAAGCTAAGAGGAAGGGAATTCAATTCTCCTTCCCCAAGACTTAGAAATTAAAATTCACTCAACTCCAAAAGCTCTCCGAAAACTCTCTATGAAAACTAAAGGGAAAGCTCTATGAAAAATAAAAAGGAAAAGCTCTCTAAAAACTAAGAGGGAAAGCTCCCTAAAAACTTAAATCCTATGCTATTTATACACTTTCTTCAAATGGTCTTCAAGCCTTCAATTGGGCCTTTGCTCTTGATGGAATTGGGTTGATAGAGGCTTTGGTTAATTGCTCTTGGAGTTTGGAGAAGAACCGAATTGAACCGGGTTGGAATCATGAAAGCTTGAGTAAAAGTTGGAGTAAAAGTTAGGGTCTAACTTTTGCTCCAACTTTTCACATCAGCACCCTTGTTTTGCTGATACCAACGTTGGGGCAAAAGTTAGGGGTCTAACTTTTGCTCCAACGTTGGCCTCCCCTTGGTTATTCATGGCGCCAACGTTAGCCAGAAAGTTAGGGGCTAACGTTGGCGCAAACTTTTGCTAGCCCAGGGAGAGTTTTTCAGGCGCCAACGTTAGCCAAAAAGTTAGGGGCTAACGTTGGTGCAAACTTTTGGTGCATCCAGGGAGTGTTTTTCATGCCAAAAGTTAGCCAAAAAGTTAGGGGCTAACTTTTGCTCCAGCTTTTGCCCAAAAGTTAGCCAAAAAGTTAGGGCTAACTTTTGCTCCAGCTTTTGCCCAAAAGTTAGCCAAAAAGTTTGAGGCTAACTTTTGGTCCAGCTTTTTGCTTCCTGGTTCATTTTCAATTAGTCCAAAAGTTTGAGCTAAAGTTTGAGGCAAACTTTTGCTCAAACTTTTTGTTCTCTCTTCCTCCTAGCCCTTCCTTCTTGTATCAACCTTTCTCCAAGCTTTCTTCATCTATCATTAATCAACCAAACACATCAAAGCTATGCTCAAAATCATGAGATATTCATTCTTTCATAATATGTGACAATTATAGCATAAAACCTCATGAAATAGCATGAATTCATACATGGTTGATTAAATCAAAGGAAACATGAAAATCTACCCAATTGGCTTGCTTTTGGCTCAAGAAAGTGCATAATTCAATTGAAAATAAAAGAAAAAGGCTAATGAAACTAGGCTAAGATGACTTGTCATCAGGCTCTATGTCTTGACTTTCCCATGGAGGTTCTGCATCTCCTAAGTCTTCAACCACTTCTTCTTCTTCTTGAACAATGACAGCTTCTTCTACTTGTTCTAGTACGAATTCATTCTCTGTCTTGTTCACTGGGGTTTCTGGTATCTCCTTCATGCTACGCTCTTCACTAGACTGTCCACATGGGGCTGTGGCTGATCCTTGTGTATTTAAGCATCTAGAAGCCCATTGAATTAATACTTGCCCCAGTTGTTGAGTGGTTGCCTGAAATCGATCCATTGTTTCCTTGAGACGATCCTTTGCCTCTTGATTCACTCGGTTTTCATAAGTAGGATCATAATGCTCTTCGATTGATGGATATGGAGATAGTGAATATTGAAGTGGTGGTTCTTGTGAGTAATTGAGTTGGAATTGGGGTGGTTCTATATATGGTTCATATGGCTCATAAGGTGGTTGGTATGGTGGTTGAGGGTTAGGGTCATATGGAGGTGAATGGCGGAAAGGGGCTTGTGAGTGTGGTGGGTTGAGGTTGTGTTGAAAGGATGATCTCTGAGCATAGGGTGGGGCTTGTTGGTAGCTACAAGGTGGTCTACCATATCTATCGGCTTGGGATGCATTGTAGCCTGGTCTTTGTCCATGATATCTAGGATGGTGTTGTTGCCTAAAGGGTTGATTAGATCCTCTTAGCTCCATCCATCCTTGATTGGTCCGACCTTAATGCATATTCCTGCTGTGGTTTCTATTTCCTTCAACAAAGTTAGAACCAAACTCAAAGCGAGAGGGGTGAGAATTCATAGTAGTTAGAGAAAATAAAAACAAAAATTAATAAAAAGAAAATATTTTGAAAAAGATAGGAAGAAATTTAAAATTTTTTTTTTTTAAAATATTTACAATAACCAATAATAAGGCACACGTTTGCAATTCTCCGGCAACGGCGCCATTTTGATGAGAGAACTTTTGCGTGGTCTAGAAATTTGCGGATAAATCCTCGTTGCAAGTATAGTTTCTAAACCTTCAAAAGTCCTTTCATACAAACGTTTTGGTTGTCACAAGTAACAAACCCCTAAATAAATTGATAACCGAGTATTTAAACCTCGGGTCGTCTTCTCAAGGAATTGCAGGGAGGTATGTTCTTATTATTGGTTATGAGTTGTAAATTGGGGTTTAGGAGGTAAGGGGGCAGTATGTTGCACAAAAAATAATAAGAAAAATAAATAAATAACTATAAAATAAACTCTTGGCAAGGTATGGGAACTGGAGGTCCTATCCTGGTTATCCTTATCAATTGTAATGAGAATTGGATTTTTCTCCCACTTTGTTAACCTCTAACTATGAAGGTAGGTTAAGTGGATGAATTAATTTTGATTCCTCAGGTCCTAGTCTTTCCTTGGAAAAGACTAGAGTTATTGGAACTTGAATTAATGAAACGAAGAAATCCAATTTTCAATCAACAATGAGTTTGATAACTCTAGAGTCACCAATTATTTAACCAAAGCCAAGAATGTAAAAAGCTAAATTAAAATCATAAATATCTGGAATACCTTCAATTCATTCAAAGCAGTAAAATCTAAAACTAACAATATTCATAAGCCAATTGGGCAATAGGAAAATCCAAATTATTTATATAAATAAAAGACAGCAATCATCAATCTGAAATATCTCAAATAACATTAATTTAAAAGAGTAATCTGTAACATGGAAGAATTCATAAATTAAATTGGGATAAATAAAAATAAAGAACCTGGGATTGAGTGTCACTCCTAAAACTAAGAGAAGTCCTAAATCCTAAATCCTAAAGAGAGAGGAGAGAACCTCTCTCTCTCTGAAAACTACATCTAAAAATAATAAAAAGAGAGTTATGAATGGCATGCATTCCCCTACTTTATAGCCTCTAATCTGTGTGTTCTGGGCTGAAAACTGGGTCAAAAGCAGCTCAAAAGTCACTTCCAGCGCTTTCTGGTCCATACAGGTCGCGGAAAAGTGACGCGGCCGCATGGCTCACGCGGCCGCGCGGGTTGCGTTCCTGCCAGGTCTCGCGTCCGCGTGACTCACGCGTTCGCGTCGCCTGGCTTCGGGGTAACTATAGCAAATTATATATCAAATCGAAGCCCCAGACGTTAGCTTTCCAACGCAACTAGAACCGCATCGTTTGGACCTCTGTAGCTAAAGTTATCGCTGTTTGAGTGCGAAGAGGTCAGGCTGGACAGCTTAGCAGTTTCTCCAACTTCTTGTATTCCTTCCACTTTTGCATGCTTCCTTTCCATCCTCTGAGCCATTCCTGCCCTGTAATCTCTGAAAACACTTAACACACATATCAAGGCATCTAATGGTAATAAGAGAGGATTAATAATAAGCAAATATAAGATCAAAGAAGCATGTTTTCAATCAAAGCACATAATTAGGAAGGGAAATGTAAAACATGCAAATAGTATGAATAAGTGGGTAAAGAGTTGATAAAATCCACTCAATTGAGCACAAGATAAACCATAAAATAGTGGTTTATCAACCAACACCCCCACCCTTTTTGAATTCAAATCCTCATCAACCCCCCTTGATTTCCTCCCCTTTCTTTGTTCTCCATACCCCCTCCCTCTCCCATCAAATTTCTCCTCTTTCCCATACCTCTTTCACTGATCCCATCACTCCTCAAGATTTCCTCCATTTTCGAATACAACTCTTTAACCCTCTTCTATAAATCCCCACCATCCATCCCCCCTCTCCTTCATTCCCCTTTTTTCTCCTTCCCTATAAATACCCTATACTCCCACCTTCTATTCCACAATACAACAACATTCATTCCTCTTCTTCTTCTTCTTCTTCTTCCTCTCTCCTTCTGAGCTAAAATCGGACCTCCCTCACCCTCTTTGCTTTCTTCCTTTTGCTTCGGAAGGAATGATAAACCCCATTTTTAGGGTTTATCTTGTATTGAATTTAGAGTATTTTGATGACCTTTTCTCGCATTTAGCCTATGAATTAGCATGGTTTTGTAATCTCTCCCGTATTTGTGCTTAAGTGTAAAAACATGCTTTTTAAGTCTTATTTTGATGAATTCTAATTCCTCTTTGATTCCATAAGATGCCTTGATGTGTTTGCTAGTAATTCCAGGATTGAAATAGGCTAGGCATGGATCAAAGGGAGAAAGGAAGGAAGCATACAAGTGGAGAGAAGCATAAAAGTCAAAGAAGTGAAATTAGCCATGCACGCGCACGCGCACAAGGTGCTCGCGCGCACATTGCAGAATCGGCCAGGGACGCGCACGCGTACCATGCGCGCACGCGTAACGTGCGCGCACGCGTCGAAGTTCGCACATGACTTCATTAAAGCAACACGTGCCTGGCGATTTGGAAGGGTTTCTGAACCCATTCTGGCGCCAATTGCTGATAGAAAGGAATAAAAGGATCAAGGATTGAAGGGGGAAGGGAGGATTGAAGTTAGTTACCATTAGTCATAGCTTTAGTTTAGAGTAGTTTTTAGAGAGAAAAGCTCTCACTTCTCTCTAGAATTAGGATTAGGTTTAGGTTAATCTCTCTTCTTAGATCTAGGTTTAATTCATGCTTTAATTCACTTCTCCTTTATCAAGTTTTAATCTTCTCCTCTTCCTCTTTCTAGTTATGTGCTTTAATAATTGTAATTCTTCATCTTGTTTTGGATAGATTGTTGTTCCTTTGTTTTCTTTCAATAATGCAATTTGAGGTAATTCATGATAATTGTGATTTCCTTGATTGTTGCTGTTAATTCATTTCAATAATTGTTGTTAGATTCTATTCTTGTTATCAATTTACTATGCTTTCCTTTTATGCCTTCCAAGTGTTTGATGAAATGCTTAGTTGGATTTTAGTGTAGGTTTTGTTCCTCTTGGCCTAGGTGGAGTAATTAGTGACTCTTGAGTTATCTAATTCCTTTGTTGATTGATAATTAGAAGTTGCTAATTGATTTGAATACCTCTAAAGCTAGTCTTTCCTTTAGGAGTTGATTAGGACTTGAGGAATCAAATTGATTCATCCACTTAACTTTCCTCCATGGTTAGAGGTTAACTAAGTGGGAGCAATACACAATTCTCATCACAATTGAGAAGGATAACTAGGATAGGACTTCTAGTTCTCATATCTTGGCAAGAGCTTTGTTAGTTGTTAGTTTCTTTTCTTTGCCATTTATATTTCTTGTCCAAAATCTTAAAAACCCCAAATATAACTCACAACCAATAACAAGACACTTCATTACAATTCCTAGGGAGAACGACCCGAGGTCCAATACTTCAGTTTATAAATTTTAGGGGTTTGTACTAGTGACAAACAACTTTTTGTATGAAAGGATTATTGTTTGGTTTAGAAACTATAGTTTACAACGAGATTTCATTAGTGAAATTCTAAACCGTCAAAAATCCAATCATCAAAATGGCGCCGTTGCCGGAGAGTTGCAATGGTGTTGTGTTATTGGTTGTTGTATATATGTGAATAGTGTGAATATCTTGCTTTTGCTTTATTTTCTAGTTTTTGTTAGTTTTATTTTGCTTTTCCATTATGAATTCTCACTTTGGCTATGAGTTTGGTTCTAATTATGTTGTAGGAATGAGAGCTTCAATGAGAATGTGTATCAAGAATGGGATAACCAAAGGTGGGAGGAGCCATATGCATATGATCAATCTTCGTGGCAACAACCTCCACCAATGCACTATGAAGAAGAGCCATTCTTTGATGCATACCAATCAAATGGCTGTGGTGAATCTCCTTGTAATTTTCAAGAACCACCGCCATATGCCTATGAGTCATATCCTCAACATGAACCATACTCACAAGCCCTCTACCACCAAGCATCTTCATATGACCCTAATCCATATCTATCCTTCCAACAACCATATGAGCTATATGAACCACACATAGAACCACCACCACTCCAACATCAACATTTTCAAGAGCCACCCCCTCCATATTATTACCAAGATGAACCACCTCCAATATATGAAAATTTCCAACCACAAGATGAATACTACTTTCCATCACAACCTCCCATGGAAGAATACTCATATCTATTGAACCAAGAGCCACATGATCCTAATCATATTATCCAAGAGGAGCAAGAGTCAAGGGATCATCTCAAGGAAGCATTGGATCAATTTCAAGCAACCATGGAGTGTGTTGTGCAACAAGTGGAAAGAGTGGAAAATATTGAACCACCACAACTCTACCAAGAAGAACCACCTTCCTATTATGAACCCTTCCCCCAAAATGATGAATCCTTCCGTCCACCCCAATCTCTAATGGATGAAACCCTTGGTGTTCTTGTTCAAGGGCAAGAAGAGATGAAAAGGGATATGCAAAATTTCATGGCCGCCTTGGATGCGGTAACAAATCAATTAGCCTCCCAATGCTTGAACACTCAAGGAACTCCCATGGCTACATGTGGAGAATCAAATGAAGAACATAGCATGAAGGAGAGATTGGAAACTCCGGTGGGAAATGAAGGAAGTTGCTTTGTATTGGAACAATTGGAGGAAGCTTTAATTGTTGAAGACACGGAAGAAGTGGTAGAAGACTTAGGAGATGCGGAGCCTCCGTGGAAACATAGAGTTGAAGAAAACCCCTCCAAGATGATTGAAATTGATGCTAGGGAGGAAAGTGCACACCTTCCAAGGCATATTCCATATGAAGACTTGGATGGGATAGAGCAAGAACTGAGTTCTCATGGCAAGAAAGAGCAAGCATCAAGTCCTAGTGGTGGAGAATCCTTTGAACTTGAAGAACCTTCCCCCGGTGCATTTGAAAATATTGTGGAGATAAACTTCTTTCACCCTCCCAATTATAGTTTGATTAAGGGAAAAGGCTTAGATAGTATTAATGAACAAAGGATCGAAATAGAGAAATCTTGTGAAGAGGTGGAAGTCCTTAGAAATAGAAGGATGGGAGTGGAATACGCTTTGTCAAGATCGTTGGACGCATCTTTGCCTAGGTTGCCATCTACACCTTCACTTGAGTGGGTAAAATTCATTTCTATTAGCTTTATTATCCCACTTGAGTATGGTTTGCTTGAAACGGATGGTTAACTTAGGATGCTTTGTGGGATGAAGCGTAAGTGAAAGATGTTTCGTGGTTGGCGTTGTAAATCAAGGCTCATTTTGGTTGATACTTCAAGAGTTGAATACAAAGGTGGGAATAGTGCTCAAATAGATGGGTCTAGGAGGTTTGTTGGGTACTTCATAGAGAATTCATCTTGTTCACCACCCGGATGGACCAATAATGATGATCAACTTCAAGACGAGTGTGAAGATAAAGTGTGGGATCCCGGATCACAAGAAGAGGATCAACTTTGGGAGCCCCAAGCTTGTGAAGAACTCCATCAACACTTGGCTCAATCCATGAGAAATCTTGGGGCACAATAGAGAACCAAGCATTGGTGGGAGTTCCAAGACGAGTACAAGCACAAGCCACCATGACAACGAGTCTCTCAACATGTCCAACTTAAGGACTTAAAATAAAAGTGCTAGGTGGGAGACACCCCACCATGGTAAACTCTTTCCACTCTCTTTTAATTTTGCTTAATAAGTGATTTGAGTTGCCATTGTAGGTAGATGTTTCATATAAATATGTTTGTACAACTTAATTGTTAGCATAGTCACGTGTATGTTGTGTTTAGTAGATGAATAATATCAAATTGAATTTTTGTGAATTGTATGATGGTTGATTGAATAAAGAGTTGTGAGCAGTATAGGGAGCACCTGAGCACAATTTTTCTGCTTAAAGGGCAAAAAAAAAGGGGGGGGGGGGGGGGTTAGACGCGCGCGCACGATGTATGCGCATGCATCCCTGAGTAGATGCATCATCACCCATATTCCAGAGAGTTGGGCCTCTCCTAGGCCAGCATTGTACCTCAAGCCCAACTCATTCCACGCTGACGCGCACTACGTGCGTGCGCATCCATACAGCTATAGGGAAATGCACGCGGACGCGCACCTGCCGCGTCCGCGTCGATCTGCTGCAGCAACTTCTGGGCCAATATCCAGAGAGTTGCGCTGGATCTGGGCCAACTTTAAGCCCCCAGCCCAACTCATCTCGCGCATATGCCAAAAGGAGGAAAGGACGCGAGCGCACGGATCGCGCTTGCGCGCTTTATGTTACACCACCAACGAACGCGAACGCGCACTTGCCGCGTGCGCGCCTTAGCTGATGCCGCCATTCCAGGCCTTTGTCCAAAAAGTTGGGCGCTCGCTGAGCCCACTCTAAGCCTCCAGCCCAACTCCATGTACGCGTGCGCGCACTGTATGCGCACGCACCCCTATGTAGTTTCCCCATCCACGCTTGAGCACGTTGTATACGCACGCGTAGGTTCCTAGTTTCATCAATGTACACGGACGCGCAAGGTGCGCGCTCGCGTTGTTTCGAAAAGAAGATAACCCTAGTGCGCGAAGAGCACTGCGCAGTAGCGCACATCTCTTATTCCCCCATCATCTTCTTCCTCTTTCCTCCTCCAACCTCTATTTAACCTCCGCCGCTAACAGCGGCCGCCGTCACCACCACCCAACCTTCATCCGTCGTCTCTCTCTCTCTCTCACTTTCAACCTCTCATTCTCTCGCTCTGCTCACCCCTGCCCGAACCACCTCCGCCATCACCGCCGGCGAAAAGCACTCGGCGGCCCCTCCCTCTCTTTCCCCATTCACATTCTCTTCCCACTCTCCCTCTCTCACCGCCGCCAGCTCCCCTTCACTCTGCCTCTATGCCACCGAGCGCTATCACTGCTCCGCCGTGCCTGTCACCCTCCGCGGCGGCGCTCCGCCCAGTTCACTCCCTTGCTTCCTTACTCCCCTGCCCTACTTCTAGTTCCTCTCTACTCCAGGTTTCTGCTTCGACTCCTGTAAATTTTGATTACTGTTAGTACTGTTAGTTGTTTGTAGTTAGTTAGAATTGAAACTTTGCATGTTAGGATAGATTGAAATAATTGCGGTTAGGTAGCTAGGACTGGATAGAGGATTCTAGGCCTGATAAGTACTCCATTTGTGCATCTTCGCTGTTTGTTTACTTGGGTGTTGTATGCTGATTTTGGATTGCTTTTTATGTAATTTGTGTTGCCTGAATGCTGTACCACTGCTGCTGTCCTTAATTGATGTTGCCTTCCTGCTGTTTGTGCTATTTTGCTATCCGGGAACGTCCAATTTTAAGCCGGGATGCTACCCGATTTTCAAGAAATCTGTTTTCATCTTAACTCTATTACAAATTTGGGCTAATTTCCGTTTAGTTTTGACTCCCGGGATTTGCACCAATCATTGTGAACATGATTTCTATGTCTAGCCACAACTCCTCTTTTATTGAGCCTAAATATCATCATGCCACTAATCCACGTTTCTAACTCACTAATTTCCTTAACCATTTAACTTCTACTTACATTTAACCCTCTTTCACCATTCTTTCAACGGTATGATGATTTTATGGCTTGATGAGTAAGAGTTGTTGACTTTCGTGAACATTGCATTCTTGGTTTACTTGTTCACTTATGCTTACTTGTTCACCAATTTTCGCAAAGTTCAGTTCACATCATGATTGTTCATAGGCCAATTGATATCCTGAACATGCTTTCTTTGCTTTATGCTAAGTGCATCACTGTTTTTATTCTATCATACTTTTCAGGATGTCGGATAAAGGAAAAGCTATAGCCACTACCTCCAAGAAAAGAAAACATTCTACACCTTCTATTCCCTCCATTTACAAGAATTATGCTAAGAATCCATTGAACGATGAGGAAAAGGAAAATCAGTTGCTACCTTCGACCGATCCAACAAAGTTTCCCAATCTTTACTGTGAGCTTCGCCTTTCCAAGTATCGGACGATGAAACTGAATACTGAGAAGAAGCTTGTCCTTCCCAATGATGTGAGACGAGCCATTACTAGTCGAATCCTAGAGTTGAGTTTGGACTCTATTGATAGAGATTTGGGAGATATCAACATTTCTTGGGTTAAGGAATTCTATTGCAACTTCTTCCGTCCTACTCTGGATTCAGTTCAGTTGATGGGTAGAGAGGTCATGATCACTGAGTCAGCCATAGAGGAGGCATTGCAGTGCCGACATCTTACTGATGGCACCTGCGTTCATCAGCAGGTTGAGATAGCTATTCACAGCATGACCTTTGACTATGAGGCGCTTAGGCGCGTGATTGGTTTACCAGATGCCACTTGGGTCATGGATGCGAACAACACTAAGCTTAAAGGGATGCTATTTGCTCATTTGACTAGAGAGGCCAAGACTTGGCAGATGATATTTGCCCACTATGTCTTACCCACCACTCACTTTTTTGAGATCCCTATGGAGATGCTACTTTTGATTGGTTGTGTCATGGAGGGAAATGAGGTTTATTTTCCTCGATTGATTCGGCAGTGTATGTGGCGAGCACATATTCATGGCCTACTTCCGTTTCCCACCTTGGTTACCAGTATGGCCGCCTTAGCTGAGGTCCCCTGGTTGGATGATGATGTGATACCACCACCCCCAGATGACGATGACAAGGAGGTTACTATTCCTTGGGGTGGCTGGGTGCACGAGAAGCCCCCGGCTAGACGCCGATCTAGGGCTAGAGCAG
Organism: Arachis stenosperma; assembly: GCF_014773155.1. Classification (NCBI taxonomy): domain Eukaryota; kingdom Viridiplantae; phylum Streptophyta; class Magnoliopsida; order Fabales; family Fabaceae; genus Arachis; species Arachis stenosperma. Next base: position 23,673,060 of record NC_080382.1, on the reverse strand, counting down.
TTGTAGGGACAGCTGGACCTTCAGCAGCCCCGTCCTCTTCTACAGCAGTAGCCCCATCTTCTTCGACAGCCCCTTCTTCAGCACCTGAGCCGACTTACCTACTGGTTCAGTGTCTGTTTCAGTTTTTGGAGTGCGAAAAGCGCCAGGTCATGCGCCGACTGGATCGGATGGATCAGGCACTCATCTCCCTGGGCGCTGAGTTACCTCCGCTTCTAGACTCTCCAGCCTCCGATGAGCAGGATCATCAGGAGGAGGATGTTGATGAGCCGACTCAGCAGGATACACCTCCAGCTGCTCCTGACGCCACAGAGATTCAGCAGCCCCATGAGGAGCCGGTCCCGCAGCCTCAGATAGAGTCAACACCTACCGTTGTCCCTTCCCCTGATCCTCCAGTTTAGCATCGAGGACGATGCTCGATCTTAAGTGTGGGGAGGTCACCGGTAGCATCATTAGAGGACCGGTGAACATTTTTGGCCATTTTCCTAGTTATCTTACTTTGCATACTTTTTTGTATATATTTGATGCATTTTGAGTTTATTTTGGATACTCTTACTATTTTGGTTCGTTTTGGATACCTTTACCGCTTATTTTGGATTTTAAATGTTTTGGATGCTTTTGGATATTTTAGATACTCTAGATGCTAGACTCCATACCTTTAGTTGGATTTTTCTGTATATACTTTTGCATATCCTTCTTTTTAGCTTATAGTGTGATTAGAAATCATGTTTGAATTGCAAAAAACTTAGTCACCCTTTTTGCATAAGAAATTGTTTTAAGTGAAAAAAGGGGAAAGGGTAAACTAAGGAATTTTTGAATCTTTTCAATCACAACAATGCTTAGTTAAATATTGAGATTTTTCAAGGAACTTAATTATAGGGCACCAACCTAATTGATTGAAGAAGATTTTTGATGAAACTTGCTTGAATTTTTTACTTTGTGAAGCATGTATTGAACTAAGAGCACAAGCTTGTGAGACTTGAGCCTATTGATGTGGTTACATTTTATAACCACTTATTTTCCAATCTTGTGTGCAATTGTTCTCTTTCTATGATTCTGATCCTTGATTTGCTTGATTCTATATGTCCATTTATTTCTTGTATTCATTCATGCATTTGTATGATTGAGGCCATTATTTCATTAGCCCACTTACCCAAATAGCCTACCTTTTACTCTCCATTGTTAGCCAATTTTGAGCCTATGCTTAACTAACTTGTTCTCATTTTAGCACATTACAAGTCCAAGGCGGAAAATGATGAGCGGATAATTTGTACACTTTTTGGCATTGTTTTTAGTATGTTTTTGGTAGTTTTAGTTAAGTTCTTAGTATATTTTTATTAGTTTTTAATTAAAATTCACTTTTCTGGACTTTACTATGAGTTTGTGTGTTTTTCTGTGATTTCAGGTATTTTCTGGCTGAAATTGAAGGTTCTGAGCAAAAATCTGATTCAGAGACTGAAAAGGACTGCAGATGCTATTGGATTCTGACCTCCCTACACTCGAAGTGGATTTTCTGGAGCTACAGAAGCCCAATTGGCGCGCTCTTAACGGCGTTGGAAAGTAGACATCCTGGGCTTTCCAGCAATATATGATAGTCCATACTTTGCCCAAGATTTGATGGCCCAAACCGGCGCTCAAAGTCACCTCAAGAAATTCCAGCGTTAAACGCCGGAACTGGCACCTAAATGGGAGTTAAACGCCCAAACTGGCATAAAAGCTGGCGTTTAACTCCAAGACAAGTCTCTACACGAAAATGCTTCATTGCTCAGCCCAAGCACACACCAAGTGGGCCTGGAAGTGGATTTTTATGTCATTTACTCATCTTTGTACACCCTAGGCTACTAGTTTTCTATATATAGGACCTTTTACTATTGTATTTTCATCTTCGAATCTTTGGATTATTTTTAGATCCTTTGATCATCTTTGGACATCTAGTTCTTAGATCATTGGGAGGCTGGCCATTCGGCCATGCCTAGACCTTGTTCTTATGTATTTTCAACGGTGGAGTTCTACACACCATAGATTAGGTGTGGAGCTCTGCTGTACCTCGAGTATTAATGCAATTACTATTGTTCTTCTATTCAATTCCGCTTGTTCTTTGTCCAAGAGATCACTGTTCTTCAACTTGATGAATGTGATGATCCGTGACACTCATCATTCACCTATGAACAAGGTGACTGACAACCATTCTTGTTCTACAAGCATTTGAGGCTTAGTGAATATCTCTTGGATTTCTGATTGCATGATGCATGGTTGATCGCCTGACAACCGAGTGCTCGCCTGACAAACGAGCCAGCCATTCCGTGAGATCAGAGTCTTCGTGGTATAGGCAAGAACTGATGGCGGCATTCAAGAGAATCCAGAAGGTCTAACCTTGTCTGTGGTATTCTGAGTAGGATTCAATGATTGAATGACTGTGACGTGCTTCAAACTCCTAGCAGGCGGGGCATCTGGCGACAGATGCAAAAGTATCAATGGATATTATTCCGGCCTGACCGAGAACCGACAGCTGAATTCCGCTATGCTGTGACAGAGCATATGCTCTCGCTTTCACTGAGAGGATGGGAGGTAGCCATTGACAACGGTGAAACCCTACACGAGCTGCCATGGAAAGGAGTAAGAAGGATTGGATGAAGGCAGTAGGAAAGCAGAGAGACGAAGGGAAGGCATCTTCATACGCTTGTCTGAAGCTCTTACACCAATGATATGCATAGTATCTCTATCTTTATCTATGTTTTATGCGTTCATCACTATACCCATTTGAGTCTGCCTGACTGAGATTTACAAGGTGACCATAGCTTGCTTCATACCACCAATCTCCGTGGGATCGACCCTTACTCGCGTAAGGTTTATTACTTGGACGACCCAGTGCACTTGCTGGTTAGTTGTGCGAAGTTGTGTTTATGCCATGGTATTGAGCACCAAGTCTTTGGAGCCATTACTAGGGATTGTTTATGTTTTGAAAAGTATTGATCACAATTTCGTGCACCAAGGTTTTGGCGCCGTTGCCGGGGATTGTTCTTGTGTATGGACAACTGACGGTTCATCTTGTTGCTTAGATTAGGCATTTATTTTTTCGAAATTCTTGAAGATGAATTCTAGAGTTTCATGATGATTTGTTGAAATCTGGCTGGCTGTAAAGCCATGTCTAATTTCATTGGACCGAGGTTTCAACTTATCATCACAAGAGCTTGTTGATCTTGCTTTTGGAGCAGTGATCTGCTAAGGCTTGGCTGGCCTTTGGCCATGTCTAGTGTTTTGGACCGAAGCTTTCTTTGAAAGCTTGGCTGGCTGTGAAGCCATGTCTAATTCCTGGACCGGAGTCTTAGACTAGCATTGCACTGATTCCTGGAATTCTCATTAAGAATTTTGATGTTTCCACTTAATTTTCGAAAAACACAAAAAAAAAAAAATTTTTTACAAAATCATAAAAAAAACCAAAAAGATTCTATGTTTCTTGTTTGAGTCTAGTGTCTCATCTTAAGTTTGGTGTCAATTGCATGCATTCATGTGTCTTAAGGATCTTCAAGTAACTCTTGATGATTTCTTACTCTGATCTTTGAATTCTTTTGGCTTGAGTGTTTATGTGTCTCATATAGTGTCAGTAGTATACAAACTGCTAAGTTTGGTGTCTTGCATGCATTGTTATTTGATTTTTGTTGCATTTTGATTATTAAAAATCCAAAAATATTTTTTATTTGTGTCTTTTCAAGTCAATAATACAGAGAATTGAAGATTCAGAACATACTGCAGAGAAATTATACAGAAAAGCTGGGCATTCAAAAATGCCAGTGAAGAAGGCAGACTGGCGTTTAAACGCCAGCCAGGGACCTGTTGGGCGTTTAACGCCCAAAAAGGTGCTTTTGGGCGTTAACGCCGAATGGATACCATTCTGGGCGTTAACGCCAGGATGGTGCTAGGGGAAGATTTTGTTTTTCAAATCAAATTTTTTTTCAAGTTTTCAAAGTTTTTCAAAATCAAATTTTTTCAATCATATCTTTTCATCAAATGTTTTCAAAATTAATTTCTTTCCTTTTTCAAAGATACTTACTAACAATTAATGATTTGATTGAACATTTTTTTGCCTTTTCTGTTGAGGAAGGTTTATGTTTGAATCATATCTTTTTGTTAGGCAAGTCATTAATTTTTAAAATCATATCTTTTAAAATTGTTTTCAAATCATATCTTTTTCAAATTGTTTTCCAAATCATATCTTCTCAATCAAATCTTTTAAACCATAACTTTTCAATCAATCTTTTTAATTACATCTTTTTCAAACTAGTTTTCAATCAAATCTTTTTAACTTCTATTTTAAAATCTTTTTTCAAAAGTCACTTGATTTCTTTCCACTTTTATTTTCGAAATCAATTTGTTTTTCAAAATGTTTTCAAATATTCTAATTAATTTTCGAAATCTTCTTCCCTTCTTTCCCACATCCTTCTATTTATGGTACCACTCCTTCTCAATGCACAATTCGACCTTATCTAATTTAAAGTTCGAATTTTTCTCCTTCTTCTTTCTATTTCTCTTTTCCTCTGACACCTCAAGGAATCTCTATACTGTGACATAGAGGATTCCACATTTTGTTCTCTTCTCTTTCATATGAGCAGGAGCAGAGACAAGGCATTCTTGTTGAAGCTGACCCTAACCCCGAAAGGACCCAGAGAAGCTAAGAGAAGGCCAAAGCACAACTCTCTTTAGAGGACCTGACCGAATTCTTCAAAGAAGAAGAAGACATGGCAGCCGAAAACAAACAAATACAAACAATGCAAGAAGGTGCTGGGTGACTTTACTGCACCTACTCCCGACTTCTATGGGAGAAGCATCTCTATCCCTGCCCTTGGAGCAAACAACTTGAGCTTAAGCCTCATTAGTTTCTCTAATGCAACAGAATTGCAAGTTCCATGACTTCCAATGGAAGATCCTCATCAGTTTTTAGCTGAATTCTTGCAAATTTGTGACACAGTCAAGACTAATGGGTTAACCCTGAGGTCTATAGACTGATGCTATTCCCTTTTGCTGAAGAGACAGAGCTAGGATATGGTTGGACTCTCAACCTAAAGAAAAGCCTGGACTCATGGGAAAAGCTAGTCATGCCTTCTTGGCAAAGTTCTTTCCACCACAAAGATGGAGTAAGCTTAGAGTGGAAGTCCAAACCTTCAGACAAAAGGATGGAGAATCCCTCTATGAAGCTTGGGAAAAGATACAAACAATTGATCAGAAGATGTCCTTCTGACATGCTTTCTGAATGGAGCATCATAGGTATTTTCTATGATGGTCCTCTGAACTATCCAAGATGTCCTTGGTAGCTCTGCTGGAGGATCTCTTCATCTGATGGAAGTCCAAACCTTCAGACAAAAGGATGGAGAATCCCTCTATGAAGCTTGGAAAGATACAAACAATTGATCAGAAGATGTCCTTCTGACATGCTTTCTGAATGGAGCATCATAGGTATTTTCTATGATGGTCTCTCTGAACTATCCAAGATGTCCTTGGATAGCTCTGCTGGAGGATCTCTTCATCTGAAGAAGACTATAGAGGCTCAAGAGCTCATTGAAATGGTTGCAAATAACCAATTCATGTACACTTCTGAAAGGAATGCAAAATGCACCTGGCAGTACTAAGGATGCTTCATCTGAGGAAGAAGCTTATGATCCTGAAAACCCTTCAATGGAAGAGGTAATTACTAGGAGAACCCTATGGTAACACCTATAATTCTTCATGGAGAAACCACCCAAATCTCTCATGGAAGATCAAGAGACCTCAACAAGGTTTCAATAATAATGGTGGAAGAAACAGGTTTAACAATGGCAAACCTTTTCCATCATCTTCTCAGCAACAGACAGAGAATCCTAAGCAGAACCCCTCTGACTTAGCAACCATGGTCTCTGATCTAATTAAAACCACTCCAAAGTTTCATGAATGAAACAAGGTCCTCCATAGAAATTTGGAGGCACAAGTGGGACAGCTGAGCAAGAAAGTTACTGAACTCCCTCCAAGTACTCTCCCAAGTAACACAGAAAAATCCAAAAGGAGAGTGCAAAGCCATTAACATGGCCGAATTCTGGGAAGGAAGAAGAGGCAGTGGACGCCACTGAGGAAGACCTCAATAGGGTGCACTGACCTCCACTGAGTTCCCCAATGAGGAACCATGGGAATCTGAGGCTCAAAATGAGACCATAGATTCCATTGGACTTACTTCTGCCTTTCATGAGCTCTGATGAGTATTCTTCCTCTGAAGAGGATGAGTATGTCACTGAAGAGCAAGTTGCTAAATACCTTGGGGCAATCATGAAGCTAAATGACAAGTTATTTGGAAATGAGACTTGGGAGGATGAACCTCCTTTGCTCACCAAAGAACTGGATGACTTGTCTAGGCAGAAATTACCTCAAAAGAGACAAGATCCTGGGAAGTTTTCCATACCTTGTACCATAGGCACCATGACCTTCAAGAAGGCTCTGTGTGACTTAGGGTCAAGTGTAAACCTCATGCCTCTCTCTGTAATGGAGAAGCTAGGGATCTTTGAGGTGCAAGCTGCAAAAATCTCACTAGAGATGGCAGACAACTCAAGAAAACAAGCTCATGGACTTGTAGAGAATGTTTTGGTAAAGGTTGAAGACCATTACATCCCTACTGATTTCATAGTCCTAGAAACTGGGAAGTGCATGGATGAATCCATCATCCTTGGTAGACCCTTCCTAGCCACAGCAAAGGCTGTGATTGATGTTGATGGAGGTGAACTGATCATTCAAGTGAATGAAGAATCCTTTGTGTTTAAGGCTCAAGGATATCCCTCTGTCATCATGGAGAAGAAGCATGAAGAGCTTTTCTCAAATCAGAGTCAAGAAGAGCCCCCACAGTCAAACTCTAAGTTTGGTGTTGGGAGGCCACAACCAAACTCTAAGTTTGGTGTTGAACCCCCACATTCAAACTCTAAGTTTAGTGTTGGGAGGTTCCAACATTGCTCTGAGTATCTGTGAGGCTCCATGAGAGCCCTCTGTCAAGCTACTGACATTAAAGAAGCGCTTGTTGGGAGGCAACCCAATATTATATTTTACATATTTTCTTTTGTTATTTTATTTTATTTTGTAGGTTGATGATCATAAGAAGTCAAAAAATTAATTGAAAAAGCAAAAATAGAATGAAAAACAGGAAGAAAAACAGCACACCCTGGAGGAAGAACTCACTGGCGTTTAAACGCCAGTGAGGCTAGCAGTTGGGCGTTTAACGCCCAGTCTGGCACCATTCTGGGCATTTAACGCCAGAAAGGGGCACCAGACTGGCGTTAAACGCCAGAAAAGGGCAAGAACCTGGCGTTAAACGCCAGAAATGGGCACCAGCCCAGCGTTTAACGCCAGCAATGGCTCAAAACGTGAATTTTGATGCCATTTGGTGCAGGGATGACTTTTCCTTGACACCACCGGATCTTTGGACCCCACAGGACCCCACCACCACTCTCTCTCTTCTTCCCCCATTCACCAATCACCTCAACACCTCTTCCCCAAAAACCCTTCACCTATCAAATCCCATCTTTCTCTTCACCACTCCCATCCATCCCTCATAAAACCCCACCAACCTCACCCTTCAAATTCAAACCACTTTCCCTCCCAAACCCACCCATAAATGGCCGAACCTCATCTCCCCTCTCTCCTATATAAACCCTTCTTCACCCCTTCATTTTCACACAACCTAAACAACACTTCTCCCCCTCCTTGGCCGAATACATAAGCCATCTCCCTCTTCCTCATTTCTTCTTCTTCTACTCTCTTCTTTCTTCTTTTGCTCGAGGACGAGCAAACATTTTAAGTTTGGTGTGGTAAAAGCGTTGCTTTTTCGTTTTTCCATAACCATTATGGCATCCAAGGCCAGAGAAACCTCTAGAAAGAGGAAAGGGAAGGCAAAAGCTTCCACCTCCGAGTCATGGGAGATGGATAGATTCATCTCAAGGGTGCATCAAGACCACTTCTATGAAGTTGTGGCCTTGAAGAAGGTGATCCCCGAGGTCCCCTTTTCACTCAAAAAGGGTGAATATCCGGAGATCCGCCATGAGATCCGAAGAAGAGGTTGGGAAGTGCTTACCAACCCCATTCAACAAGTCGGAATCTTGATGGTTCAAGAGTTCTATGCCAATGCATGGATCACCAAGAACCATGATCAAAGTGTGAACCCGGATCCAAAGAATTATCTCACAATGGTTCGGGGGAAATACTTGGATTTTAGTCCGGAAAATGTGAGGGTGGCGTTCAACTTGCCTATGATGCAAGGAGATGAACATCCTTACACAAGAAGGGTCAACTTTGATCAAAGGTTGGACCAAGTCCTCACAATCATATGTGAAGAGGGCGCACAATGGAAGAGAGATTCAAGAGGCAAGCCGGTTCAATTGAGAAGGCATGACCTCAAACCCGTGGCTAGAGGATGGTTGGAGTTTATCCAACGCTCAATCATTCCCACTAGCAACTGGTCCGAAGTTACTTTAGACCGGGCCATCATGATCCATAGCATCATGATTAGAGAAGAAGTGGAAGTTCATGAGGTTATAGCCCAAGAACTCTATAAAGTGGCGGACAAGTCTTCCACCTTGGCAAGGCTAGCCTTTCCTCACCTCATTTGTCACCTCTGTTATTCAGTTGGAGTTGACATAGAAGGAGACACCCCCATTGATGAGGACAAGCCCATCACCAAGAAAAGGATGGAGCACACAAGAGACTCCTCTCATCATGAGATCCCTGAGATGCCTCAAGGGATGCACTTTCCTCCACAAAACTATTGGGAGCAACTAAACACCTCCCTAGGAGAATTGAGTTCCAACATGGGACAACTAAGGGTGGAGCACCAAGAACACTCCATTCTCCTCCATGAAATAAGAGAAGGTCAAAGAATCATGAGAGAGGAGCAACAAAGGCAAGGAAGAGACATTGAGGAGCTCAAGCACTCCATAGGACCTTCAAGAGGAAGGAAGAGCCGCCATCACTAAGGTGGACCCGTTCCTTGATTTCCTTGCTCTTTATTCTTCTATTTTTCGAATTTTAGTGCTTATGTTTATCCATGTTTGTGTCTTATGATCATTAGTGTCTTAGTGTTTATGCCTTAAAGTTATGAATGTCCTATGAATCCATCACCTTTCTTAAATAAAAACGTGCTGAATTGAAAAGGAAAAGAATTGCATGAATTTTGAATTTTATAACAGTTTAATTATTTTGATGTGGTGGCAACACTTTTGTTCTCTGAATGTATGCTTGAACAGTGCATATGTCTTTTGAATTTGTGGTTCATGAATGCTGGCTCTTGAAAGAATGATGAAAAAGGAGACATGTTACTGAGGATCTGAAAAATCATAAAAATGATTCTTGAAGCAAGAAAAAGCAGTGAATAAAAAAAAAAGCAAACGAAAAAAAGAAAGGGGAGAAAAGCGAAAAAAATTGATGAAAAAGAAAAAAATAAAGTTGTGATCCAAGGCAATAAGAGTGTGCTTAAGAACCCTGGACACCTCTAATTGGGGACTTTAGCAAAGCTGAGTCACAATCTGAAAAGGTTCACCCAATTATGTGTCTGTGGCATGTATGTATCCGGTGGTAATACTGAAAGACAGAGTGCTTTGGGCCACAGCCAAGACTCAATAAAGTAGCTGTGTTCGAGAATCATCATACTTAACTAGGAGAATCAATAACACTATCTGGATTCTGAGTTCCTAAAGAAGCCAATCATTCTGAGTTCCAAAGGATAAAGTGAGATGCCAAAACTATTCAGAGGCAAAAAGCTAAAAGCCCCGCTCATCTAATTAATACTGATCTTCACAGATGTTTTTGGAGTTCATTGCATATTCTCTTCTTTTTATCTTATTTGATCTTCAGTTGCTTGGGGACAAGCAACAATTTAAGTTTGGTGTTGTGATGAGCGGATAATTTGTACACTTTTTGGCATTGTTTTTAGTATGTTTTTGGTAGTTTTAGTTAAGTTCTTAGTATATTTTTATTAGTTTTTAATTAAAATTCACTTTTCTGGACTTTACTATGAGTTTGTGTGTTTTTCTGTGATTTCAGGTATTTTCTGGCTGAAATTGAAGGTTCTGAGCAAAAATCTGATTCAGAGACTGAAAAGGACTGCAGATGCTGTTGGATTCTGACCTCCCTGCACTCGAAGTGGATTTTCTGGAGCTACAGAAGCCCAATTGGCGCGCTCTCAACGGCGTTGGAAAGTAGACATCTTGGGCTTTCCAGCAATATATGATAGTCCATACTTTGCCCAAGATTTGATGGCCCAAACCGGCGCTCAAAGTCACCTCAAGAAATTCCAGCGTTAAACGCCGGAACTGGCACCTAAATGGGAGTTAAACGCCCAAACTGGCATAAAAGCTGGCGTTTAACTCCAAGACAAGTCTCTACACGAAAATGCTTCATTGCTCAGCGCAAGCACACACCAAGTGGGCCTGGAAGTGGATTTTTATGTCATTTACTCATCTTTGTACACCCTAGGCTACTAGTTTTCTATATATAGGACCTTTTACTATTGTATTTTCATCTTCGAATCTTTGGATTATTTTTAGATCCTTTGATCATCTTTGGACATCTAGTTCTTAGATCATTGGGAGGCTGGCCATTCGGCCATGCCTAGACCTTGTTCTTATGTATTTTCAACGGTGGAGTTTCTACACACCATAGATTAAGGTGTGGAGCTCTGCTGTACCTCGAGTATTAATGCAATTACTATTGTTCTTCTATTCAATTCCGCTTGTTCTTTGTCCAAGATATCACTTGTTCTTCAACTTGATGAATGTGATGATCCGTGACACTCATCATCATTCTCACCTATGAACAAGGTGACTGACAACCATTCTTGTTCTACAAGCATTTGAGGCTTAGTGAATATCTCTTGGATTTCTGATTGCATGATGCATGGTTGATCGCCTGACAACCGAGTGCTCGCCTGACAAACGAGCAAGCCATTCCGTGAGATCAGAGTCTTCGTGGTATAGGCAAGAACTGATGGCGGCATTCAAGAGAATCCGGAAGGTCTAACCTTGTCTGTGGTATTCTGAGTAGGATTCAATGATTGAATGACTGTGACGTGCTTCAAACTCCTAGCAGGCGGGGCGTCTGGCGACAGATGCAAAAGTATCAATGGATATTATTCCGGCCTGACCGAGAATCGACAGCTGAATTCCGCTATGCTGTGACAGAGCATATGCTCTCGCTTTCACTGAGAGGATGGGAGGTAGCCATTGACAACGGTGAAACCCTACACGAGCTTGCCATGGAAAGGAGTAAGAAGGATTGGATGAAGGCAGTAGGAAAGCAGAGAGACGGAAGGGAAGGCATCTTCATACGCTTGTCTGAAGCTCTTACACCAATGATATGCATAAGTATCTCTATCTTTATCTTTATGTTTTATGCGTTCATCACTATACCCATTTGAGTCTGCCTGACTGAGATTTACAAGGTGACCATAGCTTGCTTCATACCACCAATCTCCGTGGGATCGACCCTTACTCTCGTAAGGTTTATTACTTGGACGACCCAGTGCACTTGCTGGTTAGTTGTGCGAAGTTGTGTTTATGCCATGGTATTGAGCACCAAGTCTTTGGAGCCATTACTAGGGATTATTTATGTTTTGAAAAGTATAGATCACAATTTCGTGCACCAAAAAACCAATGAAAGTCCCTTGCTTGGATCTTTGATTAGCCTAGGCTAGTGAAAGTGTTTATTATTCAAAGTTGGTGAGGCTTGGGAACATTGGATGGGATAAAAAGGGTGACACACTTTCATAATTAGGAATTGGGAATATATTCATGTATTGATTGAATGTATAAGACCTTATGCAATTGATGCCCTTGTACAAAGTATAAAAAGAAAAGAAAAGAAAAAGAGAAAAAAAAAGAAGGGAAAAAAAAGAAAGAAGAAAATGAAAAGAAAGCAACCAAAGGGGACAAAATGCCCCCAAAGTGAAGCTCAATAAAAGGGAATCAATGCATAAGTGTTACGAATCAAGAAATAAGATGCATGAATATGTAAGAAAAAGTGAAGAATGGGTAGTTAGACTAGTTTGAATTTGTATAGGTCATTATATAGTTAGGTGGGAAAGTCTATGCTAATCCAAGATCCAAACTCTAGTCCACTAACTATAAATGATCCTACCTTGACCCTAACCCCATTACAACCTAAATGAAAGACCTCATGATGAATGTATGCATGCATTGAATAAGTGTTGATTGTTAGAAGAAAATCAAATTTTGGAAGGCATGATTAGAAGAGAATTGAGTGAATTAACCCTTAAACACTTGAGTGAATAGAGCGGATACACATCCGGTGAGGGTTCAAAAGTTCAATTACATGTGGTCACCCATATTATTTATATTCTTGTAAGCTTGAACTCTTTTTGATAATTCAATAAAATTGTGGTTTGGACTTAATTCCTATTGTCCTAGCTCTTGTGCTTACACATGCTCTCTTGGGAGTTGATTTGTTTGAACTAAGCATTTTCATTTGCTTGAGGTAGTTGCATCTAGATAGACTCATATAGTTTAGTGCATTTAAATAAATGTCATACCCCTTAATTCCTTCTTATTTTAGCATGAGGACATGCTAAGGTTTAAGTGTGGGGAGGTTGATAAACCCCATTTTTAGGGTTTATCTTGTATTGGATTTAGAGTATTTTGATGACCTTTTCTCGCATTTAGCCTATGAATTAGCATGGTTTTGTAATCTCTCCCGTATTTGTGCTTAAGTGTAAAAACATACTTTTTAAGCCTTATTTTGATGAATTCTAATTCCTCTTTGATTCCATAAGATGCCTTGATGTGTTTGCTAGTAATTCCAGGATTGAAATAGGCTAGGCATGGATCAAAGGGAGAAAGGAAGGAAGCATACAAGTGGAGAGAAGCATAAAAAGTCAAAGAAGTGAAATTAGCCATGCACGCGCACGCGCACATTGCAGAATCGGCCAGGGATGCGCACGCGTACCGTGCGCGCACGTGTTGAAGTTCGCACATGACTTCATTAAAGCAACACGTGCCTGGCGATTTGGAAGGGTTTCTGAACCCATTCTGGCGCCAATTGCTGATAGAAAGGAATAAAAGGATCAAGGATTGAAGGGGGAAGGGAGGATTGAAGTTAGTTACCATTAGTCATAGCTTTAGTTTAGAGTAGTTTTTATAGAGAGAAGCTCTCACTTCTCTCTAGAATTAGGATTAGGTTTAGGTTAATCTTTCTTCTTAGATCTAGGTTTAATTCATGCTTTAATTCACTTCTCCTTTATCAAGTCTTAATCTTCTCCTCTTCCTCTTTCTAGTTATGTGCTTTAATAATTGTAATTCTTCATCTTGTTTTGGATAGATTGTTGTTCCTTTGTTTTCTTTCAATAATGCAATTTGAGGTAATTCATGATAATTGTGATTTCCTTGATTGTTGCTGTTAATTCATTTCAATAATTGTTGTTAGATTCTATTCTTGTTATCAATTTACTATGCTTTCCTTTTATGCCTTCCAAGTGTTTGATGAAATGCTTGGTTGGATTTTAGTGTAGGTTTTGTTCCTCTTGGCCTAGGTGGAGTAATTAGTGACTCTTGAGTTATCTAATTCCTTTGTTGATTGATAATTAGAAGTTGCTAATTGATTTGAATACCTCTAAAGCTAGTGTTTCCTTTAGGAGTTGATTAGGACTTGAGGAATCAAATTGATTTATCCACTTAACTTTCCTCCATGGTTAGAGGTTAACTAAGTGGGAGCAATACACAATTCTCATCACAATTGAGAAGGATAAATAGGATAGGACTTCTAGTTCTCATATCTTGCCAATAGCTTTGTTAGTTGTTAGTTTCTTTTCTTTGCCATTTATATTTCTTGTCTAAAATCTTAAAAACCCCAAATATAACTCACAACCAATAACAAGACACTTCATTACAATTCCTAGGGAGAACGACCCGAGGTCCAATACTTCGGTTTATAAATTTTAGGGGTTTGTACTAGTGACAAACAACTTTTTGTATGAAAGGGTTATTGTTTGGTTTAGAAACTATATTTTACAACGAGATTTCATTAGTGAAATTCTAAACCGTCAAAAATCCAATCATCAAGGAACCAACCTTTAAGTTTGGTATTATTGCGCCATTCATTTTTTATATTTGTGTTTAATGGTACCTAAGGGAAGTGAATCCTCTTTAAAGGAGAGAAAAGGTAAGGCACCTCAATCCGATGAGTTTGACTCAAATAGGTTTCCTCCAAGTTACATGAGGAGCATTTTTTTTGAGATCACAATCAAGAAGAATGTGATCTTGGAAGTCAAGCTTGACCTCAAGCCAGATGAATATTTGAAGATTCGGCAACAAATTGAGAGAAGAGGTTGGAAATGGTTGAGCAATCCGCACACTGATGTGGGCTAGCTGATGGTCCAAGAATTCTTTGGTCATGCGTAGATCACCTACAAGGCTCTTGTTTGTGGGGTGAATGGGAAAAACTACCAAACTTATGTGAGGAGAAAGGTCTTTTGACTACTATTCCGAGGGTTACCTGAAACTGTATGTCGATCTCGGATGAGATCTTCTGTATTGGTCGGAGCTGTTGTGTCCGACTTGATGATGGTGACTGGAGCCGCCATGTCTGACTTGTTGGAGTTGGTAGTGGTGCTAATCTTTCGTCCCCGGAAGGTGGGGGTACCTGCAAGGGACTCCGATACTTAAGTTAGCAAGGGTATTAAGCAGGTATTGAGTAGAATTAGAGTATGAGTTATACTTGGGTGCTCCAGTGTATTTATAACAGTGTAGAGAGACCTTCCTTAGATAAGATAAGTTAGTTATCTTATCTTATCTTTATCTTCGAGCGAGGTCATCTTATCTTTAAGGGAACCGCCTTTATCTCTATAGGCTTGGGCTGCCCTTGGATTTGGGTCGTGTTCCTCTGTTTGGGCCCTTTATTGGGCTTTCCTGGTAGTTTGGCCAAGCTCTTTGACAAGAGGTCGGATTGTCCTGACCTGAAGAGGTCAGTCGCTTTGTCGGTAGAACATCCCAGGTCGGATAGCTCGACCCAAGGTATGAACAGTGCCCCTGCTCGAGCTCGGTCTTCCTTTTGAGGTCGAGTCTTTAGTCTTTAGGACTTCGATCCTTCTCGGGTGAAAATCGAACTCGAGTATTTCGTCGATTTTATCTTTGTAGAGTTCTTTTTTGAATGCGGAACGTTTCTGTTCCGTTTCCTCTGAAAGCGCGTGCTTTTGCATTAGTGTCCTGGCCTTGGGAATGCGCGAGGGTTTTTAATGCCCTCATTAATTGATTTTTGATGCTCCGTTTCTCTTGGCTTTTATTTTGAAATTTACTCTCAAGAAACGGTTTTCTCTTCTCTTGCTTTTTTCTGTAACTTCCCCTTTTTTCTTCTCTCCTTCTGTTTTCGTCTGGAAACTTGCGTTTTTGCGTTTCTCTTGTGACGTCGCTTGGTAATTGTTGACGCTTTTGCTTCGAGGAGTCATCCTTTCATCGATTCGTCTTTCAGCCTTTTCAAGCTTTTCTCCTTTCTCCAGGTTAGTTCTGCTTTCTGCTCCCTTATTTCTTTCGTTGCTTTACCTTCGCTTTTTGATAAAGCTTTGATTTTTAAATACACGCTGAAAATTTTGATCCTTTTCGTATCACTGTGCGCCTGCTTCGTTTTATTGTTCGGGGTTTTTTTTCTTGCTTTTTGAGATGACCCCTCTGTATTCTAGGGTTCATACTGCTTGTTTTTCTTCTTTTGCGGACTGCATGAACCTACTTACTTTTCCGGAAGATTACTCCTTTGATGTTTTTCCCGCATGTTTGATTAGCTTTCTTGCTGATGAATCCCGTAGAAGAACTTTTTCTTTTGGTGGCTCGTTTGATTTTCTTCGCGTTGTTTTACTTTTTGTTTTATTGTTAAGCTAAGACTGTGAATTTGGGAGGTAGCTATCTTGATGACCTTCTGGTGGTAATGACTTTCTTTTTTCTTTTTGGGATGTTGCTTTCTGAGAAAGGGTTTCTCTTTGTTCTTGCTGCGAGTTTTTTGTTGGGACGTTAGCCTTGTAGATTTTCCTGAATCTTTGTTCCCTGATTGCCTCCAAAAGATGCCCCTGGACCTTTTTGGTGTGGGTCCTGGGGTTTCATTTTGCTGTTTGTGCTGTGTTGGACTGTGCTGGCTGAGTTGTTTTGATTTCGTCCGAGATGTTTTTTAGTAATCCACTCTCCTTTTCTTGTTTGTAGGACTAGTTGGCTATGTCTTCTCGCAAAAATATTGTAGAGACGTCCTCTAAGGTTCCTGAGGGTATGTCCAATTGGTTGGACTCCCTTGTTTTGATGTGTGTTTCTGTGGTCAATGCTGAATTCTGTGTGGAGCTTAGGAAACATCACCGTATCTGTAAGAGTAGAGATCAGGAGAAGAATTATGAGTTGGTGGCACCTGACTCCGAGGAGAGGGTTTGCTTCCCTGTCCTGACCCAGGGGGAGCGCCTTTTCTTTTATGCTTATGACTATTTCTTCAGCCAGTTGGACATCACCTTTCCCTTTACTTCGTTTGAGACCGATTTGTTGTGGTTGTGTAATGTAGCTCCGTCCCGCTTCATCCAAACTCTTGGGGCTTTATCAAGATTTTTCAACTTCTTTGTCAAGAATTGAATGTTACCCCTTCTCAAACTCTTTTCCTTTATTTGTTTATTTTGACTAAGCCCGGAATTTCTTCAAAAAAGAAAGCCTCGTGGGTTTATTTTAGATCTGCACAAGGACATAAGGTTTTTACCATGTATGACGAGTCCTTTAGGGACTTCAAGAATTATTTTTTCAAGGTTCGAGCTGTTGAGAGAGCTCGTCCCTTTTTTCTGGAAGCGAATAAGGAGGCATCCTTCCCTTTACAATGACAGCAGAATGTAGTAGTATCCCGATATACGTGGGAAATGCTTGATGAGATCAAACAGGCCTTTGTGACAGTTTTGAAGGATCTTTGGGGGGAACCTCCTCATTTGGATACCAAAAAATATTTGGGAGACCCCTCCCTCGTCCGAGATGTATTGGGTTTTACTTGATATATATTATTTCTTGTTTTTGCTTTTCTCCCATTTTTCCCAGTCTGTAAAACTGTTGTTTTTTATTTTTTCAGAGATGGCCAAGAATAATGATGCAATGAAGGCTTTCAAAAAAGCGAGAAAAGCTACTACAGCTCAAAACACCTCGGCCCAGATGGATGGAGAAGGGTCCTCTCAGGTCCCGTTGAAGCCGTCTGTCCCGAGTTCTTCTGGCCCAAGGAGAATGATCCCTACTCCTCGGGTTCATTTAGTGGATCCTCCACAATCTTCCACTGCTGCTGCGGTTTCTTCTTTGGCCGTCCCTCCTCCCAAAAGACCTCGAACCGTTGAACCTTTCAATCTGGATGCCCCAGATTTTGACCCTATTGGCTTTGTCGACCAGCAGATTGCACCTTATGGTGCCCTCTCCATGGATGATGTTTCTCTCCTTCATCACTTATATTTTATAACTCAAAGCAGCATTAAGATGGCTCATATGGGAGCTGCTCTATATCGAACAGCTCAAAATCTTCCTCTGTATGCTACCAAAGCCTTTATGGAGGAAGCTAAGCAAGAGTTCGATCGAATGAAGGGTCTGAAGGAGGAGCTCGAAGTGGAGGTGACTAAACTGAAGAAGGAGCTGGAAGGGGAGAAGGCCAGTGATGAGCGGATAATTTATACGCTTTTTGGCATTATTTTTAGTATGTTTTTAGTATGTTTTAGTTAGTTTTTATTATATTTTTATTAGTTTTTAGTTAAAATTCACTTTTCTGGACTTTACTATGAGTTGTTTTTCTGTGATTTCAGGTATTTTCTGGCTGAAATTGAGGGACCTGAGCAAAAATCTGATTCAGAGGCTGAAAAGGACTGCAGATGCTGTTGGATTCTGACCTCCCTGCACTCGAAGTGATTTTCTGGAGCTACAGAAACCCAATTGGCGAGCTCTCAATTGCGTTGGAAAGTAGACATCCTGGGCTTTCCAGCAATGTATAATAGTCCATACTTTGCCCGAGATTTGATGGCCCAAACCGGCGTTCCAAATCAGCCCAAAACTGCTCGGCGTTTAACGCCGGAACTGGCACAAGAATGGGAGTTAAACGCCCAAACTGGCACAAAAGCTGGCATTTAACTCCAAGAAAAGTCTCTACACATGAAAGCTTCAATGCTCAGCCCAAGCACACACCAAGTGGGCCCAGAAGTAGATTCTTACGTCATTTACTCATTTTTGTAAACCCTAAGCTACTAGTTCTCTATAAGTAGGACCTTTTGCTATTGTATTTTAATCTTTTGATCACTTTAGATCTTAGGATCATCTTTGGACGTCTAGTTCTTAGATTATTGGGGGGCTGGCCTCTCGGCCATGCCTAGACCTTGTTCTTATGTATTTTCAACGGTGGAGTTTCTACACACCATAGATTAAGGTGTGGAGCTCTGCTGTACCTCGAGTATCAATGCAATTACTATTTTTCTTCTATTCAATTCAGCTTATTCTTATTCTAAGATATCACTTGTTCTTCAACTTGATGAATGTGATGATCCGTGACACTGATGACAAGTCATCATATACCCATTTCTCAAGCTAATTTCACTTGTTTCACTAGTTTTTATGTACTTTCTTGCACCATAGGTAAGCAATTTAGAGTGGAATTGCATGTTTTATTTGAATCAAACAACCACCATTTAATTGATGCTAAATCATGAGGTTTAAGCTAAATTTAATTGATTTTTAATTGATTTATAAACCTTGTGAATTTAGTGATACTTTGATTGGTTGTTTTGATTATTTGAAGGTGAAGAAAAGAAGAAAAGAGTGAAGCGTGGCTTAAGAAAGCGTGGCCCAAGGAAGAAAAGAGTGTAGCGTATGGAAGGGAGGAAGCCACACTGTCCTCCTCAAGAGCACACTGCCCTCCAAGGGAGCACAACAATGAACCAAGCTTCCAAAACATCACTGCCCTGCCCTCCATAAGAGCGGAGCACAACTCTATGCCAAGGAACAAAGGAAGAAAAAATTCTGCCCTGCCCTCCTCAAGAGCAATATCGGGCTCTCATAAAAAATAAATCAAAGGAAATTGTCTCCAAGTGCCACCCATGGGTTTCGAACCCAAGAACAAGAAGGAAAGAAGTAGCGCTCAAATACAAGAAAAACAAGCAAAAATTGGTTTGTTTTCAACCTCCAGGGATCGAACATAGCACCTTAAGGAAGCAAAGAACTAGGCGCTACTTTGGTGCCAAGAAACCCAAGAAAAAAAGGCAACAAAAGCCATCCAGCAAGTTTCGAACTTGGGACCTCACCCAAAATTTCTTGGTGCATGGCGCAGCAAATTGGCACGGCCAGAAGCTTGGGCGCGCGCAGCATGGACGCACGGGCAGGGAGGCAAGGCGCACCATGGCAACATTGCCCTGCCCTCCACAAGGGCAGGGCAGCATCCTGATGCCTATCCCACACTTGGCACGCAACATGCTTCATCACACAATTTCTCTGCTCTGCCCTCCACAAGGGCAGGGCAGCCTCCTGGAAGCTAATTTCTCATGGGCTAAAAATTGAATCAAAAATCCAACTTAATTCATTTCTTCACCAAATCAAAAAGCCCACTCAAAATTCTTAGATCCAAAATAGAAAGTGTATAAATAGGTGTTAGGTAGGATTAGAGGAAAAGGTTTTTTTTAGAGAGCTTACTTTCATTTTTGAATTTTCATCCTTAGTCACTTGAGAGCACTTTCCATTTTTCTGTTTTCGGCAATTGGAGGAGAGAATTCATTTCTTCTACCTCTGATCTTTTGGTTTTCTTTACTGGGTTTTGTTGAGCCTTGAGTGTGAAGAATTGAGGAATTTCTGTCTCAATCTCCCTTCAAGATCTCTTTAATTTCCCTTCTGCATAATTGAGTTCAATTCCATTTCCTCTACTGCTGCAACCTTTAATTTCTCTTTAATTGCTTTGTGAACTTGGATCTAGGAAGGCAATTGAGATCTAGAATCTGCTATCTAGTCTCTGGAGTCCTGAGATCTGATTTTATCCTTTTGGTTCTTCTGCTGAACCACTGCTGCAATTGAATTTCACTTTCTGTTTGAGATCTAGTTGAATTTAAATCATCTCTTGCTTTGGTTAATTGTTGCAATTTAATTTTCCTTGCTTAAATTCTGAAATCCCAGTCCTCAAATCCCTTTTCCATTCAAGCAATTTATATTTCTTGCACTTTAAGTTACCGCAATTTACATTTCTTCACTTTAAGTTTCAATCATTCAATTTCTTGTTCTTTAAGATTCAGCACCTTTACTTTCAGTTTTCTTTAATTTCTGCCATTTATCCCTCTCCCTTTACATTTCCTGCTATTTACTTACTATTGGATACAAAATCACTCAACCAATACTTGATTCGCTTGACTAAATCAACCACTAAACTAAAATTGCTCAATCCTTCAATCCCTGTGGGATCGACCTCACTCCTGTGAGTTTTATTACTTGAT
Organism: Arachis stenosperma; assembly: GCF_014773155.1. NCBI lineage: Eukaryota > Viridiplantae > Streptophyta > Magnoliopsida > Fabales > Fabaceae > Arachis > Arachis stenosperma. The sequence continues at coordinate 23,652,608 of NC_080382.1, read as the reverse complement.
GCGACCCGGTACACTTGCCGGTGAGTTTCGTGTTGGATCGTTTTCCATACATCAAGTTTTTGGCGCCGTTGCCGGGGATTGAAATAGATTGACAATGATTAAGTGAAATGGAGATCTAGATTAAGCATTTTTTTTCTTTTGTTCTCAACTAACATACTAACTGTTTGAAGATTTGCCTCTATCAACTCACTAACTGTCTGAGAGTTTGTCTCAACTAACTGCACTCAATTCTTAAGAGTGCTGCTGTTTGTTCCTTGTGATTGTTTGCATGCCACAGGAAAGAAGAGAAGTCAGAGGAAAGACTATTATTGGAAAAGAAGTCTCTACAGGAAAGAAGAATATCATGACATGAAGCCACCACTCATTACACTAATCAAGAACAATTGTTCCTGTGACGAAAATCCGTTGGAGGATCCTAAACAGCACATATCCACTTTTCTGAGGACTTGTAATTCTGTCAAAATTGATAGTATAGATCATGATACCTATAAGATCTTGCTATTCCCCTTCTCACTAAGGGGTGAAGCAGCACAATGGTTTGAAACTTTTCCCCAAGGAAGTATCACTAGTTGGGACGATTTGGTTACCAAATTTCTGGCCAAATTCTCCTCATCCCAACAGATCATCAAGCTGAAAGAGGGGGTACATCCATTCACACAAGGAGAAGAAGAACCACTCTTCAAGGCATGGGAAAGATACAAGAAAGCAAATGACAAAGTGGGTTTCCAAGATTTCTATGAAGGATTAACCCCAGAAACAAGAAGAGCAGTGGACTACTTCTCAGACGGCCTACTCAAAGCGACAATAACTGCCCAAGAAACTGCAAATTTTAATGACAAAGGATTTGAGAAACCACAGAATGCAGTTTCAGAAAAAGAAGTGATGAATCTTGAAGGAGTAAATGCATTCATGAACCCGAGCAAACAAATACACCATCAAACCCAGCAACACATGGAGCTGAGAGCTAGAAAAGTTGAATGCCTGCGTTCTGCTCCGGTAAATGCACAATTTCCACCATGGAGGCCTCATTCTTATCTGAGAATGGGGAAGTATCAACATCAAGAACAAAGAAGTTTCAACCAGGGCAAATCCATGACCACAAACAACCAACGTCACTCAACCAATAATGCCAATCAAAGCCAATACTCACAAAACATACACTTCCAGACTCATTCCAACTGGAGAAGGATCGAGCACCAAATTCACGAACCAAGGGACTTCAATTACAACAACCCCAACTTCATAAACCAGCAAAAACACCATTATGCTAACAACAACCACTACACACCACCACAACACCCACCCTTCCAACCCTTAACATCCCATAACCAACCAATCTCACAAGACTCTCAGAGGATCACTAACTTGGAGATCTTAATAGAGAGAATGATGAAGCACCAAGAGGAGATAACAAAGAACCAGGAGACTTCAATCAGAAGAATTGAGGGGCAGACAGAACAACTGGCTAAGCACCTTGCAGAAATGGGTGAGAAGATGGCAAATATTTTCTCTAAAGCCACTGAAGACAAACCAACTAACAACGAAAATGCTGCAAAAAGGGAAGAATGGAAAAAGATCATAGAGGAAAGTAAGAAAACCTTGGATAAAGAAAGTACCAGCCAAGAAAAACACAACAAGGAAGTCTTACAAAGAGAGACAGAGGATAGAATTAAAGAAGATCAGAAAATCCCTACTGAAAAATTTTCACTAGGGGATAAAGTAATGCTAAACATTCAAACCATGAAGGTGTCCCCACAGCTGTCTGATCACTATATTGTGACTAAAATCCTTCCACAAGAACTCATAGAGGTCATCAAAGAGGAAACCGGAAGGAAGTTCACGGTGAAGAAAGACAAGTTAAGGCACTGTGATCTTCAATTTTCATGATCGGCAGAATGAAGGATGTCAAGCTAGTGACAATAAAGAAGCGTTTGTTGGGAGGCAACCCAACCTGAGGTAGTTTTCTTTTCATAGCTCTTTCAATAAAAATGTTGAATAATCAGTATGCATTGCAAGGAGCTAAGTTTGGTGTTGCACACCAAAACAATTTAAGGGAGAATGAAGGATTCTAAGTTTGGTGTTCCACCAAAATCTCATTTAAAAGAACATTCTCACCTCATGCATAATGCTAGCTCCAAGCAATCAAACAAATTATCCAACTATTTAATTGCTTTCTAGTTTTAATTCCATAACCTTTAGCAAGGACACAAGGTTTCACATATGGTTAAGTTGATGCATGAAAGAGAAGTGGTAAGGAACTAAGTTTGGTGTTCACACACCAAAGTAAGTTCAAAAAGCCATAATCATTTTTAGACTAACCAATTGCACAAAGGCTTGTGAAGCAAGCAACCTTTGAGAATTATGCGGGACATTAGTCAACCATTGAAGATATTGTGCATCTTAACTCAAAGAAAACACAACAGAAGGAAGAATTAAAGGACTGCAACTTCAAAGGTTGTATCTAAACTTAATCCTTGCTGCTGTAAATTGTTTTGAATCTAGGAACCCTTATATATCTTGCTAAAGTGTTTATCTAGTTGCAAGTGGAATTGTTTGTTAAGTATGCTGATCTGCATAATGCTTGTCATCCATCACTTAGCTTTGAATTTTGTTTTGTTTCCCATATGCTTGAATAAAAGAGAAATGTTTGAATTAGAAAGTAAATATCCAATGTTGCATAAGTTGGAATGGAAGTTAATGGTGGTATATGTGTTTGATTAAATGCATAACTCATGAAATAATTGCTGCATGATGTCATTTTCATTGAAGTGTGAGCTAGCTTGCTGTCATAAAGGTTCCTATCAGTAAAGAAAAAAATCCCTTGAGAACAAAATAAAACAGAAAGAAAAGGAAAAAGAAAAAGCCAATGTGGCAAGAAAAACAAAGAATAAAGGCTGGACACCAATAGCTTGGACCCTAGGACACATGCCTGTGGTGTTCTTGTACTAGGATATGCTTGGATAAGTAAATTCTAAGGGGTATTTCAAAACCTGGCCACTTAGATCAACTGATTTGGGATGGCCAATTGAAAGTCCACAATAAAGAGCAACCTAAATACAGAACATTTAGTTATCCAAAGAGATGCTGGGCATCAATGATCCTAGGAGGAAATAGTGAGCCATGTGTCTGTGGTTGAGAGATGTTGAGTAAAAATAAAGCCAAAGGCTGCTGCAACATTTGACACCAAGCCTTCAAAGAATAATAAGCTTGTTAAGCAAAATAAGAAAATAAAAGTTAGCAAGGGAGCAAGTAAAGAGTAAACTTTATAACAGCAAGTTTAGTGAGCCTTTGAGAAAAGGTGTATATTATGTAACAGCAAACAATAACTGAGTTATCATTGTCTGCATAAAAACTCCATGAATCAAGTTCTGCTATATGCCTAATAAGGATATGTATGCTTTTCTTTTTTCATTTCATTTCCTCTTAATTTTGATGCTTGCTTGGGGACAAGCAAGATTTAAGTTTGGTGTTGTGATGACAAGTCATCATATACCCATTTCTCAAGCTAATTTCACTTGTTTCACTAGTTTTTATGCACTTTCTTGCACCATAAGTAAACAATTTAGAGTGGAATTGCATGTTTTATTTGAATCAAACAACCACCATTTAATTGATGCTAAATCATGAGGTTTAAGCTAAATTTAATTGAGTTTTAATTAATTTATAAACCTTGTGAATTTAGTGATACTTTGATTGGTTGTTTTGATTATTTGAAGGTGAAGAAAAGAAGAAAAGAGTAAAGCGTGGCTTAAGAAAGCGTGGCCCAAGGAAGAAAAGAGTGTAGCGCATGGAAGGGAGGAAGCCACACTGCCCTCCTCAAGAGCACACTACCCTCCAAGGGAGCACAACAATGAACCAAGCTTCCAAAATATCACTACCCTGCCCTCCATAAGAGCGGAGCACAACTCTATGCCAAGGAACAAAGGAAGGAAAAATTCTGCCCTGCCATCCTCAAGAGCAATATCGGGCTCTCATAAAAAATAAATCAAAGGAAATTGTCTCCAAGTGCCACCCATGGGTTTCGAACCCAAGAACAAGAAGGAAAGAAGTAGCGCTCAAATACAAGGAAAACAAGCAAAAATTGGTTTGTTTTCAACCTCCAAGGATCGAACATAGCACCTTGAGGAAGAAAAGAACTAGGCGCTACTTTGGTGCCAAGAAACCCAAGAAAAAAAGGCAACAAAAGCCATCAAGCAAGTTTCGAACTTGGGACCTCACCCAATGGCAACATTGCCCTGCCCTCCACAAGGGCAGGGCAGCATTTCTTGGTGCATGGCGCAGCAAATTGGCACGGCCAGAAGCTTGGGTGCGCGCAGCATGGACGCACGGGCAGGGAGGCAAGGCGCACCATGGCAACATTGCCCTGCCCTCCACAAGGGCAGGGCAGCCTCCTGGAAGCTAATTTCTCATGGGCTGAAAATTGAATCAAAAATCCAACTTAATTCATTTCTTCACCAAATCAAAAAGCCCACTCAAAATTCTTAGATCCAAAATATAAAGTGTATAAATAGGTGTTAGTTAGGATTAGAGGAAAAGGTTTTCTTTAGAGAGCTTACTTTCATTTTTGAATTTTCATCCTTAGTCACTTGAGAGCACTTTTCATTTTTCTGTTTTCGGCAATTGGAGGAGAGAATTCATTTCTTCTACCTCTGATCTTTTGGTTTTCTTTATTGGGTTTTGTTGAGTCTTGAGTGTGAAGAATTGAGGAATTTCTGTCTCAATCTCCCTTCAAGATCTTTTTAATTTCCCTTCTGCATAATTGAGTTCAATTCCATTTCCTCTACTGCTGCAACCTTTAATTTCTCTTTAATTGCTTTGTGAACTTGGATCTAGGAAGGCAATTGAGATCTAGAATCTGCTATCTAGTCTCTGGAGTCCTGAGATATGATTTTATCCTTTTGGTTCTTCTGCTGAACCACTGCTGCAATTGAATTTCACTTTCTGTTTGAGATCTAGTTGAATTTAAATCATCTCTTGCTTTGGTTAATTGTTGCAATTTAATTTCCCTTGCTTAAATTCTGAAATCCCAGTCCTCAAATCCCTTTTCTATTCAAGCAATTTATATTTCTTGCACTTTAAGTTACCGCAATTTACATTTCTTGCACTTTAAGTTTCAGTCATTCAATTTCTTGTTCTTTAAGATTCAGCACCTTTACTTTCAGTTTTCTTTAATTTCTGCCATTTATCCCTCTCCCTTTACATTTCCTGCTATTTACTTACTGTTGGATACAAAATCACTCAACCAATACTTGATTCGCTTGACTAAATCAACCACTAAACTAAAATTGCTCAATCCTTCAATCCCTGTGGGATCGACCTCCCTCCCGTGAGTTTTATTACTTGATGCGACCCGGTACACTTGCCGGTGAGTTTTGTGTTGGATCGTTTTCCACACATCAGACACTCATCATCATTCTCACCTATGAACGTGTGCCTGACAACCACCTCCGTTCTACCTTAGATTGAGTGGATATCTCTTGGATCCCTTAATCGGAATCTTCGTGGTATAAGCTAGAATTGATGGCGGCATTCAAGAGAATCCGGAAGGTCTAAACCTTGTCTGTGGTATTCTGAGTAGGATTCAAGGATTGAATGACTGTGACGAGTTTCAAACTCCTGAAGGCTGGGCGTTAGTGACAGACGCAAAAGAATCACTGGATTCTATTCCAACCTGATTGAGAACCAACAGATGATTAGTCGTGCTGTGACAGAGCGCGTTGAACATTTTCACTGAGAGGATGGGACTGTAGCCACTGACAACGGTGATGCCCAACATACAGCTTGCCATGGAAAGGAGTAAGAAGGATTGGATGAAGACAGTAGGAAAGCAGAGAGACGGAAGGGACAAAGCATCTCCATACGCTTATCTGAAGTTCTCACCAATGAATTACATAAGTATCTTTATCCTTATTTTATGCTTTATTCATAAATCATCCATAACCATTTGAATCTGCCTGACTGAGATTTACAAGATGACCATAGCTTGCTTCATACTAACAATCTCCGTGGGATCGACCCTTACTCGCGTAAGGTTTATTACTTGGACGACCCAGTGCACTTGCTGGTTAGTTGTGCGAAGTTGTGATAAAGAGTTGAGATTGCAATTGAGCGTACCATGTTGATGGCGCCATTGATGATCACAATTTCGTGCACCAAGTTTTTGGCGCCGTTGCCGGGGATTGTTTGAGTTTGGACAACTGACGGTTCATCTTGTTGCTTAGATTAGGTATTTTTCTTCAGAGTTCTTAAGAATGAATTCTAGTGTTTCAAGGTGATGTTCTTATCATCACCAAAGCTGATTGATTCTCATCAATTTAGCTCTTGAATGCAATGTCCTGCTGAAGCTTGGCTAGCCATGTCTAGTTTCTTTAGACTGAAGCTTTAGACTAACATTGCATGATTCTTGGAATTCTCATTAAGAATTTTGATATCCTTATTTTCATTCAATTTTCGAAAAAAAATCCAAAAAAAATTACAAAATCATAAAAACCAAAAATATTTTATGTTTCTTGTTGAGTCTAATGTCTCATTGTAAGTTTGGTGTCAATTGCATGTTTCTTTTCTTCTTGCATTTTTCGAATTCATTCATGTGTCTTCATTGATCTTCAAGTTGTTCTTGATGATTTCCTTGCTCTGATCTTTAAATTCTCTTGTCTTGAGTGTTTTGTTATGTCTCATATGCATTCTCAATTTGTTAGTGTCAATAGTATACAAACTTCTAAGTTTGCTATCTTGCATGCATTGTTTATTTGATCTTAGTTGCATTTTGATTATTTCTCATTATTAAAAAATCCAAAAAAATTTTTAATTTGTGTCTTTTCAAGTCAATAATACAGAGAATTGAAGATTCAGAACATTCAGCAGAGGAATCACACAGAAAAAGCTGGGCGTTCAAAACGCCCAGTGAGGAAGGAAAAATGGCGTTTAAACGCCAGCCAGGGTGCCTGGCTGGGCGTTTAACGCCAGGATGGCACAAGAGGGAAGATTTTGTTTTTAATTCAATTTTTTTTTTAAGTTTTCAAAATTTTTCAAAATCAAATCTTTTTCAAATCATATCTTTTCAATCATGTATTTTCAAAATCAATTTCTTTCCATTTTCAAATATACTTGCTAACAATTAATGATTTGATTCAACATTTCAAGTATGTTGCCTTTTCTGTTGAGAGAGGTTTAATGTCTGAATCATATCTTTCTTGTTAGCCAAGTCATTAGTTTTCAAAATCAAATCTTTTTAAATTGTTTTTCAAATCATATCTTCTCAATCATATCTTTTTAAAACTATATCCTCTCAATCATATCTTTTTTAAAAACTATATCTTTTCAATCATATCTTTTAATCACATCTTTTTCAAAATAGTTTTCAATCATATCTTTTTGATTTCTAATTTCAAAGTCTTTTTCAAAATCATTTTATTTCTTTCCCAATCATATTTTTTGAAAATCATTCTTCAATTTTTCAAAATGTTTTTAAAATCTTTTTAATTTATTTTCGAAAATTTCTTCCCCTCTTCTCACATCCTTCTATTTATGGACTAACACTCCTCCTCAATGTACAATTCGAACTATATCTTTCTTGATAAGTTCGAATTCTTCTACCTCTTCCTTCTATTTTTCTTTTCCTCTGACACCTCAAGGAATCTCTATACTGTGACATAGAGGATTCCATATTTTCTTGTTCTCTTCTCTTTCATATGAGCAGGAGCAAAGACAAAAGCATTCTTGTTGAGGCTGACCCTGAACTTGAAAGGACTCTGAAGCGAAAGCTAAGAGAAGTTAAAACACAACTCTCTGTAGAGGACCTAACAGAAATCTTCAAACAAGAAGAAGACATGGCAGCCGAAAACAACAACAATGCCAACAATACAAGGAAGGTGCTAGGTGACTTTACTGCACCTACTCCCGACTTCTATGGGAGAAGCATCTCTATCCCTGCCATTGGAGAAAACAACTTTGAGCTTAAGCCTCAATTAGTTTCTCTAATGCAACAGAATTACAAGTTCCATGGACTTCCATTGGAAGATCCTCATCAATTTTTAGCTGAATTCTTGCAAATCTGTGACACTGTCAAGACTAATGGGGTTGACCCTGAAATCTACAGACTTATGCTATTCCCTTTTGCTGTAAGAAACAGAGCTAGGATATGGTTGGACTCACAACCTAAAGAAAGCTTGAACTCTTGGGAAAATCTAGTCAATGCCTTTTTGGCAAAGTTCTTTCCACCTCAAAAATTGAGTAAGCTTAGAGTGGAAGTCCAAACCTTCAGACAGAAGGAAGGTGAATCCCTCTATGAAGCTTGGGAAAGATACAAACAATTGATCAGAAAGTGTCCCTCTGACATGCTTTCTGAATGTAGCATCATAGATATCTTCTATGATGGTCTATCTGAACTGTCCAAGATGTCATTGGATAGCGCTGCTAGAGGATCTCTTCATCTGAAGAAGACCCCTGCAAAAGCTCAAGAACTCATTGAAATGGTTGCAAATAACCAATTCATGTACACTTCTGAAAGGAATCCTGTGAACAATGGGACGAATCAGAAGAAAGGAGTTCTTGAGATTGATACTCTGAATGCCATATTAGCACAGAACAAAATATTGACTCAACAAGTCAATATGATTTCTCAAAGTCTGTCTGGAATGCAAGCTGCACTAGGCAGTACTAAGGATGCTTCATCTGAAGAAGAAGCTTATGATCCTGAGAACCCTTCAATGGAAGAGGTGAACTACATGGGAGAACCCTATGGAAACACCTATAATCCTTCATAGAAAAATCATCCAAATCTCTCATGGAAGGATCAACAGAGACCTCAACAAGGTTTCAACAATAATTATGGTGGAAGAAACAGGTTTGGCAATGGCAAGCCTTTTCCATCATCTTCTCAGCAACAGACAGAGAATTCTAAGCAGAGCCACTCTGACTTAGCAACTATGGTCTCTGATCTAATCAAAACCACTCAAAGTTTTATGACTAAAACAAGGTCCTCCATTAGAAACTTGGAGGCACAAGTGGGTCAGCTGAGTAAGAAAGTTACTGAACTCCCTCCTAGTACTCTTCCAAGCAATACAGAAGAGAATCCAAAGGGAGAGTGTAAGGCCATCAACATGGCCGAATTTGGAGAGGAGGAAGAGGCAGTGATCGCCAATAAGGAAGACCTCAATGGACGTCCACTGGCCTCCAATGAGTTCCCTAATAAGGAACCATGGGAATTTGAGGCTCACACTGAGACCATAGAGATTCCATTGGATTTACTTCTGCCATTCATGAGCTCTGATGAGTATTCTTCCTCTGAAGAGGACGAAGATGTCACTGAAGAGCAAGTTGCCAAGTACCTTGGAGCAATCATGAAGTTAAATGACAAGTTATTTGGTAATGAGACTTGGGAGGATGAACCCCCTTTGCTCACCAAAGAACTGGATGACTTGTCTAGGCAGAAATTACCTCAAAAGAGACAGGACCCTGGGAAGTTCTCAATAACTTGTACCATAGGTACCATGACCTTTAAGAAGGCTCTGTGTGACTTAGGGTCAAGCATAAACCTCATGCCTCTCTCTGTAATGGAGAAGCTAGGGATCTTTGAGGTACAAGCTGCAAAAATCTCACTAGAGATGGCAGACAATTCAAGAAAACAAGCTTATGGACTTGTAGAGGATGTTTTGGTGAAGGTTATTGAAGACCATTACATCCCTGCTGATTTCATAGTCCTAGAGACTGGGAAGTGCATGGATGAATCCATCATCCTTGGCAGACCCTTCCTAGTCACAGCAAAGGCTGTGATTGATGTTGACAGAGGAGAATTGATCATTCAAGTGAATGAAGAATCCTTTGTGTTTAAGGCTCAAGGATATCCCTCTGTAACCATGGAGAGGAAGCATGAAAAGTTTCTCTCAAAACAGAGTCAAACAGAGCCCCCACAGTCAAACTCTAAGTTTGGTGTTGGGAGGACACAACCAACTTCTAAGTTTGGTGTTGAAACCCCACATTCAAACTCTAAGTTTGGTGTTGGGAGGTTCCAACATTGCTCTGAGTATCTGTGAGGCTCCATGAGAGCCCACTGTCAAGCTACTGACATTAAAGAAGCGCTTGTTGGGAGGCAACCCAATGTTATATTTATCTATTTTCCTTTGTTATTTTATGTTTTCTGTAGGTTGATGATCATGGGAAGTCACAAAATCAATTGAAAAAGCAAAAACAGAATGAAAAACAGAAAGAAAAATAGCACACCCTGGAGGAAAACCTTGCTGGCGTTTAAACGCCAGTAAGGGCAGCAAATGGGCGTTTAACGCCCAGTCTGGCACCATTCTGGGCGTTTAACGCCAGAAAGGAGCACCAGACTGGCGTTTAACGCTAGGAATGGGCATCAAGCTGGCGTTAAACACCAGAAATGGGCACCAGCCCGGCGTTTAACGCCAGGATTGGCAGAAAGAGCAATTTTGCTCGCCACTTGGTGCAGGGATGAATTATCCTTGACACCTCAGAATCTGTGGATCCCACAGGATCCCCACCTATCCCACCACTCTCTCTCTTCTTCACCCATTCACCAATTACCTCAACACCTCTTCCCCAAAAACCCCTCACCTATCAAATCCCACCATTCTCTTCACCACTCACATCCATCCTTCATAAAACCCCACCTACCTTACCATTCAAATTCAAACCACTTTTCCTCCCAAACCCACCCATACATGACCGAACCCTACCCCTCTCTCCACCTCTATATAAACACATCTTCACCCCTTCATTTCCACACAACTAAAACACTACTTCTTCCCCCTTATCCGAAACACAAAGCCACCTCCATCTCTTCTATTTTTTCTTCTTCTACTCTCTTCTTTCTTCTTTTGCTCGAGGACGAGCAAACCTTTTAAGTTTGGTGTGGTAAAAGCATTGCTTTTTGTTTTTCCTTAACAATTTATGGCATTTAAGGCCGGAGAAACCTCTAGAAATAGAAAATGGAAGGCAAAAGCTTTCACCTTCGAGTCATGGGAGATGAAGAGATTCATCTCAAGGGTGCATCAAGACCACTTCTATGAAGTTGTGGCCAAGAAGAAGGTGATCCCTGAGGTCCCTTTCAAACTCAAAAAGGGTCAACTTTGATCAAAGGTTGGACCAAGTCCTCATGGATACCACTAAGAAAAGGATGGAGCAAACAAGAGATTCCACTCATCATGAAATCCCTGAGATGCCTCAAGGGATGCACTTTCCTCCACAAAACTATTGGGAGTAAATCAACACCTCCCTAGGAGAATTGAGTTCCAACATGGGACAACTAAGGGTGGAGCACCAAGAACATTCCATCCTCCTCCATGAAATTAGAGAATATCAAAGAATCACGAGAGAGGAGCAACAAAGGCAAGGAATAGACATTGAGGAGCTCAAGCACTCCATAAGATCTTCAAAAGGAAGAAGAAGCCACCATCACTAAGGTGGACCCGTTCTTTAATTTTCTTGTTCCTTATTTTCCTGTTTTTCGAATTTTATGCTTATGTTTATCTATGTTTGTGTCTTATTACATGATCATTAGTGTCTTAGTGTCTATGCCTTAAAGTTATGAATGTCTTATGAATACATCACCTTTCTTAAATGAAAAATGTTCTTAATTGAAAAAGAGAAGAATTGCATAAATTTTGAATTTTATAACAGATTAATTATTTTGATGTGGTGGCAATACTTTGACTTCTGAATGTATGCTTGAACAGTGCATATGTCTTTTGAATTTGTTGTTCATGAATGTTGGCTCTTGAAAGAATGATGAAAAAGGAGGCATGTTACTGAGGATCTGAAAAATCATAAAAATGATTCTTGAAGCAAGAAAAAGCAGTGAATACAAAAAAATGAAAAAAGGGGAAAAAGAAAAAGAAAAAAAATAATGAAGTCGTGATCCAAGGTAAAAAGAGTGTGCTTAAGAACCTTGGACACCTCTAATTGGGGACTCTAGCAAAGCTGAGTCACAATCTGAAAAGGTTCACCCAGTTATGTGTCTGTGGCATGTATGTATCCGGTGGTAATACTGGGAGACAGAGTGCTTTGGGCCACGGCCAAGACTCATAAAGTAGCTGTGTTCAAGAATCATCAAACTTAACTAGGAGAATCAATAACATTATCTGGATTCTGAGTTCCTATAGAAGCCAATCATTCTGAATTTCAAAGGATAAAGTGAGATGCCAAACTTGTTCAGAGGCAAAAAGCTAAAAGCCCCGCTCATCTAATTAATACTGATCTTCATAGATGTTTTTGGAATTCATTGCATATTCTCTTCTTTTTATCTTATTTAATTTTCAGTTGCTTGGGGACAAGCAACAATTTAAGTTTGGTGTTGTGATGAGCGGATAATTTATACGCTTTTTGGCATTGTTTTTAGTATGTTCTTAGTATGTTTTAGTTAGTTTTTATTATATTTTTATTAGTTTTTAGTTAAAATTCACTTTTCTGGACTTTACTATGAGTTTGTATGTTTTTCTGTGATTTCAGGTATTTTCTGGCTGAAATTGAGGGACCTGAGCAAAAATCTGATTCAGAGGCTGAAAAGGACTGCATATGCTGTTGGATTCTGACCTCCCTGCACTCGAAGTGGATTTTCTGGAGCTACAGAAGCCCAATTGGCGCGCTCTCAATTGCGTTGGAAATTAGACATCCTGGGCTTTCCAGAAATGTATAATAGTCCATACTTTGCCCGAGATTTGATGGCCCAAACCGGCGTTCCAAATCAGCTCAAAACTGCCCGGCGTTTAACGCCGGAACTGGCACAAGAATGGGAGTGAAACGCCCAAACTGGCACAAAAGCTGGCGTTTAACGCCAAGAAAAGTTTCTACACATGAAAGCTTCAATGCTCAGCCTAAGCACACACCAAGTGGGCCCGGAAGTGGATTTTTACGTCATTTACTCATTTTTGTAAACCCTAAGCTACTAGTTCTCTATAAGTAGGACCTTTTGCTATTGTATTTTAATCTTTTGATCACTTTAGATCTTAGGATCATCTTTGGATGTCTAGTTCTTAGATTATTGGGGGGCTGGCCTCTCGGCCATGCCTAGACCTTGTTCTTATGTATTTTCAATGGTGGAGTTTCTACACACCATAGATTAAGGTGTGAAGCTCTGCTGTACCTCAAGTATCAATGCAATTACTATTGTTCTTCTATTCAATTCAGCTTATTCTTATTCTAAGATAGCACTTGTTCCTCAACTTGATGAATGTGATGATCCGTGACACTCATCATCATTCTCACCTATGAACGTGTGCCTGACAACCACCTCCGTTCTACCTTAGATTGAGTGGATATCTCTTGGATCCCTTAATCGGAATCTTCATGGTATAAGCTAGAATTGATGGCGGCATTCAAGAGAATCCGGAAGGTCTAAACCCTGTCTGTGGTATTCTGAGTAGGATTCAAGGATTGAATGACTGTGACGAGCTTCAAACTCCTTAAGGCTGGGCGTTAGTGACAGACGCAAAAGAATCACTGGATTCTATTCCAACCTGATTGAGAACCGACAGATGATTAGCCGTGCTGTGACAGAGCGCGTTGAACATTTTCATTGAGAGGACGGGACTGTAGCCACTGACAACGGTGATGCCCAACATACAGCTTGCCATGGAAAGGAGTAAGAAGGATTGGATGAAGACGGTAGGAAAGCAGAGAGACGGAAGGGACAAAGCATCTCCATACGCTTATCTGAAGTTCTCACCAATGAATTACATAAGTATTTTTATCCTTATTTTATGCTTTATTCATAAATCATCCATAACCATTTGAATCTGCTTGACTGAGATTTACAAGATGACCATAGCTTGCTTCATACCAACAATCTCTGTGGGATCGACCCTTACTCGCGTAAGGTTTATTACTTGGACGACCCAGTGCACTTGCTGGTTAGTTGTGCGAAGTTGTGATAAAGAGTTGAGATTGCAATTGAGCGTACCATGTTGATGGCGCCATTGATGATCACAATTTCGTGCACCAGCCAGCTCTCTTGCCTTGGCGGCTTCTGTGCAGTTGGCTGAGGATACGGCATTGAAGCACAAAGACAGCTATGTCACGACTTACCGAGAAGTGATGCATCTCAGGAGGGAGTTAAAGTCGGCCCGAGTTGATTATTCTGAGCTCCAGGGTCACCTTGTAGGCAGCGTAACTGCTGCCTATGAGAACCTGAAGGAGCAGGTTTGGGTTCTTGCCCCAGAGATCGACCTTGCTTTATTTAGTTTGGATAATGTTGTGAGGGATGGAAAGATCGTCCCCGATGATCTTGATGATGATGACGTTGAGCCAACCTCTGAGCCTGTTGCCAAAGCTTCTGTTGTGTCGGCTTCTTCAGCTCCTGCTCGTCCCGAATTAGATCCTGATTGCCAGATATTGAATCGGGATGATGGGACAGTGGACGTAGTACCTCTCCAAACTTGCCCTCCTTCACCCCGTGCTGATGCTACTGAGAAGCCTTCGGGTGTTTAACTGATTTCTGTAACTACTTGTGTAGATAGCCCGACTTGTGGGCTTTTGAACTCTTTATTTTGCTGACTTTTGACACTTTTTTAGTTGCTGGTTTAGCAACTTTATTTTGATAAACAAAGTAGTTTCCAGGCTTTGTGGGCTGAACTTGGTGGCCTATGAAGCTGGCTGTTATTATAACTTTGTGTTTTTATATCATGTCTGCCTGCGCTTGTCTTGGTATCTTTGTAGGCTTTGGGAGTGTTGGAATTTTGTCTGACATGATCAGCTTGATTCCTTTGCCTGATGCTATTTTCAGCAATTCATTTTGTTTGAACTTTATTCATGTCTTCATTAGGAATTATAATGCTGAGGTTGCCGACTTCTTCAGGTCGGTTTCTGTCCGAGTTGTTGTTTGAAACCCTTTTTTTGTACCTCATTTAGGTCTCTTTCAGGGGTAGCTTTATGTTTTGGGTCGACTTGACCATGTTGAGTCCTCCTAAGTTATTTTTTAATCCTCTTTCTTGGACCTTGTTCAGATCTCTTTTAGGGATTACTTTTATAACTTATATACTTTGGGTCGACTTCGTCATGTCGGGCCCTGTCGAGTTATTTGGTAATTGGTGGACGAAATTGTGATCCTTAAAGTTGTACTCCTTGTACTTGTATGGAATTTAAAAATTGGCTCTATTGGAATTTATGATCACAACTCCATTCAACTTAACCAGCAAGTGTACTGGGTCATCCAAGTAATACCTTACGTGAGTAAGGGTCGATCCCACAGAGATTGTTGGTATGAAGCAAGCTATGGTCACCTTGTAAATCTCAGTTAGGCAGATTAAATGGTTTATAATGAGTTCGAAAATTAATAATAAATAGAAAATAAAAATGGATACAAATACTTATGTAAATCAATAGTGGGAATTTCAGATAGGCGTATGGAGATGCTGTGCTTCTCTTGTATTTCTACTTTCTTATTACATTCATCCAATCCTCCTTACTCCTTTCCATGGCAAGCTGTATGTAGGGCATCACCGTCTTCAATGGCTACTTTTCATCCTCTCGGGAAAATGGTCCTATGTGCTGTCACTGCATGGCTAATCGTCTGGAGGCATCACCCTTGTTGATGGCTACATCCTATCCTCTCAGTGAAAATGGTCCAAATGCTCTGTCACAGCACGGCTAATCATCTGTCGGTTCTCAATCAGGTTGGAATAGAATCCCTTGATTCTTTTGCGTCTGTCATTAACGCCCAGCCTTCAGGAGTTTGAAGCTCGTCACAGTCATTCAATACCGGAATCCTACTCGGAATACCACAGACAAGGTTAGACTTTCCGGATTCCCGGGATCCTACTCGAAATACCACAGACAAGGTTAGACTTTTCAGATCCCCATGAATGCCGCCATCTATCTAGCTTATACCACGAAGATTCTGTTGGGGAATCTAAGAGATATGCGCCCGGCCTAAAGTAGAATGGAAGTGGTTGTCAGTCACGCACGTTCATAGGTGAGAATGATGATGAGTGTCACGGATCATCACATTCATCAAGTTGAAGTGCAACATATATCTTGGAATAAGAATAAAAGAGAATTGAATATAAAGTAATGGTAATTATATTGAAACTTGAGGTACAGCAGAGCTCCACACCCTTAATCTATGGTGTGCAGAAACTCCACCGTTGAAAATACATAAGTGAAAGGTTCAGGCATGACCGAATGGCCAGCCCCCTAAAACGTGATCAATAGCCTCTTAAGATGAAGAATAAAACAAAACTGAGACCAAAGATGAAACGTGGTCAAAAGACGTCTAATGCAATAGTTAAATGTTCTATTTATACTAAACTAGCTACTAGGGTTTACATGAGTAAGTAATTGATGCATAAATCCACTTCCGGGGCCCACTTGGTGTATGCTTGGGCTGAGCTTGATCTATCCACGAGCTGAGGCTTCTCTTGGAGTTGAACGCTGAGTTATAGCGTGTTTCTGGCATTCAACTCCGGGTTATGACGTGTTTCTGGCGTTTAACTCCAGACAGCAGCATGTACTTGGCGTTGAGCGCCACTTTACGTCGTCAATTTCCGAATAAAGTATGGACTATTATATATTACTTGAAAGCGCTGGATGTCTAGTTTCCAACACCGTTGAGAGCGCGCCATTTGGAGTTCTGTAGCTCCAGAAAATCCATTTCGAGTGTAGGGAGGTCAGAATCCAACAGCATCAGTGACATGCGAAATTGTGAACTATACTTTTTCACAACTCTCATAATCCCTGGTAATGGCTCCAAAAACTTGGTGCGCTCAATACCATGGCATTACACAACTTCGCACAACTAACCAGCAAGTGCACTGGGTCGTCCAAGTAATAAACCTTACGTGAGTAAGGGTCGATCCCACGGAGATTGTTAGTATTGAAGCAAGCTATGGTCATCTTGTAAATCTTAGTCAGGCAAACTCAGATATATATGGTGATGAACGAAAATAACATAAAAGATAAAGATAGTGATACTTATGTAATTCATTGGTAGGAACTTCAGATGAGCGCATGAAGATGCCTTCCCTTCCGTCTCTCTGCTTTCCTACTGTCTTCATCCAACCCTTCTTACTCCTTTCCATGGCAAGCTCGTATAGGGTCTCACTGTTGTCAGCAGCTACCTCCCATCCGCGCAGTGAAAGCTAATGCACACACTCTGTCACAGTGCTGCCAATCACCGGTTTGGTTCCCTCCCCTACCGGAATAGAATAACTCTTTTGCGTCTGTCACTAACGCCCAGTAGGTTACAGGTTTGAAGCACGTCACAGTCATTCAATCATTGAATCCTACTCAGAATACCACAGACAAGGTTAGACCTTCCGGATTCTCTTGAATGCTGCCATCAGTTCTTGCCTATACCACGAAGATTCTGATCTCACGGAATGGCTGGCTCGTTTGTCAGGCGAGCACTCGTTTGTCAGGCGATCAACCATGCATCGTGCAATCAGAAATCCAAGAGATATTCACTAAGCCTCAGATGCTTGTAGAACAAGAATGGTTGTCAGTCACCTTGTTCATGGGTGAGAATGGTGATGGGCGTCAATCATCACCTTCATCATGTTGAAGAACAAGTGATATCTTGGTAAAAGAACAAGTGGAATTGAATGGAAGAACAATAGTAATTGCATTAATACTCGAGGTACAGCAGAGCTCCACACCTTAATCTATGGTGTGTAGAAACTCCACCGTTGAAAATACATAAGAACAAGGTCTAGGCATGGCCGAATGGCCAGCCTCCCAAAGAGGGTTTAATCATCAAAACATGATCAAAAGCTTTTTATACAGTAGTAAAAGGTCCTACTTATAAGAAACTAGTAGCCTAGGGTGTACAGAAATGAGTAAATGACATAAAAATCCTCTTCCGGGCCCACTTGGTGTGTGCTTGGTCTGAGCAATGAAGCAATTTCGTGTAGAGACTCTTCTTGGAGTTAAACGCCAGCTTTAGTGCCAGTTTGGGCGTTTAACTCCCATTTGGGTGCCAGTTCCAGCGTTTAACGCTGGGATTTCTTGAGGTGACTTTGAACGCCAATTTGGGCCATCAAATCTTGGGCAAAGTATGGACTATTATATATTGCTGGAAAGCCCAGGATGTCTACTTTCCAACGCCGTTGAGAGCGCGCCAATTGGGCTTCTGTAGCTCCAGAAAATCCGCTTCGAGTGCAGGGAGGTCAGAATCCAACAGCATCTGCAGTCCTTTTGAGTCTCTGGATCAGATTTTTGCTCAGGTCCCTCAATTTCAGCCAGAAAATACCTGAAATCACAGAAAAACACACAAACTCATAGTAAAGTCCAGAAAAGTGAATTTTCACTAAAAACTAATAAAAATATACTAAAAACTAACTAGATCATACTAAAAACATACTAAAAACAATGCCAAAAAGTATACAAATTATCCGCTCATCACAACACCAAACTTAAATTGTTGCTTGTCCTCAAGCAACTGAAAATCAAATAAGATAAAAAGAAGAGAATATGCAATGAACTCCAAAAACATCCATGAAGATCAGTATTAATTAGATGAGCGGGGCTTTTACTTTTTGCCTCTGAATAGTTTTGGCATCTCACTCTATCCCTTGTAATTCAGAATGATTGGCTTCTTTAGGAACTCAGAATCCAGATAGTGTTATTGATTCTCCTAGTTAAGTATGATGATTCTTGAACACAGCTACTTATTGAGTCTTGGCTGTGGCCCAAAGCACTCTGTCTTCCAGTATTACCACCGGATACATACATGCCACAGACACATAATTGGGTGAACCCTTTTCAGATTGTGACTCAGCTTTGCTAAAGTCCCCAATTAGAGGTGTCCAGGGTTCTTAAGCACACTCTTATTTGCCTTGGATCACAACTTTATTTCTTTCTTTTTCTTTCTCTTTTTTTTTTTTTCGTTTGCTTCCTTCTTTCTCTTTTTTTTTTCACTGCTTTTTCTTGCTTCAAGAATCATTTTTAATGATTTTTCAGATCCTCAGTAACATGTCTCCTTTTTCATCCTTCTTTCAAGAGCCAACATTCATGAACCACAAGTTCAAAAGACATATGCACTGTTCAAGCATACATTCAAAGAACAAAAGTGTTGCCACCACATCAAAATAATTAAACTACTATAAAATTCAGAATTCATGCAATTCTTTCCTTTTCAATTAAGCACATTTTTTTATTTAAGAGAGGTGATGGATTCATAGGACATTCATAACTTTAAGGCATAGACACTAAGACACTAATGATCATAAGACACAGACATGGATAAACATAAAGCATAAAAATCGAAAAACAGAAGAACAATAACAAGGAAATCAAAGAACGGGTCCACCTTAGTGATGGCGGCTCTTTCTTGCTCTTGAAGATCCTATGGAGTGCTTGAGCTCCTCAATGTCTCTTCCTTGTCTTTGTTGCTCCTCCCTCATGATTCTTGATCTTTTCTAATTTCATGAAGGATGATGGAGTGTTCTTGATGCTCCACCCTTAGTTGTCCCATGTTGGAACTTAGTTCTCCTAGGGAGGTGTTTAGTTGCTCCCAATAGTTTTGTGGAGGAAAATTCATTCCTTGAGGAATCTCAGGGATCTCATGATGAGTGAGATCTCTTGTGTACTCCATCCTTTTCTTGGTGATGGGCTTGTCCTCATCAATGGGGATGTCTCCCTCTATGTCAACTCCAACTGAATAACAGAGGTGACAAATGAGATGAGGAAAGGCTAACCTTGCCAAGGTGGAGGTCTTGTCCGCCACCTTATAGAGTTCTTGGGCTATAACCTCATGAACCTCTATTTCTTCTCCAATCATGATACTATGGATCATGATGGCCCGGTCTATGGTAACTTCAGACCGGTTGCTAGTGGGGATGATTGAGCGTTGTATGAACTCTAACCATCCTCTAGCCACGGGCTTGAGGTCATGCCTTCTCAATTGGACCGGCTTTCCTCTTGAATCTTGCTTCCATTGTGCGCCCTCTTCACATATGACTGTGAGGACTTGGTCCAACCTTTGATCAAAGTTGACCCTTCTAGTGTAAGGATGCTCATCTCCTTGCATCATAGGCAAGTTGAACGCCACCCTCACACTCTCCGGACTAAAATCCAAGTATTTCCCCCGAACCATAGTGAGATAATTCTTTGGATTCGGGTTCACACTTGGTCATGGTTCTTTGTGATCCATGCATTGGCATAGAACTCTTGAACCATCAAGATTCCGACTTGTTGAAGGGGTTGGTAAGAACTTCCCAGCCTCTTCTTCGGATCTCATGGCGGATCTCCGGATATTCACTCTTTTTGAGTGAAAAGGGGACCTCGGAGATCACCTTCTTCAAGGCCACAACTTCATAGAAGTGGTCTTGATGCACCCTTGAGAGGAATCTATCCATCTCCCATGACTCGGAGGTGGAAGCTTTTGCCTTCCCTTTCCTCTTTTTAGAGGTTTCTCCGGCCTTGGATGCCATAAATGGTTATGGAAAAACGAAAAAGCAACGCTTTTACCACACCAAACTTAAAATGTTTGCTCGTCCTCGAGCAAAAGAAGAAAGAAGAGAGAAGAAGAAGAAGAAATGAGGAAGAGGGGGAAGGTGGTGTGTTCGGCCAAGAGGGGGAAGAAGGGGTGTTTAGGTAGTGTGAAAATGAAGAGTGGAAGAAGGGTATTTATAGAAGAGAGGGGGGTAAAGGTTCGGCCATTATGGGTGGGTTTGGGAGGGAAAGTGGTTTGAATTTGAAGGGTGAGGTTGGTGGGGTTTTATGAAGGATGGATGTGAGTGGTGAAGAGAAAGATGGGATTTGATAGGTGAGGGGTTTTTGGGGAAGAGGTGTTGAGGTGATTGGTGAATGGGGGAAAAAGAGAGAGAGTGATGGTAGGGTCCTGTGGGGTCCACAGATCCTGTAGTGTCAAGGAAAAGTCATCCCTGCACCAAATGTGGCTCAAAATCACGTTTTGAGCCATTTCTGGCGTTAAACGCCGGGCTGGTGCCCATTCCTGGCATTTAACGCCAGGTTCTTGCCCTTTACTGGCGTTTAATGCCAGTCTGGTGCCCCTTTCTGGCGTTAAACGCCCAGAATGGTGCCAGACTGGGCGTTAAACGCCCAACAGCTAACATTACTGGCGTTTGAACGCCAGTTTCTTCTCCTCCAGGGTGTGCTGTTTTTCTTCCTGTTTTTCATTCTGTTTTTGCTTTTTTCATTGTTTTTGTGACTTCTTATGATCATCAACCTACAAAAAAGATAAAATAACAAAAGAAAATAGTTAACTATAAAACATTGGGTTGCCTCCCAACAAGCGCTTCTTTAATGTCATTAGCTTGACAGAGGACTCTCATGGAGCCTCAGAAATGCTCAGAACCGTGTTGGAACCTCCCAACACCAAACTTAGAGTTTGAATGTGGGGGTTCAACACCAAACTTAGAGTTTGGTTGTGGCCTCCCAACACCAAACTTAGAGTTTGACTGTGGGGGCTCTGCTTGGCTCTGTTTTGAGAGGAGCTCTTCATGCTTCCTCTCCATGATGATAGAGGGATGTCCTTGGGCTTTAAACACCAAGGATTCTTCATTCACTTGAATGATCAACTCTCCTCTATCAACATCAATCACAGCCTTTGCTGTGGCTAGGAAGGGTCTGCCAAGGATGATGGATTCATCCATGCATTTCCCAGTCTCTAGGACTATGAAGTCAGTAGGGATGTAATGGTCTTCAATCTTCACCAAAACATTCTCTACAAGTCCATGAGCTTGTTTTCTTGAATTGTCTGCCATCTCTAATGAGATTCTTGCAGCTTGCACCTCAAAAATCCCTAATTTCTCCATTACAGAGAGGGGCATGAGGTTTACACTTGACCCTAAGTCACACAAGGCCTTCTTGAAGGTCATGGTGCCTATGGTACAAGGTATAGAAAACTTCCCAGGATCCTGCCTCTTTGAGGCAGTTTCTGCCTAGACAAGTCATCCAGTTCTTTGGTGAGCAAAGGTGGTTCATCCTCCCAAGTCTCATTTCCAAATAACTTGTCATTAGCTTCATGATTGCTCCAAGGTATTTAGCAACTTGCTCTTCAGTGACATACTCATCATCTTCAGAGGAAGAATACTCATCAGAGCTCATGAATGGCAGAAGTAAGTCCAATGGAATCTCTATGGTCTCATTTTGAGCCTCAGATTCCCATTGGAACTCAGAGGAGATTGGTACACGCCCACTGAGGTCTTCCTCAGTGGCGTCCTCCTCCTCTCTTTCCTCTCCACATTCGGCCATGGTTATGGCTTTGCACTCTCCTTTTGGATTTTCTTCTGTATTACTTGGGAGAGTACTAGGAGGGAGTTCAGTAACTTTCTTGCTCAGCTGACCCACTTGTCCTTCCAAATTTCTGATGGAGGACCTTGTTTCATTCATGAAACTTTGAGTGGTCTTTATTAGATCAGAGACCATTGTTGCTAAGTCAGAAGTATTCTGCTTAGAACTCTCTGTCTGTTGCTGAGAAGATGATGGAAAAGGCTTGCCATTGCTAAACCTGTTTCTTCCACCATTATTGTTATTGAAACCTTGTTGAGGTCTCTCTTGATTCTTCCATGAGAGATTTGGGTGATTTCTCCATGAAGAATTGTAGGTATTTCCATAGGGTTCTCCTAGGTAATTCACCTCTTCCATGGAAGGGTTCTCAGGATCATAAGCTTCTTCCTCAGATGAAGCATCCTTAGTACTGTTTGGTGCATTTTGCATTCCAGACAGACTTTGAGAAATCAAATTGACTTGTTGAGTCAATATCTTATTCTGAGCCAGTATGGCATTCAGAGCATCAATCTCAAGAACTCCTTTCTTCTGACTAGTCCCATTATTCACAGGATTCCTTTCAGAAGTGTACATGAATTGGTTATTTGCAACCATTTCAATCAGCTCTTGAGCTTCTGCAGGCGTCTTCTTCAGAGAGATCCTCCAGCAGAGCTATCCAAAGACATCTTGGATATTCAGAGAGACCATCATAGAAAATACCTATGATGCTCCATTCAGAAAGCATGTCTGAAGGACATTTTCTGATTAATTGCTTGTATCTTTCCCAAGCTTCATAGAGGGATTCTCCATCCTTCTGTCTGAAGGTTTGGACTTCCACTCTAAGCTTACTCCATCTTTGTGGTGGAAAGAACTTTGCCAAGAAGGCATTGACTAGCTTTTCCCAAGAGTCCAGGCTTTCTTTAGGTTGAGAATCCAACCATATTCTAGCTCTGTCTCTTACAGCAAAAGGGAATAGCATCAGTCTGTAGACCTCAGGGTTAACCCATTAGTCTTGACTGTGTCACAGATTTGCAAGAATTCAGCTAAAAACTGATGAGGATCTTCCATTGGAAGTCCATGGAACTTGCAATTCTGTTGCATTAGAGAAACTAATTGAGGCTTAAGCTCAAGTTGTTTGCTCCAATGGCAGGGATAGAGATGCTTCTCCCATAAAATTCAGGAGTAGGTGCAGTAAAGTCACCCAGCACCTTCCTTGCATTGTTGGCATTGTTGTTGTTTTCGGCTGCCATGGGTTCTTCTTCCTTGAAGAATTCGGTCAGGTCCTCTAAAGAGAGTTGTGCTTTGGCTTCTCTTAGCTTTCTCTTCAAGGTCCTTTCGGGTTCAGGGTCAGCTTCAACAAGAATGCCTTTGTCTCTGCTCCTGCTCATATGAAAGAGAAGAGAACAAGAAAATATGGAATCCTCTATGTCACAGTATAGAGATTCCTTGAAATGTCAGAGGAAAATAGAAATAGAAGAAGAAGGAGAAGAGAATTCGAACTTTAATTAGATAAGGTTCGAGTTGTGCATTTAGAAGGAGTGGTACTCCATAAATAGAAGGATGTGAAAGGAGGGAAGTGGATTTTCGAAATTCAATTAAAGATTTTGAAAACATTTTGAAAATTTGATTGATAATTTCGAAAATTGAAAGTGGAAGAGAAATCAAGTGATTTTTGAAAAAGATTTTGAAATTAGAAGTCAAAAAGATTTGATTGAAAACTATTTGAAAAAGATGAGGTTAAAAGATTTGATTGAAAAGTTATGGTTTTAAAAAGATGTGATTGAGAAGATATGATTTGAAAACAATTTTAGAAGATATGATTTGAAAACAATTTGAAAAAGATATGATTTTGAAAATTAATGACTTGCCTAACAAGAAAAGATATGATTCAAACATTAAACCTTTCTCAACAGAAAAGGCATCAAATTTGAGATGTTCATCAAATCATTAATTGTTAGTATCTTTGAAAAAGGAAAGAAATTGATTTTGAAAACATTTGATTGAAAAGATATGATTTGAAAAAGATTTGATTTAGAAAACTTGAAAAAAATTGATTTGAAAACAAAATCTTCCCCCTAGCACCATCCTGGCGTTAAACGCCCAGAATGGTATACATTCTGGCGTTTAACGCCCAAAATGCTACCTTTTTGGGCGTTAAACGCCCACCAGGTGCCCTGGCTGGCGTTTAAACGCCAGTCTGCCTTCTTCACTGGGCATTTTTGAATGCTCAGCTTTTTCTGTATAATTCCTCTGCAGTGTGTTCTGAATCTTCAATCCCTTGTATCATTGACTTGAAAAGACACAGATTAAAAATATTTTTGGATTTTTAATAATCAAAATGCAACAAGAATCAAATAACAATGCATGCAAGACACCAAACTTAGCAGTTTGTATACTACTGACACTAATGAACTGAAAATGCATATGAGACACACAAAATACTCAAGTCAATGGAATTCAAAGATCAAAACAAGAAATATATGCATGGATTCAAAAAATGTAACAAAAACATGCATTTGACACCAAACTTAAGATGAGACTCTAGACTCAAACAAGAAATATTTTTGGATTTTATGGTTTTTTTTTTGAATTTTTTTGTGTTTTTCGAAAATTAAGTGGAAAAAGGTATCAAAATTCTAATGAGAATTCCAGGAATCAGTGCAATGCTAGTCTAAGACTCCGGTCCAGGAATTGACATGGCTTCACAGCCAGCCAAGCTTCCAAAGAAAGCTTCGGTCCAAACACTAGACATGACCAAAGGTCAGCCAAGCCTTAGCAAATCACTGCTCCAAAAGCAAGATTGATACGAAATCAACAAGCTCTTGTGGTGATAAGTTGAAACCTCGGTCCAATTAGATTAGACATGGCTTCTCAGCCAGCCAGATTTCAACAAATCATCATGAAACTCTAGAATTCATCTTCAAGAATTTCGAAAAAAAAAAGTACCTAATCTAAGCACAAGATGAACCGTCAGTTGTCCAGCCTGAACAATCCCGGGCAATAACACCAAAAATTTGATGTTGTTGCCGGATCTTGGCACTGATGTTACCAAAGGCTTGCCCAAAACTAGAACAATCCCCGGCAATGGCGCCAAAAACTTGACATGCGAAATTGTGAACTATACTTTTTCACAACTCTCATAATCCCTGGTAATGGCTCCAAAAACTTGGTGCGCTCAATACCATGGCATTACACAACTTCGCACAACTAACCAGCAAGTGCACTGGGTCGTCCAAGTAATAAACCTTACGTGAGTAAGGGTCGATCCCACGGAGATTGTTAGTATTGAAGCAAGCTATGGTCATCTTGTAAATCTTAGTCAGGCAAACTCAGATATATATGGTGATGAACGAAATAACATAAAATAAAGATAGTGATACTTATGTAATTCATTGGTAGGAACTTCAGATGACGCATGAAGATGCCTTCCCTTCCGTCTCTCTGCTTCCTACTGTCTTCATCCAACCCTTCTTACTCCTTTCCATGGCAAGCTCGTATAGGGTCTCACTGTTGTCAGCAGCTACCTCCCATCCGCGCAGTGAAAGCTAATGCACACACTCTGTCACAGTGCTGCCAATCACCGGTTGGTTCCCTCCCCTACCGGAATAGAATAACTCTTTTGCGTCTGTCACTAACGCCCAGTAGGTTACAGGTTTGAAGCACGTCACAGTCATTCATCATTGAATCCTACTCAGATACCACAGACAAGGTTAGACCTTCCGGATTCTCTTGAATGCTGCCATCAGTTCTTGCCTATACCACGAAGATTCTGATCTCACGGAATGGCTGGCTCATTTGTCAGGCGAGCACTCGTTTGTCAGGCGATCAACCATGCATCGTGCAATCAGAAATCCAAGAGATATTCACTAAGCCTCAGATGCTTGTAGAACAGAATGGTTGTCAGTCACCTTGTTCATGGGTGAGAATGGTGATGGGCGTCATCATCACCTTCATCATGTTGAAGAACAAGTGATATCTTGGTAAAAGAACAAGTGGAATTGAATGGAAGAACAATAGTAATTGCATTAATACTCGAGGTACAGCAGAGCTCCACACCTTAATCTATGGTGTGTAGAAACTCCACCGTTGAAAATACATAAGAACAAGGTCTAGGCATGGCCGAATGGCCAGCCTCCCAAAGGGTTTAATCATCAAACATGATCAAAAGCTTTTTATACAGTAGTAAAAGGTCCTACTTATAGAAACTAGTAGCCTAGGGTGTACAGAAATGAGTAATGACATAAAAATCCTCTTCCGGGCCCACTTGGTGTGTGCTTGGGCTGAGCAATGAAGCAATTTCGTATAGAGACTCTTCTTGGAGTTAAACGCCAGCTTTAGTGCCAGTTTGGGCGTTTAACTCCCATTTGGGTGCCAGTTCCAGCGTTTAACGCTGGGATTTCTTGAGGTGAATTTGAACGCCGGTTTGGGCCATCAAATATTGGGCAAAGTATGGACTATTATATATTGCTGGAAAGCCCAGGATGTCTACTTTCCAACGCCGTTGAGAGCGCGCCAATTGGGCTTCTGTAGCTCCAGAAAATCC